>NW_020799142.1:10368371-10458250 GCF_003259725.1 Athene cunicularia | reverse complement strand
GGCCATGCCCGTCCGCTCCTCAGCGCCCGCCCTCCGGCCGCCACCCGGCGCCTGCGACAAAGCGGCGGCCGAGGCCCCGCCTGCCAGCCCCGCCCATAGCGCCCGCCCAGGCGCGAGGGCTCAGTGCGGGGGCCCAGGGGCGCGAAAAGTTTCCCCACGGCGTGCGAGGACCTGCCCGCCGGGCGGGAAGGCGGCGGAACCCGGAAGGGACCGGGAGACGCCGGAAGTGACCTACCGGCAGTGCGCACGCCCGGGGCACCGACTAGTGGTTGCTAGGCGGCGGGTCGGGGCGGGCAGCGCCAAGGCTAAAACCAGCGGCGGGAGGGAAACTCGAGGGAGAATCGTAACTCGTTGGTTGGGAGTTAGAGCGGTTCGTGACGAGAAGGCAGCGTCGGAGAGAAACTGAGGGATGACCAGAAGCCTGAAAGAGAAGCAGGGTGTTAAGCTCAGGGCCTGCTTGGGGTAGTCTTGGGGCTGAAAGTGCTTGAAATCTGTTAATGCCCTCCACCAGCATCAGGGCTTGGTCATGCCTAGGATGTACTTCAGGGTTTCACCTGTAACACACGATAGAGTGAAAAGTAATTCTAGCATGTATACTGTTGTACAAAAGTACAGTGTGGTTTTGCTTGGGATTTTTTTTTCCCCTTGAGTTTTCTCAGTCTGTACTGTGACAAACCACTTAATATCCTGGGTAGACATTGCTATTTCTGGCAAGTACTGCAAATCTAGCTGTCTGAGCAGCATTCAAGGCAGCTATGTTAAATCTGTGCTCAGAATTGCAGTCCTGTATAAATATCTGTTGCTGGGATTTCTAGAGGCAGATGCAAAGGGTTTCCCTCCGCACCCCAGCCTCAGTATGATCATTTTCAAGCTTTCACCTCACAGGCTTCTGTTTCTTAAGTGCACTTTGTCTCTGATGAGCATGTTGCTTCTCAGTTTTTACAAACTGTAAATGTGATTGTCACTTTTTTGCCTTGTTCCAGAAACAAGTACATCATTGTGGTGTTAGCATGAATTCGGTCTCAAAAGAACCCTCTTAGACTTAGTTTGAAGTTTTTAGAAGGCAGATGTTCTTTACTGCAGCAGTGGATGCACATGGGATCATTCCACCTAATGTGCATACACTGAAACAAAAGTTTATCCTTTATATACCTTAAAGACATGAATATTCATACATTTTCCAAGAAGTCTCCACCTTTCTTCCTATCTATTACATTTACATAAGTCTGGCATTGCAAAATTACAATACGCATGCACAGGTGTCTTGGAGGTTGTTGTTGGTTGTTTGGGGAGTTAGTCCCCTACTCCTTTTTTCCCTTTTATTGTCATGAGTCTTTTGAGGATGATTTCTTCTCCTTGAATGTTTCCCAACTCTGTTGTCCAGCCAAGATGTTCATTCTTATCCACCTTGTTGGAGCATTTCTGACAGGATGTATCTATTCTCAAGGTTAGGGTATTTTCTCTGTACATTTTAATCACTCAGGTTAAACATTGTTCAGTAAAAGGGTTTCTTAATATTTAAGATATAATGGATTGCTAATTATTACAGGCCTCAACTTGCAGGCACCATCTTCTTGCAGGCACCAGTTAGCAGGCATCAGCAGGTCATAGCCTAACAGTTTTTAAAATAGTGAATGTCTTGCAGTCATGGACATCTGCTAGCAGATATGTCCTGAATAATATACCACCGTTAGAGGAAGTATTCACCTGTCTACTTGAAGTAATGTATACATTTCATATATATATATATATATATATATATATATGTGTGTGTGTGAAATATATATACACAAATATATAATTTTCATATTTATGTTTATAAATTTCATAGATATATGAACTACAACTTTTTAATTATTATTTGGGTCTTTCCTATACTGAAAGAGTCTCCAAAGGGATGAGGGCTTTAAAGTCTGCAGTGTGTCATGAAGCAGGCTGCAAAGTTATAATCATGCTTCTGTGGCCTGCTTTTTGGGTGCTGAATATAAGGGATTGATTTACTGCCTGTCAAACTTTTGTCTCAGCATCAAAATTGTGATTATTTTTGCCACTGCAATCTATCTAGGCACTTCAGAAATGTTTCTAGTTTGGCCTCATGCCATTACTTACTAAAGCTTGGTAGCAACATGAAACTGCCATAGGTTTTGGATTAGACCTTACTCAACACAATCAAGCTTAAACCTTGTGTAGCTCTTATGGAGAACGGATAATACAACACTTCCAGTTCATGAGTTAGAAGGGGAGGTAGTCCCACCTTTATTCACTTGCTTCTTGCAGCCACTGAAATAATGACACAAATACAATATATAATTATAAGTCCAAAGACATGTGAGCTGTCCTGGCTCAGCTAGGATAGGGTTAAGTTTCCCCAGCAGAGATGGGGAAGGGATCTCCAGCCGGGTTATTCATACCATGCTGAAGTCAGGTCCGGGGGCGGAACCCTTTTCCTTGCTCTTTGGTGGGTAAGGGAGGGAATTTTGCTTTCCGTAAACCAGCTAGCGGTATTTCTCTGATTATCGTTTGTCTTGTTCACTGTTATTGCTGTTTATTGTCGTTTACCATTGATACTGTTGTTATTCAGATTGTTCTATCACTCTGTTGTATTAAATTTGTTATTTCAGCCGGGGTCTGTGTTTAACTTCCAGCCCAACCGGTGCGGGTGGGGGAGGGGCAACGGCCATGTGGTCCCTGATCCCGGCAACGATTAAAACTTGCACATTATTAATTGGCGCCCAACGTGGGGCATTGGAATTAGAATAAAAAGGGACAGACCCTGACCAGAGTGTGATAGAGCAATCTGTTGGGTGTAATCTTTTTTTTTTTGTATTTGTTTGATAAGAAAATGTTTGCGATGCTGGCCCACATGTTTGCGTGGTGCGGCTGGATTACTCCTTATATCCAGTGTATGATCCCTGTGGTGGCGTTTGTTATGGGTGGAAAATGTGTAAAGGTTCTCATGTTGTTATACGGGCTACTGAACGCGTATGCTGCCTTTGTATCGCTGTGCATGGGGGTGGGCCGGTACCTGTTTGCCGTTTGGGCTTTTGTTAGGGGTCTCACCCCCTCTGTGGGTGAGCCAGGGAAGGGATCCTCTCGGCTTTGGGGTGGTTTAGCCCCCCCTGGAGCCTGCAAGCCAGCGTGATTGTGGCACAATGCCTTCTGAATATCTGCCTGATTTCGGTTTTGGCCATGCAGCGTTTCTCTAACAATAGCAGTGCTCGGAAACCTGCCCCGAGGTCAGATAATAGTGAGTGGCAAGGGGTGTGGGAAAAGATGGGCAAAGGCCTGAGTCGGTGGGCACCTCCAATGCTTTGGAATTTCACTTCCGAACAAATGCAGAGCCCTGATAAACTGGCGGAATGCTTAGAAAGGGTGTGTTACCAGTCTGGCAAAACCCAGGAGACACAACTCGCTGCAATGTGTTGGGGACTTGCCCATGCTTACTGTGTCCTCTTTAATACCACCCACTGCCCTCAACGGGAAGAAAAGGCTGCAGGATCTGAGAGTGAATTTACTGGTACAGCAGCTGGGCCGGGGCGGACAGGAAGAGTCAGTATCAGTCGCCTCCACCAGCACAGCAGCTGAGCCAGAGAGACAGACAGTGACAGTGTCAGTTGCCCTGATACAGAAAATGAAATATAGCAGATAGTCAGCTCGCAAAGTGGGGGATGGGGATGAGCCAGGCCCAGCACGGGAACAGGTGGAAGGGCCAGTGGGGATCGTCTGATCTCTATCCCCGACTGAGTTGTGAGATATGCGGAGAGATTTTGGCCGCCTGGGAGGCGAGCAGATTTGCACCTGGCTGCTCCGATGCTGGGACAATGGAGCCAGTGCTTTTGAAACGGAGGGGAGAGAGGCCAGGCAGCTGGGATCTTCGGCCAAGGATGCTGGCATTGACAGGGCAATAGGGCGACAGACTCAAACCCTCAGCCTTTGGAAGCGACTCCAGTGTAAGGGAGAGGCACCCCTACAAGGATGATATCCTATGTCAGCTAGGCAAATGGACCAACACTGAGAAAGGCATCTTGAACCTCAGGGAACTGGCTGTGTTTGAGATGATCTATGGTGATCTGAATGATAAGTAGTCACCCATGGGCCCAGATCAGGCCCCTTGCACCCACCTGATGTGGTGAAAGTTCCTGAAGAGCGCACCAGAAGCACACTCGAAAGCATCGGCAATAGTGTCCTGGTGGACAGACACCTACACTCCAACAGTGGATGGAGTGGTTGGCAAGCTCCGGCAATATGAGGGAAATCTCCCTTCATCTCAACATCCCTGGGTCTCAGCTGTGGAGGAACTGTCTCAGAGGGTCCAGAAAATGGAAGAGGACATGTCCTACATTCCACCTGCACGGGCTGATGTCTCAGCCATTAGAAGTAAACGTTGTCCCACCCAAGAGAAAGGCAGCAGAAGGCACACACCACGAGGCACCCTGTGGTTTTTCCTCTGCAACCATGGAGAAAACATGAGGAGGTGGGATGGACAGCCCACTGCCGCCCTAGCTGCATGAGTAGAGCAGCTGAAAGGGAAGGCCACCACGAAAGGGGAGTCCTCCAAGAAGAGCGCAGCTCCAGTGTCCAGTCAGAAATCCCCCAGACAGAATAGAATGGCCAACGTTATGTCTGACTCTCTTAAGGGGACCAGTAAATCATTCTTGCAACAAGTGAGTGATGACGAGCAGGATTAGAGGGGCCCTGCCTCCAGCCAGGTGGAGGAAAGGGATAATCAGATTTACTGGACAGTGTGGATCCGATGGCCTGGCACGTCAGACCCACAACAATATAAGGTTTTGGTGGACACTGGCACAGAGTGCACCCTGATGCCATCGAGCTACAGTGGGGTTGAATCCATTTGCATGTCTGGAGTGACGGGGGGATGGCAACAGCTGACCCTACTGGAAGCTGAAGTGAGCCTGACTGGGAAGGACTGACAGAGCTCAAAAATCACAGTGTTTTTTTAGAATGAACAGTACTTTTTACTGCAAGGCAATTGGTTCATGCAGTCATACATAGCTCATTAAATAGCATTTTGACCAGAAACTGCTAGAACCAAATGCTTGATTCCCAGAGGGTGGCCTACATGAGCAGGTAAGGGGCAAATCCACATCTTCATATACTAACTGAAAGGAAATGGGAAAAATATAAGTGTAGCTTGTCTTTCTTGAAGCATTTAGTAGAAGTAGGTAAAGCTCTAATGCATACTGTAGGTCCTAAGAGATGTTAAAACAAACCCCACAATTTCAGATCTCGGTTTTGCTCCTCCATAGTTTCTCATCAGAAAGGTATGTCTTATCGTCTGAGAATTCATGTATTGTCTATATCAAAAATTGTTTCATTTCAGGTAATGCTTTGGTTTGTATCAAGATGGTTTCATTTAATGTGTGTAAGTAAACAAGGGCATGAACTGGAGAAAGATACTTTCTGAGAGAGCAGAGATTTCACCCACTCTCTTATATTAAATTGTATTAAATTCAGGGAATCATCAATATTAAATCATCTTATATTAAATTGTATCAAATTCAGGGAACTATCTTATCCCAGGCCTTTGACTTGCAAGTCATATATTCCATTATAAAAATAATTGATTATAAAGTTAAGCACTGAAAAAAGGATGAAAAATTATGCCAGAACTTTAAGCAGTGTGTTCCTAAAGGTTTGCAGCAGATGAAAATGGAGAGGGTGGAGGAGATGTACATCCTTGCCAGATGGAGAAAACATGTTGGGGTGCCTTTGCAGGGTATGCAGGGTGTGATTTGCATCCATGTGCAGTGGTGTTGTTTGAAGAAGGAGGTGGCAGCTGTCACCACAACCAGCCAAATTCCAGTCAAACCTCTTAGTTGGTGAAAGTTTCAGCCACACATCTAAGGTCTCAGTTCCGCTCTTCTTTGATCTCATGATAAAACCAATCTTGTCAGTGCCTCTGAATGTGCCCTTTTACTGCCCATGTTCTTGCTAGGCCCTTGACATGGACAAATGAGCTGCTGTTGCAACCACCCCTTTCCATAGTCTTTGCTCCTCTGAGATGGTGTAGTTACACTTGCAAGTATAGGTGGCATCCCAGTTCAGCTAAACAGAAAACAGACATCCGATTCCTGTACCTTCTGTATTAAAGGGAGCGAAGGACTTCAGCTGCAGGGGGATTTGCCACCAAAGAGGGAGATAGTGGAAAAGGGATTAAATGGCTTGTAGGAGGCGTGAACACAAAGGCTTCTGAAACACAGATTGTCTGGCTAAGATCTGCAGGAGAGGTCCCCTCCCCACACAGTTATCACAAGCCCAAACCTGCATGGAAGAAAATGACACACTGTTCATGAGGCACAAGTGAAATATAGGAGCCCAAAGACTTCAGGGAGGGCCTGGAGACATAGGAAGGGTGAGGACATAGAGCCCTATCACTTCCTGTTCTTTCACTAGGCTGATGCCATGCAGTAGCAAGGGTTTCAGGGAGATGTGCCAGCCCAACATGCATGGTGCCAGTGTTGCTCTCCCTGCTTCCTCATTCCCCTATGCCGGTGGAGGATGTGGTCCTCATCTGTGGCTGTTTCCAGGTTCCTCCTTCTCCTGAGGTGCAGCGCAAAGAGATGAAGGAGGTGGAGGAGTGCTTGAAGCCATCTTTGCCATCACAGTCTTCATGGCCTGGTCAAACCACAGTTGCTTTACAGCAGCAAATCATTAAGGTCTTTCCATCTTCCTCTACAGTGAGTTGTAAAAATATACCTGCTTGGCCCTTCTCTTGCTGTCTGCCACTGCACATCTGCCTTTGCCAGTGAACTGTGTATCTCCCTCTGTTTTCTCACAGCTTGGCTGCTTTGCTCAGCTTTCTGTCCCTCCACACGTTCTGTTTACTCATGCAGATACAGCTGGTTTGTCTGCAGTAGCAGCCACTTTATGTGTAACATCAAATAAGCTGCCCTGACTGTGCCCTGTGCTGCTGTGGATGCGGAAAAGGAGGGAATCTCTGAAGATAAATGAATCTTCATGATTGCTTGACGTTTCAGTAGAGGGTCATATGGCTGATCAAAAGTGCTCCTTTTGACTGAGGCAATAGCTTTGTCCCATCTCTGAGATGTTAAAAGCTTCTGTGAGTGTAATTTCATGTGTGTGGCGATGCAAATGTTCTCTGTCATAAAAGTGAGTTTAAGCATAGTGATTCCCATTTTAATGCAATTCATAGGCTTGATGCTCATCATTCTGCATCCGCTGCATCAACTCCATATGGGTTGCTGGAGCCAGCCCCACTGCATAGCAGGTTTGAGAGTAGGTCTCTGGCTGCTTTTCTCTGGGTTTCTTAGGAAGTGGTGATAATGGGCCTGACTGGTACTTGTTTCTAGCCTTGCAACAACATAGAGATTCTCCAAGAAGTTGTTCAGGTGGTGATAACATGCCTTGAGCTGCACATTTTCACAGGGAAATCCTCAAAATTCTTCCTGGAATTTAATGATTCTTTCATCAGTATATCACATTTGATCAGATAATGACATATAACGTTTAGTGCCTTGTCAACGTATTTTAGTGGCTACTGCACACCCCACCACCTATGCACATATTTTGCAGAGAACTCAGCTACAGTGAAAAGAAATTAAAGAGAAAACCAGTTGCAGCAGATCAAACTGCAGCTCTTTTCATCAGGGAATCCAGACACTGGCTTGTTCTTCCCTCACACCACCCTTCTTTTCATATGGACATGCATTGCTTGAAAAACAGGTGCCTCTAAACCTGATGTAGGCTTTCTGATGTTGTCCTAAACTTTCTTAAGGGTGTGAACATTGGCTAGAGTTGCACTAGTCTGAGAACAAGTTCTTGACCTTAGGGCATCCACTGGGATCACATTGTCTGCCTCTTACCATGGCACTGCTTTGCAGGATTAAAGGATTAAGTGGATTAAAGGCTCTCCTGCTGTACTGTGGAGTTGAAACTACAGGAGAGCAATATGTCTGTGTCATGCCAGAGGACTCCAACGAGTTTCTCAAAATTTGGACAGATCACTGTCCCAGCCTTGATCTGGTCTTGGTCTGGCCAGGGGTCCCAGCAGCATCCTCTCAAATGCACAAGGACTGTCTGCAGAAATGCAGCCTCAAAACACTGTATCCAAGCAAGAGCCAGCTGTTTGGTGATGTCTCTTGTGATAGGTACTGAGGACATTGGGGCACAGGGCTTTTGTCAAGCAGGACCAGGAAGTGTTTGTGAAAGGCTGCAAAGTACCACTAAGAGGTCTGCAATTTTAGTTGGAATTCATGCTCTGTAGACTGTTTCAGCCAATGTTGACAGCATGTTTTGAACCAGCACAGGAATTTTAAATGGAATCAGTGCTTTGCTTGGTACTGCTTGCCTACAGTCTTGCTGCAGCATCTTTGAACAGTTTTAAGATACCATAAATCATATCTTGGTTTTAAACTTTCTGCACGTGAGGTTTCTTTTGTCCCTGCATAATGTGTAGCCATCTCTTCTCCCAGCATCCTAAGGCTTCTGTGTTCACACACAGACCTACTGTGTGTAGGAGACCTAGCTGTTGTCCTACTGCAAGGACAGGCTCCTCATTCGCAATTAAGGATCCTACTCCTGTGTTGAGGCACTTGACAGTGAGACACCACAGTACACAGCACAGCTTAGGTCCTGTGAACATATTTCCAATACTCCTAGTGCTTCTGACCTTATGACATTCAAGGATAGGGACGTGAAGAAAACTCAAAAACTCTAAACAAGTCTAACCATGACTTTCGCACAGTGCTCCTTTTCCAGTTGCATTTCTCTGTAAAGCAGAAATGTAAAAATAGGTTTTTACCACTAGATGGCATTTAAAGATTGGTTTGGGTTTTTTTTAAATGCCCTGAAACAGTCCTGCAAACTGCCTAACTAAGCAAAATGATGGTTTTCTAACCTAATTTTCTTCCTCTCTCTCCATATAATTTGGACTTGGGCACACAAGCAAGTTATCGATATAGAAACACACAAACAGGACTTGACTTGAATGAGCTATGGAAGCCTGATTTACACTCCCTGATCTCACCAAAGTTTTCTTAAAGAGCTGGGCAAAAGCACTGCATTAAAAAAAAAACCCAAAAAACCCCCCAAAAAACGCGAAAACAAACAAAAACCCAGCAGCTTAGCTTTGTTTAATCAACTGGTGCTGAAAACTGTTTGTTGCTGTCCCTTGAGATGATCTGATCTAGGGGCCACCAGCACAGTAACAGAGCAAGGCTTGCCTGTTTCCTCTGTGGTAATTGGTATCCTAGAGAGAGTGAGTCACCTTCATCTAAGAGACAGTCAAATTCTTTATACCCTTCTCCTTAGGAATCACTGCTGCTGGGAGATGTCTGTATCTCTAGTGCTTTAGAGTGAACAGACACCTTAACACAGGTGCCCAAGTTGCTCCAAAGTTGGAATGATCTTCTCTGAACTTGTTATTGATCTTAACTGCAGAGGAATAAATATGGATACCCATTTCTTGCTGTACAAGCAATAGCATTGCCTGCATTTTTTCATTACCCCCTGAGAAGCTCATCTCAAACAGCACATGCATATACAGAGCTGTTGCTATGAGTCACCATCCACCTGCCAGCAGAGACAGGTCACAGAGGCAGCACCAACCTATATTCCTTGGCTTAGATGCTAACTGCTTCCAAGTTTTATCAAGGCCTTCTTGGCCACCTGGGCACACTGCTAGCCTCTGTTCATCGGGCTGTCAATCAACACCCAGGTCCCTCTCTGACTGGCAGCTCTCCAGCCACTCCTCCCCAAGCCTGTAGCGCTGCTGGGGGTTGTTGTGGCCCAAGGGCAGCCCCCGGCATTTGCCCTTAGTGAAACTCCTGCAGTTGGCCTCAGCCCATGGCTCCAGCCTGTCCAGGTCTCTCTGCAGAGCCTCCCTACCCTCGAGCAGATCAACACTCTCACCCAACCTGGTGTCATCTGCAAACGGACTGAGGGTGCACTCGATCCCCTCGTCTAGATCATCAATAAAGATGTTAAACAGGAGTGGCCCCAAAACCGAGCCCTGGGGGACACCACTCGTGACCGGCCGCCAACTGGATTTAACTCCATTCACCACAACTCTTTGGGCCCGGTCATCCAGACAATTTTTTACCCAGCAAAGTGTGTGCCCATCCAAGCTGTGACCAGCCAGTTTCACCAGGAGAATGCTGTGGGAAATGGTGTCAAAGGCCTTACTAAAGTCAAGGTAAACAACATCCATAGCCTTTCCCTCATCCAATAAGCAGGTCACCCTGTCATAGAAGGAGATCAGGTTTGTCAGGCAGGACCTGCCTTTCATAAACCCATGCTGACTAGGCCTGATCCCCTGGTTGTCCATTATATGACTTTAAATGGCACCCGAAATGATCTGCTCCATGACCTTCTCTGGCACCGAGGTCAGACTGACAGGTCTATAATTTCCTGGATCCTCCTTTCTGCCTTTCTTGTAGATGGGTGTCACATTTGCCACCCTCCAGTCCAATAGGACCTCCTCAGTCAGCCATGACTTCAGGTAAATCATGGACAGCGGCTTGGCAAGCACATCTGCCAACTCCCTCAGCACCCCCAGGTGTAACCCATCCGCTCCCACAGACTTGTGTGCCTCCAAGTGATGCAGCAGGTCTCTGACCACCTCCTCTTCAACTGTGCTGACCTCAACCTGCTCCCCCTCCCCATCTCCCAGCTCACGAGGCTGGGTGTGCAGGGAACAGCCTGTTCCACTGCTAGAGACTGAGGCAAAGTAGGCATTGAGCACCTCAGCCTTTTCCTCATCCTTAGTTACCATGTTTCCCTCTGCATCCAGTAAAGGAGGGAGATTTTCCCTAATCCTCCTTTTACTGTTAACAAATTTATAGAAATATTTTTTTTATTATCCTTAGCAGTTGTAGCCAGGTTGAGCTCTAGCTGTGCTTTGGCTCTCCCTGCATACCTTCAACTACATCTTTATAGTGTTCATGAGAGACCTGACCCCTCTTCCAAAGGTCATAGATTCTCCTTTTGTTCTTGAGATCCAGCCAAAGGTCCCTGTTTAGACAGGCTGCTCTCCTTCCCCACCTGCTTGTTTTCTGGCACCTGGGAACAGCCTGCTCCTGTGCCTTTCAGACTTCTCTCTTGAAGTATGTCCAGCCTTCCTGGTCTCCCATATCCTTCAGGGCAGCCTCCCAAGGGATTTTGTTAATCAGTCTTTTGAACAGGTCAAAGTTTGCCCCCCAGAAGTCCAAGGTGGCAGTTTTACTAGCCCCTCTTTGTTTCTCCCAGGATCGAAAACTCAATCACCTATCACTGCACCCTAGATGACCTCCAACCTTTACCTCCCCCCCAGGCTCTTCCCTGTTCACCAGAAGCAGGTCCAGGAGGGCTCCTTCCCTGGTCGGCTCACTCACCAGCTGTGTGAGGCAGTTATCCTCCACACACTCCAGGAACCTCCTGGACTGTTCCCTCTCTGCTGTGCTGTGATCCCAGCAGATATCTGGGAGGTTCAAGTCCCCCACAAGAACAACAGCAAGTGACCATGAGATTTCTCCCGATTGTTTGTAGAAAGCCTCCTCCACCTCACCGCTTTGGTTGGGGGGTCTATAGCAGACTCCCACAGCAAGATCTGTTTTATTGGCCCTTAACCTAATCCAAACACTCTCAACCCTGTCATCACTGTACTTGATTTCTGAGCTGTCATAGCATTCTCTAACATACAGGGCAACTCCACTGCCTCTCCTTCCCTGTCTGTCCCTCCTGAAGAGCTTGTGGCCATTGATTGCAGCACTCCAGTCATGTGAGGCATCCCACCAAGTTTCTGTGACAGCTGCTATGTCATAGTTCTCGTGCTGCATCATGGCCTCAAGCGCCCCTGGTTGTCGGTCATACTGTGTGCATTGGTATAGATGCACTTGAGATGAGCTCATGAATCCAACACCTTTTTGTGAGTGTGGGCCCCATTCCCTACCAGACCCTTCTCAGGTGCTTCCATGACTTCTAAGCATCAATCCCTTCTCTCAAATGAAGTGGCAGAGGGAGACCCCTCAGCAGTCCACCATCCTTCAAGCTTTGGCATGCTTCCCTTAAGCTCGTTCCTAACATGCCCAGTTATCTCCCCATCCTCCCTCATATCTAGTTTGGGGTATGCTCTTACGGTGTCCAACACCCGTGGTGTGCTTGCACCCAAGGAACATGCCTTCCCACTCTGCTCTTTCTAGGTAGCCATGTGCAGTCCCACATCCATCTGCACTTCTGGACCAACCCTGTTGACACTCCTGCTCCTCACCTTGGCCTCTGGTAAACCTTAAATTGACAAGAACTGGGCAATGACATACACATGTATGGTTTGCCTGCACGCTGTGTACAGGGCCTTTCTCTGCCTGTAGGATGGCCCAGAAATCAAGATGACTATGGTTGTTACAGGAAGAGAAACAGTCACACAGGGCAGTATAGAAGCAGATGGCTCAAAAGCAAGAAAACTGCCGGTGACATGTGGAAAGCAGGGCAGAAAAGTATGCCCACCTCTCCATGACTAATCCCACTGTGAGAACATGCAGGTGTTACTCCTATTTGATCTGCAATACTTAAATAATGTTATCTGTGCAAGTCACAGTCTTCCCACTTCCCCCATCATGGTCATGCTACAGGTTGCACAATTTTTAATTTCTCATTTTAACAAAGAATCAAAAGGAACACAGAAATAGTGGATGGTGTGCAGCTGTGAATTTGTAAAATATTGTAAACAAATTGGTTACAATTAAAAGGCTCTCTTTAACAGTATTTTTCTTGCTCTGGGTCATTGTGGCATAAAAAATAAAGATGGCTTTGTGAGGTAAGGTAGGAAGCAACCTCATCACGGGGTTAATTAAACTGGCAGCTTTGTTTAGCTGACTCATATTTCATGAGAAATTCTATAGGTGTGTTATCAATTAAAAAAATAACTGGAGTAGTGATCACAAAACTGCTGTAGTCATTTATAACCATGGAGAGATACATGTAACTACTCATGCTGCAATGCATTACTTTGAGACTCTTAATTCAGAGCAAATCAAGTGTGACCTGTTTTAATAAGTATACCATATGAATTACCAGATCTTCCACTGGAAGCCTGATGAATTAAAATTATCTGAGTAGCTTTATTATCTGAATAAATGCCAGATTGGATTTAATCTAGTTTAAAAAAAAATATTTTTCAATTTTTACTATTATTAGATAAATAAATGAGATCCAAATGAAACTCAATGTCCAGGCTATCAGCAGTTTTTGATATGAAGCCAAATTTAAAATTTTTACATTTCTTTGGGCTGAGACATAGGCAATACATCTGATTTTTATCTAGAATGTACTTTTCTGCACAAATTACTATATTTTCTATTCTGGGGTAAAGTAACATTTAGGATTGCAGGTTTTTAGCTCTTTTTCATTCTCAGCAGCCTCTTGAGTCTGATTCACTCTTTACATCCAGAACAGCCTCCACTCTCTGGAATGGAACAAAAGTTGTGTCAAGTAAGCAGTGTTCAACATGATATCCTGTTCCCAATTATACCCCTATGATTCTCCTGTGTTTTCTCCTCTGGGGCTGATGTGGCCTGGCAAAGAACATTCAAGCTGTAGGTTTTTTTTTGAGTTTTTCCCTCTGAAACAGGGTCTTTCAATATAAACTTAAAAAAGGTGTTTGTGGATGTACTGTAGGAATTTGTCTCTGCATTTAACTGTGAAATCATATTTGCATGTCACACACACATTTGAATCTAAGAGAGTTTAGTACTTTTATCATGCAAAATGCAATTTCTTTGAGTCATTCTACTTAGAGGGACATACCTTATTTGCCCCCTGTAATTCTCATTAGAAATATTTATATCATCTTCCCAAAACACTCCAAGTTCTAAAACAGGTCAGGAAGAATATTTTTAGCAAGGGGGACACAAAGCAACACTAGGAAGGCCGTGCTCTGAAAGGGACACGCTGTACTTTGGGTCAATAGTTGAGGTTCAGCTTACCTCTAGAAATGCTGCTGAAAAGACAGAAAAGAGAGGTGCAGCAGGTGTTTCAGTGGGATTGCTCTGCATCGTGGTGAAACTTGTGGTCTTTGTTTTCTCACCACCCTGCTTAGCTGGCTTCCCAAACATCCATAAACCATGAAAATCAGCATTTCTTTAATATGAGCAGAGCTCTACAGAAGTTCTTGCTGTCTGTTAGAAAAGCACAGCAAGTAAGCAGGAATGCATCTGTGTTTTAAAAGCAAGAAGGTTAGCAGTGAAAATTTCCACAATACCATGGTTTCAAAGCAGTTCTCAAACATTTTTTCTCTTCCTCAGAGGCTATTACAATGGTTTCTTCTCACATGGAGCTTCTTACAAACCAGTTGTTTCCAAACCTGTGGTTTTAGAAGGCCCTTCTCTTTAAATGGTATTTTTTGGCTGCCTTTCTCAGGAACTTTACCTGGATTTTTCATAGAATCATAGAGCAGCCCAGTTTGGATGGGGTATGAAAAGATCATCTGATCCAACCTTTTGTGGGAAAGAGAGCTTAGATGAGATTATCTGCAGCCTGTCCAATAACATCTTGAAAGCCTCCAGTGATGGGGGCTCTACCACATCCCTGTGGAGGTTGTCCAGTGATTGATTGTTCTCAATCCATACTTAACTAATACAGATGTTTCTTAACTTGGGTATAGTGGGGTCCCTCACACCAGAGCTTTGTTGTCCTTGTTAAATCTTCCTTCATCATTCTGTCCTGGTGACATACAGCAGAGGCCTAGCACAATGGAGATTTACTTCCAATGTGAAAATGGAGGTGAATGCAAACTTTGTACAAATTTATTATGACAGGTAATGAGTTTACCATATATATATATATATATATATTTTAAATTAAGACTTAACAAGTTAAGACTTAAATAAATCACAGTCTTTGTGTACATGTATACTGTGCGGTAGCTCTCAGTGGAGATTCCACTGGCCTCCATGCTCCCAGAGAAGGGGACATGGCAACTCAGGGTGGGTGTGAAAAGGAACATGTAAGAGAAAGTTGTTCCCCAGGTGGTAATGCCACTTTTCTCTCTTCTCCAATAGAGACACACTAAATTCCTTTGTTAGAATTATTCTGATAATTAATAGCCTATACTGCTTGTTTTCTACTGTGTTGTTCTCTTAAATCTTCACTGTGATTTACATATGCATATGCATACAGAAATCACCACAAAATTTCTGTTAAGATCACCATCAGCTGAAAAGAATTATAGTTGCCTCTTGTTATTAACGATGCCAAAGCTCACTTTTTGGACTTCTTGTTCAAATTCCAGAAAGCTGACTTGCTTGCCTGGGTTTTGAAGGAGTATGAGACTGGCTACAAGTGAAACCAACAGAAAACCAAACTTCTCACTACTACAGATGTGTTTGATACCTGATCCAGCTACTGAATTAGTGATGACGAAACAACTTTGAAGTAGTACCAAAACTGAAGGCCTAAATTATATATGATGCTTCTAGCTTTTTTTTATCCCTCTTTCTTTAGTCTCCTGTTCCCTGCTGCTAGTGTTGACTGTGTAAAGTCTTTCAGCAGCCCTCTTTTTTGCTACAGATGGAGCACAACTGCTTCTAAATGTTGCTATTCATTCCTGTAAAGATGTTCATAACCCAACTACTCATGTCAGGAATGCTGTGATATGAAAGTGTAGTGCTACTGGCTGTCATGTTTCCGTTCAAATGACTTCTTGGTCATTAACTAGTCCCAACATCACAATTCTGGGGCAAACATCTGTATTTTCCTCTGCCTAATGAAAGGGCTTAGAGGAGAATTCTACATTGCCAATATAAACCAATCACCTCTTCCTTAAGGAACATATTAATAGCTTTTCATGAAAAAAGAACCTACCCTGTGCTAGCTTGATTTTTCAAGATATTTTAATAACAGTTTATCTTTTACCAGAGTAGCCATCAGGGACAGATATATAAAAACATTGTTTTACTCTGAGTGAGTAATTTTGAATATGAAGCTGGGTAAGAATTAGAAATTATTCCAACAGCTATAGTGTACTGAGATATAAATATATTTTCAAGCCATTAAAACTCTCAGAGGGGCCAGATGGCTGCCAGTGGCAAAGATCTGTGACTTTGATACATTCACCCATTTTCAATGACTCTTCAGAAAAATCTGGAAAATTTCACAACACAAAAATTCTTCCTCTCAGATGACTTTGGGCCACAGGGTGGTAAAGTTTTCACCTGACTACACTGATCCTTTATCTCTCTTCAGTCTTTCTGATACCCCACAGTGTTGTGTGAAGGAGTTGGAGATAGACTGCTGGGTCTGACAAGTAATGGAAAAGACCTTCTCTGGACAGCTCAGGGCTGATACCTGGGGCCAGAGTCCAGCTCTTTCAAAAGTCATTGTCATCAACTAGGAATCCAGGCCCTCAAGCCCGGATCTGGTGAATGAAAACTGGGTCTGAAATTGGGAGAGTCTGAGGATCTGAGATGCTAAAAGAGGGTGTCAGATGGGATACAGCACCTTCTGCAGTCAGGTCTTTCATGAAACCAGTGCTATACAGAGTCAAGAAATATTCTTATAGGGGAGGGGAAGGCTGACCTGTTATGCTCCCAAGTGACAGTGTCCCAGAGCTACTGTGTCAAGTAAAGCAGAAGTAGCAGGAACGCATATTAGCGTAGCAGCTGACGAGCATGGGGCAAGTTGCCATCTTCCCCCTTGCTTTGTGGTTGATCATAGCAAATGCAACAGAGTTCATAAGTCAGCTCACCAAGACCGAGATCCTCCTCAGCTGCTTCAGCAGTAGTACCGAGGAAGGTGCCTGCAGGGAAAGACAGTCCTCACAGCAGTAACAAGGCAGCCAACAGAGAAGATAAAGGCCACAGCTACAGCAGTGGCCACATTCTGCATGGCCCAAACCTTCAGCCTCAGCACAACCCTGTGACTGCCTTTTGCACTTGCAGAAATCAAATGAGGAAGGGAAGAGCAGCTCCTTGATGCTTCTGTGCCCTTCATATTTCCACCTCTGCCATGGCCAGAGCTGAGAGGCACTAGCTCCTCTGACAGCTACCCACCCGTCCAGGACAAGGTTGGCCAGCAGAGTCCTGCTCTCCTGTGCAGAAGCAGTGGAATCACAGGCACAGTTAGTGCAATGTGCAAGAGTGCTATCCCGGTAAATTGTGCTTAGGACCATCCCTAGGTGTGCTTGAATTTATTATTGTTGATGCAGCTGTGCTGTATCACTCATTAGCCTCCCACAGCTTCTTCTCAGCTTCTGGGGCTATATAAGCAAGCCTCCTCTTTTCCTCCTCCTCCTGCTGCACAGCTGTATGCAAATACTGAAGGTGTGTGAGCTCTTCAAGGCTCTTGTTACTCTCCCTCCTTGAGACCTGCTGTCTTGAGACATTGTGGCAAAGTTAAGATTAATGAGAATTTTTCAGAGATTTCTAACAAATATATTTTGTCAGGAAGTAGTATTTGAGAACTCATATGGGATGCTGAGATGTTCTGCTTCTCAGAGGAAAGCATGTTGCTCCTAAAACTGCATGGTAATACCAGAGAGTGATGTAGTAGCAGTGAAGTGCAAAAGTTAAAGCCTGAGCACAGCATGGTTGTGTACCTGGACTTGGGAAGTATCTGGTCTCCCTGCTTCACCTGTGACTAACTCCAGCTTTTAAGTGAAGATCTGTAGTTCTGCCTGACTTTTTAACCTCAAAACATTATAGATATAACCAGCAACTAACTGGCTTTAAATGTTTAGCATGGGCTTGTACACATATTCCAGATCTTCATCCAGGGGGCAAAAAAAAAAAAAAATTACCTTTGATTGAAATCCACATCCTTTAGTAACAGGTTTAAGGTAAAGCTAGCTCTTGCTGCTGCCTGTAATATGCCTGGAACTGGACCATGCACAAAAATGTAATTTAGCCTGGGCAGGTATCACAGTAACAAAACTGAGCCACTCCTATGACTGGTAACAGACCTACTTGATAGCAACTACTATATAAATCGCTAATGCAAGACACACTGCACAGCATAGATAAAACTTCAGAGGCAGATCTTACAGAGCATCCAACATACACAAGCAACAGCTACAATATCCTTTAAGTTGCTCCCCTAATCAGATTAGAAAGCCCATGCTAAAGTATTGAGGACGTGTGACAAACTGTCTGTCTTCTGCCTTTGCCTACTAGTTTAAGCATATAGTGAAAAGTTTTACATCTCTTCAAAACAGCAGCTAAAGTATAAAGTTACATATATGGATCTTAATTCTTTAAGTTATCCTTACACAGAATTGATGTGCAAAGGTGGTAATATTCACAAAGGACAGACATTCAGAGTTATCCTGTAAAAAGAATAGAAATTTCTTTGGTGTTTAAATACATGGTATTTCTTAAGATACCTCTGAGATACCTCACTACAGTGGCTGAAAATATGATCATTCCAGGCTGTTGAGAAAGACCTTTTGATCCTTTTAGGTGCTGGTACACTGCAATCCATACATGTGCTGCTGACATGATTTTCCAAGGTGATGTGAGTTTGCTTCATGCCTGTAGATGAACCCTAGCCCTTGGCCTCTAAGCCCAAGTGGAACTGCAGGAGTTCTAATGGGGTCACTACAGGGAGAGTCATGTGGCAGTCAGGATTGTATTTTCTATCATAGCAAAAAAATCTGACAGTCACTGTTTGAAAGAGGAAAAAAAGAAGGATGGGGCAGGGGTTGAAGGGAAAAGGAGGTTGCTATTCATGTGATCAGTGGCCTTTGATGTGCAAAGATTTCCCAGGACACAAGAAATCAGGAAGGATCAGTTCTCCTGAAATACCCCACAGATCCAGGAGACTGGCAAAACCCCAACATGACAACATGTGGAAGAACACATCAGTACTGAGCAAAGGTGTCAGTAGCTGAAAGAAGGCATGCTCTATGTGTGTAGGGCATGGCCAGTCATTGCACACCTTGTACAAAACCATGTGAGCCAATGCAAACAATTTTACATGTTATAAATTTCACTGAAAACGTTTGTCTCCATTATGTAAGATTCCATCTTGGATTATTTTTTTTTTCTAAATAAATATGCAGGACAGCTTGAAATCCATCTTTGCTATAAGAAGCTGCAAATAATTAATGTTCAGTGCTCTTTGCAGATACTATCAGTGCCTATAACTCATCTTTTCAGCCATGATAGTAATGTCCCAGAAGTTATATGTTCTTTCCTATGGCTGAGAAGGTGACTTCAATAACTTTACTAATAAAATGCTGCGTAGCCATCCTGGAAAATCCTGATCAAGCAGATATCTACAAAATCATTTCCCCTAGTGAATTCTCTTTGAAATAAAAATTTGAGAGCCTTGGAGAGTTCTTTAGATGATGTTTCCCCCTTGGAATCCAGTAAGGCAGCATCTGCATTTTTCTGAGAGGGTTTTCAGGTGAAGTGAACCATAAGATTAGTCCCAAGTAAACATTCATCTTTACCTAGAAATGGCCTCATTACTCAGCAGGTCATACATTCATTACTGGTTCTTGTCTTGAGAGCTTGCAGAGTCACCTGGAGTCTCGTCTAAGTGTTTTAGTACTGGCAAAAATGGGTATTAATGATTGGCCCTAATAGGGCCACATTGTAAGATTTGATTTGAATGCCACAGAGTAACTGGGCCATCTAGAGCTGACCTGCCCGAAAATGTCAGCGCAGCATGCGACTATTGAGAGAGTTAGACGCTGCTGTTTCGATTAGTCATTTTATGACTCTGTCCCTAAATCCATCCATTCAGCCTTTTTTTGGCATAAAGCCAACACCAGCTGCTCAGGCTGGGAACTGCCTTCTCTTAGGAAGACCAAAGGAAATGTTGATTTGTGCTGTGTCTATCTGAACCAAAGAGCAGCAGGGGAGACTTTCTTCCAATCACAAATGAATTCAAGGCTGTGGGTGACAGGTAGGCCACCACTGTAGCTTATTATGACTCTAGTTAAATTCCCAGCTGCATACTTTACTTGCAAGTTAAATTAAGATACTGTACAAAGAGGGTTCCAAATGTAGGTGTCTTCCTTTCTTAAAATAATCCTTAAAAAGCAGTCACATGCCTAAAACCCTGTGATGTGGTAAAAATTTTCTGTCAAGCCATGACAGGTACTGATGGGCTCTGCAGTATTTGAATACAAATATGGCTTCAGCTCTGACATTAGCAAGATGCTGTCTGTTGAGGTAGCTGTCACTGAAGTCATCACTGTTACTCAGAAGTGTAGTTGTACACTAGATTAAATACAGACATCACAATTATAAATGAAGTGGTTACCAATTGTGGTGACTGATTTCAGAAAAATGTGGTGGTGTCCACACTTCAGCAATGGTATTCATATAGTCTGTGTCTGATTATAGGATATTAGGATATTTCAAGTTGAAAGGGACCTTCAGAGTGCAACCTCCTGCTCAGAGCAGCGTCAGCTACAAGGTCAAAGCAGGTTATGCAAGATTTGTCAAGGTACTTCCATATGCATCAGTCTCTGCAAGAGTTTTGTGCAGCTCATCCTTAGTTTTGATCCTTGCCCTCACCTCCTTTCCTCCTGCCCAGTCTGGGGATCAAATACAGATGTCACACTCAGCAAGACAGTCTCCAAAGTTTGCCCAAAATTATTTAATATACATGTTAGAAAAATACTGGAAAACACAACTCAAAACGCCTCTGTGCTCATTCATATCTAATTAAGTTTAGTTCATCCTTAGTTTTGATCCTTGACTCACCACCTTTCTTCAGGCTTAGGTAGGATCTCACACGGTAGCTTTCAATTTCTGCATTACAAATTTTTTAGAAAAATGTACTGTATTTCTTGGTATGTAGATGTCGCTTTAATATGAATGTCTCAGAAGAAATATCTTTTTTTAATACAGCATAATTATATTGCTGGACTGCATTCTAACACCAGGTCTGGAGCAACTGGCTTGACAGCTCTTTCACATATGTCTTATTTATGTCCTCAAATACAGACTTCCAGTTTGTTTTCTGTGATTAGAGGTGTCTGTTATTGATACTACAGTCCAGCTTGGCAGTTGATTACCGGGTTGTGTCAATTTCCACCAGAGCCTGCCACATAATTAATTTTACTTGGAAAGATCTTAAGCAGATGTTTTTAGATTTTTAAGCACTTTAGATAGATACCTCCATTTATTAAGCTATGGATGGTAAATCTATAACATAATACCAGCAGAAACATTTCCAAATTAACACCAGTCCTTCCTGTCTGTGCGGGAATTGATCTTTGAACAAACTGGGGAAGGAACTCCACAATGAAGTATGCTGGACACACTTCTCTTCCACCTCAAAGAACTTGGTTCCCAGCTGCCTGCAAATTGTAGTGCTAATGCTGGAAGTTACCAGTACTGGAAGTTACCAATACTGGAAGTTAGGAGAAGGCACTCGGAGAACTTCTTTTGCCTGTTCTTCAGCTTCTGTATACCAAGCACACTCTCCTCTTGGGCTGAAAGTATGACTCAGACCTATGTGAGGAAATATCAAGATCCTCATAAGTCTTAATCATTATCCTTCACCAGATGTTAGGGAGCTTTCAAAGTTTTTCAGAGGCAAACTTCAAGTTTTTATCCATCTGCTCAGGACTAATTAACATAAAGTCTGGACAAGACCAAAATATACCTAGAATGGCAGCACAGGAAGAAAAATTGATAGCAAGACAATTTCTGTGAAACATTTATTGCTCTGCAGACCACAAACATTCAGAGCTGATGTTGCCACCATTTTGCACAGTAACTTTAATAAGCCATTGTTTTGTCTCTGTGCTTATGAGGAGTGTCTTTAAATGATGAAATTACCTTGAATATCTATCAGTGACCCCCACAAGGCCATTTTGGACAACCAAGGCTGAGCTGCTCTGGTAGCTTTCATGTAACTTTGCTGCATTCTGCTGCAGGGTGGTATGGAGAGGTGTGGTAGATTTGCTATTGAGCAAATGAAGACTGCCTTTGTCACCATTCCCTAAAGTCCAGGAAAAGAGAACACTTGCTGAAACAATTAATGTACAGGAGTTGCATTCAACAACAGGGTGTTTGAGGGATGAAGTTTTTCTCTAATCAGGGTTAAGAAGAGGTTTTTTGTCTTTGTTTTTTGGTGAACTATCAAATATTATACATTTTTATGGATACCTGAGAGACTTACTAGTCATAATAGAAAACCTTACATAAAATCCAGTTTCTACTAGTGTTTAAATAACTATTCAAAGTGAAAAAAAATCTGCATTATTCCATACAGTGAGTGAAAAAGAAATATAAATCACACAGGATTCAAGCTGAAATCTCATTCTGGTGACTAAGGTAATTATTTTCAGAAGAAGCCCATACATAAGACATATGATAACAGAAATGTAACTAATAATTTTTAAAAGCTGTAAATTGTAGAGACTCCCCTCCCCCTTATCTTCTTTACCAATGCCATCACAAAGTTATCACCCAGCCAGCAGAGAAGGTAGCAGTACAGCAAATATGTGCAAGGAATTGGGAAGCAGATACTATGATAAAATGTAATTATGCTGTATAAAAAATCTGTTTCTTTGGAGACATTCGTATTAAAGTGACAGCTACATCCTATGAAATACAGTACATTTTTCTACATGTTTTCTAATGTGAAAATTGGAAGTTACTGTGCAAGATCCTATCTAAACCTGAAAAAAACAGGCTCAGTTTCCAGACTAGCTGATGAGTGTATGTAGAAGTTTTCCAATTTATTCTGCAGAATTATAAGATTCTGGCATAAAAGAGCAAAAATGAAAGATGTTCTTGGGAAGAGCAGGTGTGAGGGCCAAAATAGGGAAGTAAGGGAAAAGTCCTGTATTCCTGATGTCAGCTCTGAGCCTTTTTCTTTGGATTCTGACTAATCAAATTTCATACTTCCTACCTGATACTTTGTCTTAAGGTACAAGTTGCTAAACCCAAAGGCTTCACAAGGCAATAGATGAGTAAATTACGCTTTCAGCTATAGAGCTTATGTGATGTATTCAGTTAAGTGAAGATATAGCCTTAGGTAATTAGTTGACAAAAGTACTGTTTTTTAAGGCTTTTCCTCTTGATTTTTTTCATCGAACCACGGATGTTTGTTTCTTTTTTCTTCAGTTGCCTAATAATAAAAGGCTTCAGAAAATGTTCATGAAGAGAATGACTATCTGGAATCTGCATTTTCCTTTTGAATGATCTTTTCAAGGGAGACTCACAAACATCTTACCAAAACACTTCCCATGATTCCTCCTGGGGGAAGGTTCACTGCTGCGTGTGCTACCTGTGCACATTTGTTTGTGTTTGGCTCTTTAGGGAATTAAATCTGAATAGACTGATTTCAAGGAAACCTTGATGATATAATGAAACCACAGTGCCTGAATATCAATAAATACAGGACTGATTTAGTTTTTTGGTCTTAACACCTATGGAAAGAAACAAATATAAAACCCCACAAACACTATGAACTCAGAAGCAGTCTGTTGTGAAAATCTGGGTGCATTCAAGAAAGGACATTAGAGAAATGGGCTCATATTATATTTACAGGATGTAGTTTTGTTTCAGTCCTCATCAGTTCTTGATGCTTCAGAGAATGCAAAGACACCAGCTGGAATCTGAGGGCTTTGTCCTACCTACAGCTAAGTGAATAATTTTAATTTTGAAAGGTCTTTCTTGTTCAGTTATCTCTTCCAGTGGCACCACTGCTGCAATGCCAGCATAAAGCATTTGCACCTTCCACAGGCAGCCACACCTTACTGTCTCATTGTTCATACCCTTGTTTGAGCCTGTCCAATCTTCTATGACAATAGCTAGGAAAAAAATGTTTGCTTTTATCCTGTCCCATGAAAACCTGTTCTGCAGTACAGTGCTGTCCCACTAAAACCTGTGTCAGCACAGCTGGGTGGTGGGAAGTAACTGGATGAGACCTTCAGTATTGGCATAAATTTTTGTCAGGGCTTATGAACTCAGTCAAGCCTTCCCTCATCAGAAAAAATGGAATTTAGGAATGGTATTGCCCTAACAGCTGCTACTGCTGTCAGGCAGCTGGGCAGGAGCTCACATATTTGACTGGACCAATTATTAGAGCCAACGATTGCAGGAAGCCCCAGAATTTGCTTATGTTCCCCCGGAGAGGATTTGGATTTACATCCATAGCTGTGTTGGGGAAAGCAGGGGCAGGTGCAGTGGCTCTCAGCTTGGGGGGTTGTGCCAGTCATGTGGGGACTGGGAGCTGGGACCCTGTCTTGCTTAATGATTAGTCAGGAATCTCCCAGGGACCTGGCAAGGTTGGGAAGAAGCTAAGAAGTGCAGTGATTCTCAACTTTCAGGAGCTGCCTCCAAATATAATCCCTAATTTCTTAAACCTTGCCTGTCTGTTCAATAAAGTAATTTTATTCAACCTTAAAGTGTACTGAATATTAAGATCTTTTTCAGGTGCAGAAGGTAGCAGGTCCCTGAGGTTGCCTTACTTGTGGAGACATGATTCTGAAACAGAAAAGCTGGCTTCTCTCTGTCACCAAGTGCTTCTTGCTAAGTGCAAAGGTTGATTTGCAACGAAGGAAGATGAGGTGTTGGTCAGAAAGAGGATAAAATGGCTGATTTCCCACCAGAAATGGCAACTAACATTTTCTGTTCCAGGGGTGTGGCTTATCTGTGTCCTGTTTCTTTTCCATGTCAGTTCTAAAACTATTGTAATTGTGTTTTCAGGTACTTGATAGTGACTCCGTGGCTTTAAAATGGGGCTTTTATCTACTGCGATGCTATACTGTAATTGAAAATGTTTTAAATCAGACCTGAATTGTGTTGGTTTTTTAACTCCACCTCTGACTAAAATAATTAATACAATAAATGGGTGCTGAAATATCATGCACAGCCAATTTAGAAGTATTTTAAACTGAAAAGAGTTAGAGCTATCTGAACATGAAATATCTTTCAGCCATTTCAAGTAACAGTTCAGGTGTGCTGAATACCAACTTAATTCCTTCTCTGAAGCACAAAAATTATTTGTTTCTTTTAAAGATCAAAATTTCATGAATGTGCCTTTCAACCATGTTTGTTAAGAAACTCACTGAGGGGTGGTTAGAAAGAAACACAAATTTTAGATGTTCTCCATTGTCTACACTGCTCATTGTATGGGCTTGGATCTCACTCACCTCAATTCAGTAGAAGAAACAACAGTTAGATGACTTGCAAGCAAACACATATGGAGTGTTTAGGTAGTAACCTGATGTTTTCTTGCTCCTTAAAATAAAAACATATTCATCGCTGATTAAAAACCCACTTTGGTCATAGCTCTAATCATAACAGAGTACTATTAATTGTATTCAGAAACACAGAATGTTGGTGCAGCAGTCAGCTGTCTGCTCTTGTATCCCAGGCTTTGTCTTTGCAAGGTACTGGACAAGACACAATCAAGACTTTCAATAAAATAAATTTGCCTGACATGATCATCTCCTTTGAAAGTTAAGTAAGATTTAGGGGTTGACACCTCTTCCAGCTTTGTAATTTCAAAACAATTCCTATTAATGAACATCTTGCTTATGAAAGACACAAACCACTTTTCATTCCCATTGCCTACTCTGCCAATGCAGTAAAAGGCATCTGAAATGTCAAGGACTGGTTTAATTTAATCAACATTTGTACTTATTCACCAGTTGAGAGATTTAGTAAGGAGCAGTCTCTTGTTGGCCACTCCTCAGAGTGTCAGTATAGGTGATACTCCAGATCCTGGGGCCCAGTGACTTCTCCAGAGCATACCCCATCATCACATTTTACAGACATACCTCAGCACATGGCATCAGCCACTGCAGCATTCTCAACAAGGGTGGTATAAAGGGGACAGCATGGAGGTAGACTCCCACTGACATCAGCTGGATGGGGTCTTTCAGACATGTTTGCTTTCTGTTTTACCTCTGGGCATGTTAGTTTGGCCTGTAATCATAACATGGTTTTACAGCTCCCAAGGGTGATGTCTGAGGGATGGATGTCTGAGGGTACAAATCCTGCTGGAGACCAAATTTTGGCAGAGTAAGATGGTCCCATGCATGCTGGTCCATGCTGCCTGGGGGAATTGATCCCTGGAAGAAACTGTCCTCTGAAACATGCCCAGGTTTTGCACTGAAGCGATCTGGTCTAGAACAGAGTCCAACAGGTCAACAGTTGCCCAGTGTGCATGGCAGGTAGTTCATCAGACCCATTTTGTCCCTGGCACCCTCTTACTAAGTGGTATAAATACTTCCAGTGAATCCCAAGAGTCAAAATCCAGGATAACAAATCTGTGCTGTTCTATTCACATATCCTCCTGCTTTATGTGCTTAACTGAATTTCCTAAAAAGGAAAAAATGGCTTCTCTGTGTTTTGCTCACAAGGGCATGGCTGTATTTCAGCATGCAATACTGGCCCATAGATTTTCCCATCTTGAGATTACCTTATTCGATGTATCTGAACTCAGGATTTGGCTTAGATTAATTCTATGTTATTTATCTGAAACATCTTTGCTATTAAAAATAAAGTCTTGTACCATTGGGCTCCAGTTCATACATACATCTTAAAATACTAACTCCTTCTGCTTTATCCAAGTATCAGTAAAAATAAATGAACTGAAAAACCTAATACTGTTACAGCTAAAAGATGATCACACTTTGTGTCCCTGAGTTCATTCTCTTTAAGTCAGCATGGAGGAAAGAAGGGTGGGAGATTTTGGACCCTTGCCAGGGTCCCTATTAAAGGCCAATTTATTTTTCATTATTTAACGGACAATGTTGAAAATACAAAAACCAGTGGGATAAAAAATGGTTTATGTAAGTAGCAGTGGGAAAACTCTGTGGTAAACCAGAGGTGGGACTAATCCCTTAACAGAGAGGAGTGAATAATATCAGCTGAGTCAGACAGAGCAAGGTCTCACTGGGTGCTGAGTACGTCCATGAGGAGCTGAGTGTTTCTGTTCCTGTGACAGTGGTCACTACAGGCAGGCAGGAACTATGTGAGCAGTGAATCCTTCATGTGTTGGTACCCATGAAGACAATAAGGACTAATAAAGGCAAACTGGAGAAGTGAAGGGACTACTTGTATTTCTAATGAAAACTGACCAAATAGCTTTTAAGCTATCTGTGTAATTATAGTTAACACTGTGCAATGTATTACTGGCATTAAAAATACTCCAAGGCAGTCCCGCAGAAAATAAAAAGAATCATTACTATACATTTATTTTAAAAGGCCAAATAACCTGTTCAAGAGTGCTGTTAATCCAGAAACAACATTAGCTAGAACAAGAGACCTATTTCCAATGCTCAGTTAAGATCCTGCCACTTGATATCACTTGTTAAAAGTGTACATCAAGACAGAGTTAATATGTAATTTTTCAGTGGAGCCATTCTCCTTATGGTATCCACAGCCTGCAACTTCAAGTTACTCCTTCTTTCTCTAGCTTTCCTGAGAAGGCCACAGAAATAGATGATGAGAGGGATGTTGATTGTGAGTCTTTTTCCTATATATTAATACTGAAAAAAATGAAACAGATGGATGGCTAATGCCCAGATTGTGCTCTGGGGCTTGCAAAGAGAAGTCAATTCCTTTAACATTTACAACCTTCTGTCTCATGGTTTGTTTCTGGAAAGCAAAGGTGATCCACTGTGTGATCCCAAAGTATGAGGAGATTGTTATCTAGCTGTTGTTCCCTGTTCTTCCCAACAAACTGTGAAGGACTCAGGCTGCTCCAGTGACTTGCAACTGCCAGAAAGAGGAGATAATGTTTCCACCCTCTCCTAGCCTCAGCTGCCTGTGCCAGCCCTTGACTTGCAGTGGCTCACTGGGTCCTTTGCTGAGCTAAATCATCTCCCTGGCTCAGCAGAGGACTGATGTGACAGGTTAGCCATGTGAGTGGCACAGAGGAAGGGCAGACATGCTTTAAAAGGCAGAAGGAGGAAGATGAGGCAGAGGAGGAGAGGAATGGCATGACTCCATCCTCAGTCACAGCACCCTCTGACAGCTCAACAGAGCAGTCAAAACCTACCTGTTTTGTGGCTTCTTTTGTTTTTTGAAGAGAAGCTTTAGACCCCTCCTCCCACCTGTCTCCACCATGATGATGATGATGATGATAATGAGATGAACAAAACTTACCCACCATCCTTAGTTACTGGTGTTTGTGTAGGTTCCGAGCACCTCAGCTTTAGTGGTTTGGGTTCTCTATGCTCCCCAGAAGAGTCTGGGTGCTTGCCAGCCTTCATACTGCTTCTGAGATTTACCCAATCTCAGGGGGAAAAAAGTAAAAGGTTGAAAATAAACCATGTTACAGATTCCCGTCAGATGTCCCCTTTTAAACACAGACTTGACAAATACTGTTTTATCAGTATCAATGCACATCAGTGACCACATTGTTCAGTCTTGCATTTGGGAGAGCTTTCCAATTAAAAGCAAATCACTGAAAGAGACTTTCAAATTGGTTTCATTGAAGAAGAAGAAATGAAGGGAAGCTACTTGAGATCTGACAATAGCTGAAGTGATTTGTAAGCATGAAGCACGCAAGATAACCTTTAATTAACAGCAGCAAAAATAGAACATCGCTTTGAATTTACACAAGTTCTCTTGTTCTACGTATGCGCAATGCCCTTTCTTTAAGTTTCTCTTCTCAGAAAACTTTATTAACCCTCCATTCCTATAGATGATATACCATGATATACCAATGAGCAGCATTATTCATCCCTTTTTCAGATATTTCAATATTGACTTGTAGTTTTTGACACAGGCAGTATTTTCTAAAAATTTCAGTCTGGAATAATTTTCCTTAAAGCATTGAAAGTGACTGGTTTTGTAGAAGAAAAGACTAGTAAATCCTTATATTTACTATAGGTGTGCAGAAGCTTACTTATTGACTGCTGCTGGAATTTGAAACATCTCTGTGGCCTAATCAAGTAGTATCTCCAGAGCGCATGGAGAAACTAGGATGCCTGTAACTCACGTGATGATCCTGGGTCCCCGGGTCAGCAGAGCCAAACAGGCAGGTTGTTGGTGCCATTCACCTGATCTGTTTTGGATGTCTGCTTCAGGGAGACCTCACCACAGTTCCCAGACTCTGCTTCGTCCTGCTAGCTAGTAAGAGGGCCCCAACACTGTAATTGTCTCCATTTATACAGATCATTCAGAGAGACTGATGTTGAGAAAGTCTTGGCTCAGAGCACATCTCATGGCCCTGGCATCACTCCAGTGGTCGCTACAGATGAGAAAACACTTCCCACAACCTCTGCTCACTACATGATGTGACGGTGTTGCTGTCTGCATCCAGTTACCATACTGCATCAGGATGCCAATATTGAGATGCCACTGAAATGGTCATTATATTTGGACCAGAACCTTCTCCAACCCCGCTGTCAGACTGCCTCTCCCTTCATGTTGAAGTTGGGCAGGTTGACTTTCCCCAGGGACACCATTGCTGTCAATCTGCTTTGAGACTCTGTGATGTTACGCGGATGCCAGGATGGCAGCTGTCTGGTGGGATCCATGATGTTGGCCAGGGTGCCTACCTCATCCCATGGTCCTCTAGTCCCCTTATGATGGAGAGGGTGTTTTAGATATAGGAAACAACTGGAGACACCAGATAATGATGAGCAGACAGATTGTGGCCTCTCTGTCCATGGGGTACTCTATCCTTCATTGACCAAGCTCCTGAGCAACTTGGTGCAACTACAAAGCAAGCACCCAGATGATCTGCTGAGGTTCTCTCCAACCAAAACAATTATCTGAGGCTGGGAACCACAGTGAACACACATATGATTTCCACAGGGCCACCCCTCTGTGCAAGGCTTCCAGCAAGGGGCTGGCATTTGCACCTGAACCCATCTCACTGCAGGTAGTCTCCCCTTTCTCTTAAATGAAGAACCAGGATTTCTCCATTGCTTTGATTCCCTCTTTCCCTGCTTCACCATGAACCTTCCCACTAATCTCCCCTGCTGATGTTCTGCTGGAGTTTGAAAACCAGTACGCAATCTGCACACAGCATGCACTGTGCCCACTAGGTCAGGCTGCTCCTTGCTTGCTTTTATGGCAAATACATGCTAGTTTAGCTTTGGTGTCCACTTCTGGGTTTTTTTAGTGAAGTTATACTGCTTTTAATTTTACTACAGTTTTGAGTTTTGCAAGCTTACTGCATACTATACTACATCTCTGTGAATTAGCAAACATCAAAGAAACTATATCCCAATGTGGAAAAATAGCAGTAATTGATAGTGATAGTAATAGTTACTTGTGTAGGTATTAGTAGTTAATCCACAAGAAATAAATAAATAATTAATTACAAAAATTAATCAATTGTACAAGAAACATGAGTGCACATATATATATGTGTGTACATATATATATGCACATATATATATATGATCTGTTTGTGTGATCTCATTATCCAGAGTTAAGCAGTGGTCCAGTTTTTGTGACAGCTGTTTTAAGATCACTAGGAGAACTGCTGGCTTTTCAGTGATGGGGTCTTCTGCATCTGTATAGTAATATAATCGTACCCCTGGGCTATGATGAATGAGGTTGGCCTTTTCCAGTTGATTTTCCTTTTGCATTTGATGCATACAGGCTCCAAAGTCTACTTGACTTTGATGTCTCCTCTGTAAAGTGTCCAAACACACACTTGCCAGAACTTGCCCCTCCTGCTCTACTTTTGCCTGTTAAGACAGTGAGAACAATTATCCAAGAGCACCAAGAGGTGAGAACAAACTCTGATGGATCACATTCCTGAGTTAAACTGGTTTGGAATAAGAACAAGCCAGAACCGCTGGGGCAAATCTCCCAGGATTCAGTCTAGCCCAGTCTTCATTTTAGATTGGATCATCTAAACAGCATTTCTACTGCATCCTGAGCTTCCCAGAAAATCGTACCATCCACTGACTGTAGAGATTGACAGCTCAGATGAGCTGAGAATGAGCAGGTTTCTTTTTTTTTGTAATCCCCATTATCTGTGTTCAGACCAACCAAATTATCATAGTAAACACACAGCAATTTCCATGTTTTGTGAAGAATCTATTTCTAACATAAAAAATACTATATTTGGACAGGTAGGGCTGATAGTGCTGTAGTGAGAAGTGGATCAGCCAAAACCAATCTCCTTCCAAAGATAGCTACATGTTTTGATGTAATGAGATGAGAAATGTGTGCATCAGCTGCATAAAGAATGGACTTTATTATGTGAGGATGGTCTGTAGAGCTTCCCAGATTTACTTCTCTGCCTCTTATTTTGAGGATCCAACTCTTCCTTCCTCTAAGCTGTTTTTTTTTCTAGTTTTCACCATCTCCCCTACTTAAAGGTACCCAGTGTTCTTTAACAGGAGTCTTTTTTCACCAGTAATGCCAGTAATGTTTATTCTTCTCACAGCTTCTGCTCAACCCAGGCACTTGCATCAGCATGAAGACACAAGACCTTTTGTATGATAAGAAACTGCCTACACATTCTCAAAGGTAGGCTGGAGCTTGACTGATTAAACAGAGACCCCATTTGGTTATCTCTTCATTTGGGACTCTTCATATTGTCTTCCAATTAATTGTTGTATATAGCGGGACTGAAGGAGATTTTACTGTAACTCTGATTAAATTATGGCAGAGTTAAAAGCACGTGTTATCAATCTCCTTAGCCTCATGAAAAACACAGACTTCCAGACCAGAATATTTTTAAGAGAAACCAGAAACTTGGGGCTGTGTTCAGACCTCTTCTAAGAGGTGCCCTGTTTAAAGTACAGTTTACTACTGCATCTAAATTTGAGGGAGATTGAAATGCAGAGCTACTTAGAGATGTTGCTTATTTTCTCATGTCTTGCATTGTCATAGGAGTGACAACAAAGTGCTTTGAACCTGTGTGCTGTGTTGTCTGATGTATGTAGTCCTTGGTCCCACAAAATTAATCAGAAAAATATATTTTCCTTGTAAATATAGACTTCCTAATTCAAAAACTTGTGAAACCAGAGAAGTTAGGTTTTAATTGTTTCCCTGCATACCCAGCTCCATACTGAAGGGCTTTTTGAGATCTGCAGCATCCATGCCCAGCTAATTCTGATGTCAGGACTGCCTGGTTTGGCTTGCAGTTGGTAGCAGCTGTAGATTTTGGAGCTGCATGTCTCCAGCTCCTGTTGGGCAAGGCATCTTGTGTGACTTCTCACCACCAGAAGTGGTTTGGGACTGCAGGCAGCAAGGTGGGATCAGCTGAGACTTCCAGCAAGTTCCCCTGTCAGCCTAACTGAATTTCTGACATCTGAACAAGATGTCAGAAGTAGTCATCATGACCCAGCTTTTGTGTCTGAGTTCAGCCAGCTCTACTGTGCTGGAAGGATTTGCCAATACCTGTCAGTTAATTAAAGGTGAGTTTTCCAAAGACAGAATAATTGTGCTTCAGGCAAATTATTATGATCTTATGTCACCTGCCATTGTGATGATTCTGTAATTTTTGGTTTTGTGTGTGATAAATAGTCATACCCTTTACTATAGTTTCAGATTGTTTTAATAACTGACATTTACATAATGTTTTATTTAAATATATGCCAGTGCTTGCCTGTGTCCAAGGTATGTGCAGTGGCCAATGGGTCCTAATGGCTAGACTGGATGATAGGGCAGCCTCTGTGGCTCTCATGCATAAAGGACAGCCCTTCCTAAGAACTTCCTCACTGCCAGCAGTGGGAAGTGTCCCAGGGCAGGGGGAAGCTCTGCCTGGACATCTCCTATGGGAGAGGAGCTGAGATTACCCTTGCTTGACAACAGTTTGCTCAGACTCACCAGGAGCATTGGGGAGGAGGAGGCCTTAACACTGTAGTCTCCTGCCGTAGGGCTCGAGGAGCCTGGGCAAGGCAGAGCCAGGGGTGGGACAGAAGGAAAGGAGAAGAGCTGGGGTGCTATGCCTTTGAGTTTGAAGGCCAGATGTTTCTCCTCCAGCTCTGGGAGTCTCAGCTCCCAGCAGGAGGGGGTGCTGCTGGGCAGCATGCTGCTTTGGGAAACCTCCAAACCTCCAGCTCCAGGGTGGGACTGTGAGTGGTGGGGCATCTGTGAACACTATGTCCTGCATTAAACAGTCATGTGCTTGACCTGAAGGACTTCTTGGGTTCTTCAAAATGCTGTGTGAGTCCCAAAGAGGGGCACTGAATACCAGTCTATAGACAAAAAGCAAATTTTGATTATAAAACTGCTTGCTTTCCTGTTGAGGGGCAAAGTTATAAAAAAAACTATTAGTCAACACTGTAATTGATGGTTTGATGGTAATTTGCAGCAGCACGGTACCATGAATATAAATTTTATTCAAAAGAACAGATAATGAAAACTTTTCATTTTGTAGTGACTCACGTGTAATACACTGCATTTCCTTTAATAGGAAATGATGTGCGTACAAAATCCATAGTTGCTATGATTAGTTGTTGCTGATCTTTAAAGATAAGAAGCAAAGTGGGGAAAAAAAGTGAAAACTGTGTCAATTTATCAACAAGAAAGTTACTCAGATACCAGAAGTAATGAGGCTCTGAATAAAAATGACTATAATGAATCACTTCCTTGAAGTATAATTTAGCTAGTGTTTAGAACTGAGTAAGTACAGCTCTGAGGTCCTAAGAAGAGTGCATTTTATGAAAGCAAATGAAATTTCCTTAAGCTCTTAAAAATTAGTTTGGTCCCTGTTACATAATGAGTGATGCATGTATTCCAGTGTGAGATAATGGCATTCAGAGCTTTTTGTACCCTATGTGCACAAAATAATGTGGTCACTGTGGTCAGCATAAAATCCACTTGGCATGTGAAGCCAATGCAGTGTGATGGCCTTGGAGATGTATTTTAAATTTGCAGGAATAGATATTCAGTGGGTGTAGGAGTCTGGGCTGCATTAGACAGGAGTTAATGGAGACAGGAGGACTGAAGGCCGAAGGCAAAGTTAGCAAAAGAAGGAGTAGCTGTACAGATAGCAACAGAATGTAAACCTGTGGTCAGCAAAAGAAGGAGTATCTGTGGTTAGCAGAAGCACACCAGTTTTAACAAAGCAAGATATAAGATAAATAAGTTTTGTCAAGTTTAGGGCTTTATCTATGCAAATAGAATTAACCAATGCAAATGCTTGTAGAAGCGCGTGGACAGCGCATGTATATAGCATGCAGCCTATCAGAGGACAGATAAGCGCATGTATGGAACTTAGTGTACTATAAAAATAACCAGAATCGGAGAATAAATGAATGAGCTGATCATCATATTGGTGTTGTGTTGTTCCTGATCCTGCGTGAGAAGACAGAGACCCCTGCATGTGGGAAGCAGGTTATATGATCCATCACCTAGTGTGTTCTACAACTTTCCTTACTATTCAGCCTCTGGGTGACTCCTTCCTAACTATTGATCACAGCTCCACCACAGAGAAAGCAAGGCAGGATTTTGTAGAATCAGTGTTAGCAGAGTAGATACTTATAAGAGGTTTTAAAAGTAGTTTAGGCTACTATTCAGAAACACCACACTTCTCTTGATCTGAGCACTATTTTTCATTGTCATTCATGAAGGATGAAAATCAACAGTTTAACAGAACAACTCTAACTTAAAATATTATTGCATATTATTATGGGGTGGTGCACATAATTACCAAGAAGTCTGTGATTTTTTTTTTGTCACTGCTTTATGAACAAAGAATCTAATTTTGGGAACAGATGGTCACCTCACAAAGCAAGAAACCATTGTAACACCTCACTATTGTCAGACTTTCGAAGATGCAATTTTTCTGCTGAGTTTTTACCTCTAAAGACAGCAATTCTAACTTTAATAAAACATTTTTACCACACCTTTACTTCTTGAAGATAATCCTTAATTCCTGAACAGGTTTTTTTTGTTGTTGTTTGTTTGTTTTTGTTTTTTTTTCTCTTAAACATACCAAAGACCTTGAACAAGACTGTATCTATTTCTACATCAAGACCTATTTTACATAGCCCTTGGCACCTGCTCTTTGTTGGTAGGTCCCATAACAGGCTTATCACAGAATCAGAATCATTCAGGTTAGAAAAGACCCTTGGGATCATCGAGTCGAACCATCCAGCCATGTTCCCTTTCTCATTGCCAGAAAACTCTTGATAAACGTTCTTTCAGCTAAATGATTCTTTCAAATGCCATGGGTCACTTCTATAGGGGCAAGTGCTGAAGATTTTTCCCCACTACCTCCAGAGTACTTCCATCTTCTCTTCTGGCTAATTTCAACAACAAAGACTTACCACTCTCCAATAAATCTCTGCAATTGTTAAATTAATTTATACCTAGTAAAGCTGTAAATAAGATTTAAGCTTAAGATTTATTCTTTAAGTAGAAGACTTTTAATAGTTAAATCTTAATTAAGGTGGGAAATTCAGCCTCCTGTATTGCTTTTTCTGAAGAGCCACCTTGGATTTCATGTTAGTATAGAAATACAGGAGTTGATTCATGTCTTGTATCCCTCTGTCTTCCAAGGCTGAGATTCCAGTAAGAGTTGCAGAATTTTCCCTTTCCTGGCAAACAACATTTAAACCCTAGGTTCCTTTGAAGTTTTTGTGGTGATGAAGAGTTTTTCAGTTTTTGCTGGAGTGTTGGCTGACCCATCATTTCAAGTGCAGTGGTTTTCTTTCTAAGGTGTGTAGTGCTGTTGTGGTATCATGCCACCTTTTACATCACTTCTTTAGGGGAAAGTCAGTGGTGATGACAAATAAAAAAGATAAAGTGGTTCATTCTCAGCCATCAGAGTCTGCAGTAAGCCTGTCACTCACATCTTCTAACAATTTTGTGGGTTTCAATGTTAACGTGATTTGTCTACAATGACAGATGTCAGGGTTTCTAAATCCTGTACATACAGCTTCTTCTCAAAAAGCTTCCAGGCTACAACCTTGTGAATTGATAATTTCTTTTCCTGCTTCTTTCAATGGATATTCATGTTATTCATATATTTCTTATCCTGCTTTTTTTTTTTTTTTTTTTTTTTTTCCTCCTTGCAGTGCTTTCATTGCCTTGGTTTCCTGTCTTTTCATTCGCAAGGATACTTATTTCCTTACTTCTCCAGAACTAAACCCTAGAGGAGTTGTGGCATTTGACATCTGTGGACTGACTTACTGTGGCTGAATTTCTGCAATGCCTGAAATGATGAGAGCTTCCATAAATACAGGTACACAGGTTGAAGTAACTATTGATTTTCTGCATGAGGTAGAGCTTAAAGCAGAGACCAAAGAATGCCTGACTGGCATCTGGGTGTTTCCAAGACAGTCAACAGAGTGGAGTGATGCCATAGATGTTGCTGCCTAAATTTATGTTGATTAAAAGGAATAGGTGAAGTGACAGCCAGTTCTGGAAAAACCACCATGTACTTGAGTATTACATGTGGAACAATAACAATAGATGGTGCTGTCCTACAGAGTGTCATTTTTCATTCTTTCTCCTTCATCTCTAACAGTAAATTTTCTCAGTAATAGTGTCTATTTCTGTATATTCTGAAAGGAGAAATATCAAATCTCTACACTGAGTATGTTTTCTATAAGGTCTTGGAGTTTTGGAGGTATTTAAGTGATGTGAGGATTGAAAAAAAGTACCACATAAAGCTGAAAGGTGGGAAATCCCACTATGAAACTACATTAAGCAAGAGACTGTGAGTTTATCAGTGATCTAATCCGGAGCTGTTGGACTTGAAATCTGTTATTGAAATTCCAATTCCTCCCATGTTTCTTAGTGGCCCAGGAGCAGCATTTTAAAGACCTCTACATCTCTCCAGTTTGAAGGTAGCCATGTGGATAGGTATGGTCTGATATGAGAGTCTCCAAACTTGTTCCCAAACTGCCCAGCCCAGACTGCCCTGGTTCACTAAAGGGTGCCCAGGAGAGGCTGGTGGAGATGGACATGGTTAGAGACACTCTGAGAGTGACAGACACCCAGAAAGGATGGCCTGAGTGGGATGTTGGGGGACAGAGATTGTTGTCTGTCAATGCAAATTTCCTCAGGAAAAAAGCTATTTCATTGAGCTCTGATTTTTTTTCTCCTGATTTAATGTCTCTGGTGCTAGGTGGCCATGTCAGCACTGCCAGCACTGCACTGGGGGCCAGGTAGTCCGTCAGGGTCGCATGGGGATGGTGCAGTGATGTGGTGGGTAAAGGCCAGGACTTCTCCATACCTCAGGGTAGCCAATAGCAGTTTTTTCTGATTTTTTTCTTTGAACAGAACAAAACATTCCTGCCTTTTCCACAAACACATCCCTGCAGGGTGGACACACTCTTTCAAGTCTGAAGGCTACCAAACACATCCCTCTGTTCATGAGTCAGTCACCAAAACTGCGCTCCTAAAACCCTATACAAGGAGAGTCTGAGGCATCCTGCAGTTTTTACTCACTTCAGTTGGGGAGGATTAACTTCAGAGCTGCTGAATACTCAAGGCACTTGATTTTTGGTGACTGACTATGAGATTAAGAGCCAGAAATCAACACTGACTATCTCAGGCATGCAGCTGGATTAATCAGTGTGGACTGCTAATTGAATAGCAGAGGAGGAAAAGTTTGCTCTCATTATTGCCGGGTAGCACTCCCAGAAAATGTATGAATCAGTCCATGTGTCTCCCTTGGAGCTAGGGTACAACTTTTATCCTTTGCTGCACTGTGCTTCCTAGAGCTCAGACTTACACTCCTGAGTCATCAAACGTCCAGAAAAAAAAAAAATCTATACTTGTATATACCTGCCTCCATGGGTCAGCAGGACATCTGACCAAAAACCTTAAACAGGGAGAGTGCCAGTAAGTGTACAGGTGGAATGTACTCCATGTGAAGGTGTATGTAACATTGGCAAACCACATTTCTGCCCATAATGTTACTTTAATAGTCGACAGTTTTACAGCAATATATGTTCAAAATGATCATTTCCAGAAAACTGCACAAGACTTAGGAAGTTTAACCAGAATGTTAAAAGAGCTCTTCAGAAAAATGCAACATAATAACATTTTGCCAACTCTTTGGATGTATTTATTTATGCTTAGATTTGTGTAAGGAAGTTTCTATGCTATAAATTTTTATTAAAAACATGTCATTAGAAATAAATAGTACATTTATAATCTTAAACAAACTAGTAGTTTTTCCACACACTAACACTGGATTTACTCTACAAAATGGGAAGCGTATTCCACCATCTATTTTTTTTTTTTTTTTTGTTTATACCTGATAGAAAAGGATAAAGTTGCTGCATTAAGTTTATACTTATTGTAGGTTTCATATGTCTCACACTAGATAAACAGAGGGTTTGTGTCTGTTTTCCTAATAATATTTATATGGGAAACACAGCCTTCTGTTCTTGCTATTGATTTTGGATATCATAAATGAGCTTAAATACTTCAGAAAAAATATAATTATAATAACAAAGATTAATATATTAGTTGCTTTTTCCTGCTTGCTCATGGGAATGACTGATTTTTATGAAAAAAGAAATATGCTTGTACCATAGAAAGGCTTGGTAATATCAGCTGGTTAAAAGAAAAAAACATTTTTTAAATTCACCTTATTTTCATTATCTCTGTGAAAATATGTGGCCTGGTTTCTCAGATACTAGGAAAGCAGAATTCCTCAATGCTGTTCTCCTTTCTGTTTTCTGCTTCCTGCAGATCAAGTTGATGATATTCAAATGTCACACGGTTGATGTGTTTGCCACTGGAGACCATTCGCAACACAGTATTGTCACAGCCAATCTTCATTTGGGCTAGTTAGGGAAAAGAGATGTAGAGAAGGTACAAAGATACTCTTATATGAAAGAGAGGGAAAAGAGATATATAGTGTTGGGAATTACAAAGCATGATACATATACAATTTTGGAAACAAAGCAATTTGTGTATAGTAATGACTGGCCAGTGGTGGTATTGCTGATTAGATACCTTCTTTTGTATTTTTAAATTTTACTTTACAGTGGCTTGGGTATTTGATCAAATGTTGTAAACTTTGCTCATGCAAATGCCCCTCACTTCCCATCCTCCTGTAGTCTCACATATGCATAGATAGACATGATGCAGAGATCTGTACATGTTTGCACTTGGGAAGGTATTGTACTGTTAGATACCATGAGTGATGGGTAAGAGGAATGGCACCCTATCCTAGAGATATCCAAAACTAACAATATTGAAATGTTTCCTGTTAGAGGGATGAGTAGTTTTGTGGGTAAGGAGGTTCTTCACAGTAACAAAGGCATGTGAAAGTTCCACCAAGACAAACTCAATCAGCAGTGCCCTGCATATGGACTCACTCTGGGGAAAATCAGGCAACCACTGCCTTAGATGATCCATTGGAGCAAGGGTTTGGCAAAACCTGTTTCATTTGGGTAACTTGGAGCACCTTCCTCACTGCAGGAGACATCTGATGGGAGAGCAGGGACTGCTGAGATGGGATTTCCCTTCCTTCACACTACCAGGAAAGCACATTTTAATCTCATTGCAGTGCTCAGTATTCACTCAGCAACCAGGGCTTGCCAGTTGAAGCTTTGAACAGTGCCTGAACCATTAAGCGGTAGTGTGATGAAAGGCAAGGGAGACCACAGGGGTGAAGTGCCAGGCCCATTCCTGCTCTCCAGCCCTGCAGAAACACCGCTTCTCTGGTGCGCCTGTTCATATGCCTGAGGTACAACACATGTGCCGTATGGCTTAGTCTGTCACATCGCTGCAATGTAACTGCAATGCAACTTTGTACTCTGAGGTAGTGCATTATTAGAGAAACATTTATATGGGGAGAAAGAGGTCACCAACCTGGCATGATAGTGAAACCAGTTCAGAGCTCCTCCAGGGTTCAAAGCAGACAGAGGGAGCTCTGGGGCTTTTAGGATATGTGTAACTCCTGCAGCAGAAAAGGAGGCTTTGGAAGCACTGAACAAGTGAGAAAAAACTTCTTAACTGAAAATGTAACTGCTCTGCCTTCATGTGTTACAAATTTCCAGGCTCATTTATCTGTTGATATGTGTCATAGGACAAGCATTTTAAAAATATGTGTAATATAACTTTGTCATAAAGATTACTTCAGGGGCAAGTAAAGGTGGCAGTGGGTGTGCTGTATCACACAGCCCAGCCGCAGGCTCGAATAGCTTTTAGGTCTCATGTGAAGTTCACCAGTGTAGCAGGAAATCCGGGTTGGGGGGCTCTGCACGACTCCCTCTGGTTAATTATTTTATCACATGGAGGTAAGTCAAAGAGGGATTCTTACCAGACCCATGAAAGGAGTGACAGAGATCAGCTAGCGGAAACATCTTGGATGGGTCTAAGCCAGTTCCTCCTAGCAGCTCTACAAAATCTCCCACTCCTGCACAGCCTGCTGATGGTTTCTAAAAAGGCAGAAATTAAAAGTTATTTATCATTTATCTTCGAAGTGTAGCAGTTGTCTAGACACAATTGCAGCCAACAGTATGTTTTAGAAGTCCTCTGTGCTCAAACTGGCGTGAAATAAGGCTGTTCTCATTCTGAGAAACACTACTTCAATTTGACATTAGTTAGCAAAGAAAGACCTAAGTAGGCTCTGAAAATTACTGACAGTTAGTTAACATGTTGATTCAACTGCTTTTAGTGCAGATAAGCAATCTGATTCTGGATGCTTAGACGTGTAATCAAATTAGTACAGGCATGGGCTGTATGTGTACCCACACTCAGGTGGCAGGCAGGAACTTCTATACCATGCTTATTCATAAGCAATAAGTATTACTGAAGCGTGCTATTCTGGCAAAGTTTAGTTAAAGTAGGAATTAACCAAAGGAGTAGTTTTGCATGACAACAATGGCTCACTGTATATTAGACCCACAAGTGTTTTTTTCCTGAAAATTAATGCTATTTGCCAGAAATGTCTTGCATGGAGACTTGGTGCACCTTCGGGCTGTCATCCATATACTGCTATTTAAGTGCCCAATTTCTTTACCATTCTCCTGCTTTTGTCCTTTTTCTGCCCAGTGCTGAATAACTCAAAACACACTTGCCCATCTCTCAAAGCCTCTTTGCTCAGACAAAGAGGTTGCCAGTCTCACTGGCAGCAGAAAACAAACTTTCTTGCTCCTATCCTTCTGGATATTTTGGAATTTGCCAGCAACAGCTCTTGTCCTCTCCTGTCTGTTCATCACCAAGCACCAAATGCTGTGGCTAAACCCCAGCCCTTGTTGCTGTGCATCAGAGCAGATGGAGCAGAGGATGCTCAGCATGCTGAGTAGGGAATCAGTTATAAGCACTTTTGTAGTTTCTCCATGCTAATACATCACTATTGAACCTGAGTTTCCTTTCCCTGTTCCGAGTAGTTGCTGCTTTCATTAGTTCAGATACAGACAGACAGCTCTCAGGGAGAGCACTCCTTTCTTTGTAATGAAATTCTTATCCTTTGTTATGGGAAGCAATATTTACATGCATTAATTGTAATTTGCATAATTTGATTGCCTCTGCAACATTACAGAGACAATAGTGACAGAAACAGACAAGCTCTTATCTCTGGGGGGAAAACAGAGCCCATGTGTGTGCACATGGTTCAGAGTGCACATGCCTTAGCAGCCAGAACCACAGGCTATACCTGCTTCCCTCTCCTGTACCCAGGAAAACTGCATGCTGTAGCAATTTCTTAGGAAGCAAACAACTCACCTTTAAAAAGAGGCCATTTAAATGTCCTAAGATAAGATCAGATATTTTTATCACCACTGGGTATATTATGGAGAAGCTGCAGTTTCTGTGCTGGTGAGGAATAACCATGGTAAACCTTCCCGAGGGAGTCTGAGAGATGACATTGCAAGCTGGGGCACAGGAGAAAGTATGAGAGTTACTTGTGAAGGCATCACTGCATGAGGCAAAATGATCTACTTTGAGTACTAACAAAGAACAGATGCTTTAATTACCATGAGATACAACCAAATGCTGAAAAAGATGCATATGGCATTTTCTGGTGTTCTTACATAACATTTGTTCCCTAAAAATTCCTTGCCCATTACTTACCATGTAGCATGAGGTCTGGCAGAACTTGTGGATAAAGCAGTCAATGGGTGAGTTCACACCCCAAATCCATACATCGGGGGTTCATGTTGCTGAGGGCTTGTACTGATTGCCAGTTCGAAGGAGGCTAAATACGGATGTGGGACTTTTGTTTAGCTGTAGCTGGTTAGTGCCTGATATTGCCAACAAACTCCTAACTCCTCTTAGCTGGAGTTCCTTACTCTGCAAAAAATCCCATTGAAACTAGAGCGGGTACATGCTGATTTTATCTTAAAGTTGAAACTTAACAGTTCAGGTAAGGGAGTAGCTCATCACCTGCATGTGCAACCCAAGGGATCCTCCACTCAGACTTGGAGGCCTGCACCTGCTTCAGGAGGCTGGTAAAGGACACAAGCCAGCTCCAGCAGTTATACACAATAGTCACATCCACAGGCGTGAAGCCACACCATCACAGAGATCCAGCTTGCAGGCCTGTGTCTGAACAACTCTGAGTAAGCACAGGGCAGAAATTGCCATCATCTTTATCCTTTGCAAGGTGAGGCAGGTAAATCAGACTGGCTTGAACATTAATTATTAAGTGTCCTGCCCAGTCTTGGAAAAACTGTGCAAATGACGATCATTTGTGCCTTGCCAGCTCACAGGCTTAGGGAAATAACTTGAAAATAGATCCTTGGGATCATGTAATACTCATAATATCACGTAACTATTCAATACATTATTTTTGCTGTTGAAATTCTTCAAATATTTTTTTCCTCATTGTTTACCCAGATCTAGAAATTGCTGAGTTTTAACTCTCTAAATGAATATTATTTGTGTTCTAGCCAGATGCGTTGGAACATGACAATATTAGATTGGAAGAGATCTTTGAAACAAAGAGCCTTCTGGTCCTGAATATTGAAGTTATGCTTAAGTTATCTCTTACACTTCACTCACCTTTTTTTTTCTTGAGACACGCAATGGACCTGAGTCAAATCCTCAGGTGTACAGGTTTGTGTGGCTCCACTGACATTACCAGAGCCATGTCAGTGCAGATAAGGCCAGCGAGAGAATTCCATGCAAACCAACACATACATTTTGCTTCCTGCCCCAAACACAAGCCCATTTAACAATATAGAATGCAGACTTACGGAAGAGGTTGGTGGTTTTCTTGACTGTGATGGTAAATCCATTGCCTGGCTGGTGAATTCTGAAGAAGATCATTGCCACATTCTGTGATGACCTGATGCTCCTCTGAATATTGCCACTTTCACAAAAGTCAATGTATCTTTGGGAAGTGGGGAGGGGATGGTCCAAAGAACTAGGAAATTTCTCTCCTTTGAGTATCCAGCCATCAAATACCTACAGGGGTTCAAGTAATTGAAAACAAGGCTTTTGCTTATCAATCTGTTAGCAGAGAACAGAAACATGAAGTATTACAGACCCTGTTTTATTTTGACAGATGGGCTTTTCAAAGCCACTAATTAAAACCAGAAATTCTTTGTATTTATCAGTTTTGTAGCATTTAACTATTTAAGCTTCAATACGTATTTAGGAAAGGGATACATATAAATTTTAATGCTGTGTTTATATCCTTCAGGTGACAATTTTGGTGACCTTTTTTAGAGGGCAGCCGTTCTTTTCACTCCAGCATCACCACATTTGCATCTTTTTTTTTTTTATTATTTTTTTTATTTCTTATTATTTCAATCTCATTGTTACTAAGAGAAGTTTTTGACTAGCTTAATTTGGAAGCCACATGAAACATAAGTCACCCTCTCTAACTCTGGTCATTAAGTCCATTGATCTGGCCTGTCATTTTCCACCATCATGTTTCATGGCTTGTCGTTACTGGGCCCAGAGGCCTTCTAGAGATATTAGAATACAATAAAGCTTTGGGGAGGAATTACTGGAAGAAGTATTGCTCTCTCCTGGATCTGTTCTTTCAGCTCATCCTAACCACTAGAAAGCAGAATAAATGCTCCCCACTCGGCTGAACCTTAAGCAGCAACTTCTACAGATCTTTCCTTCACAAAAATAGCAACAATTTGCCCTCACCATCTTCAGGGAAATGTGTCAGAAATATGCCTGAATTAGAAATCTGTATTAACTCTAGCATAGCTGTGCCCTTGGCTGCCTTTCTGTTTCAGTTCCCTCCTAGCCATTCTCACCCGGTAATTCCTTCTATGCTCCAGTCAATACTTCAAGAATACAAGGACCAGATCTGTCATCTCTTCAGTGACTAATCCTAATGTGAATATGTGCGGGACTTCCTCATGAAACAGCTATAGGATCAGTCTCTGGATTTGCCAGAATTGTAAATTTTCAGAAGTAATGAGATGTGGGTGTTCAAATTACACCAGGGAAAAGCTGCCTGTATAAATAGGATAGTATAAATGAGGAACTGGGGACCCCATAATTACAAGAAGGAAACCTCTATAAAGCCTCAAAGATCTCTTGGCATTTTTCCAGCCTCCATATGTGGCTGTAAGTCTAGGTACAAAATCCTTGGACCCACAAGAGGCTGAAATCAGCCTCCCTATAGCAACGAGGGGAGAGATCCCAGCCACAGGTATGAGATGGAGAGACAGGATTCCCAAGGGTAAAGGGAGTGGGGAAACAGCATTTCTTCAAGAGAGAGAGACAGAGAAAGGGCTGAAGGGCAGCTTTACTCCTTCTCCTCCTCCCCAGAGTTCAGCTTGCCACTGGGTGTGATGATGGTCTGTGCTATGCACAGCCACTGCAGTGCAAAGGGCAGAGCACAAGGTAAGGGGACCAGACAGGGGCCGTTGAGCCTCCTCTTCTTTCCTGAACCAAGTTCAGATTTTGGTCAAGGCTTCTGCCTGCCAGGAAAATGCACTGGTAAAGTTTTTTGGTACTAGAATGTAAATATCTGAGTCATGAACCCCTTTCTGTTCAGAGCCAATGTCCTGAAAAACTCTAGCAGACCCATTTGAAAGAAGGCCTGCAATGATCTGCTCATGAATAAGCTGATGCTGAGTGACCTGTGAGTGGAGGTCCTGGAGCAGTAATAGCTGTTCAGAGAGTGGTATCATTATCTGCATGGCTCGTGTGATTCATGGTGCAACGAGAAAACCCTCCCAACAGGACTGAGAGGCTCAGCTCATACTGACCAAACTTTTCAGTTGGTCCCCCACGTATGGACACTCAGTTCAGAAGAGCCAGTGCTGCTGCAGTTTGGAGGGGGATCCTCAACCTGCATCTGACTTTTCTTTAGGAGGGTGGTCATGGAGAGGATGTACCCAAAGTGCCTCAGGGAGGAGGAACAGCCATCCCAGAGGTGGCTGCTTTGTAAAAGCCTGTTCTGCACATGCAAACACATGCATGCTTGCATGCACGTGCATTTGCCTGCTCCTTCCACAAATAGCGAATGTCTCACATGTCAGATGAGAGCAGGGAAGGGGAAGCGCAGCAGGACTTGCCCACTTCTTACCTTCAGGAAATCTCCTCCTTGGCAGTCAATGTTTACAAAGTCATAGTCTATCGTGATGAGCTCCTCAGGCTCCCCAATGAAGAAGGTCGCGCAGTGCAGCTGTGGTTGGTCTGCGGTGAAGGTGAACTGCCCCTCTATACTCAGCATGTCGATACACCCTGGAGAAACAGAGACATCAGGCTGCTGCCTCAGCCTGCTGTGGTGGGAGATCCAGCGCTGGCTCCATGGTGCAAGGAAAAGGGGAGCAAGGAGAGATTCCCACACTGAGACCCAGTGGCAGTGAGGATAGGGAGACCCAGCTGAAGTCTGCTGAGCATAGGAGGATGAATATCAACTCACAGGTGTGGCACAATTGTGCAATCGGGGGGTGCAGGGGGGGATGACACATCGAAGCATCTCTGAGCAGAAAACTCTGTGTGTGTGTATAGGCACAAGTGCACAAACACCCCGTTCCTTCCGATTTGTCTCTAATCAGTTTTTCCATATGACCCATTCCCTGGAGATGTGACCCTACCCAGAGACATGGGTAGATGATCCCCATCTTCTTCCCATTACTGGGGACCCTCAACTCTGAGCCCCAGCCTCTTTTCAGAGCCCTATTTTGATCCCTCTGCCTCAGCCAGAGTTTTTCTGAGATTTTAACACTTTGTCCTTCTTCTCCCCTATGTTGCAAAACCAGCCTGCAGCTCTCTCACTCCCAAATAGCTCCCTTCCCCTCCCTGAGTCCCGAGCTCCCCCCGGGACTCTCCCACCCTTCAATGGTCCCCATCAGAGCACCAAAGAAACTCACGGAGTGACCGCCGGTAGATCTGCCCTGCAGACAGCTCTCGCTTCAGATCTTCGCTGAGGAGTAGGAAGGGCTCATCTTCACCGGCATCCCTCACCTGGTGAAGGAAAAAAGGCAAGAAGAGGCTGGGTCACAGTGAAATGCAGCCCGCTCCCTGCATCTCTCAAGAACAGGTATCAGCAGATTACATCCCTCCTCCAGAAACAGTGCATCTGTGGAAGAGCTCAGTCAGAAAGCTGCCTACCTGCAGTAATGAGGAACAAACCTGGCACCTAAGAGGTGAACCCAGCAGTTCAGCGCACAGTGAGTCAGTTAAATCCTCAGCAAAAAAGTAAGTTTGAGAAAAAGGAAGATAAACAAATGAGGGGGGACACGACCGTTGCGTTAACATTACGCAGGTGAAAGTTTAATGCAGGAGGAGTGGGAATAGGAGGGGAGAGAGGAAAAAGCATGATGCTCGAAAGCTGGGAGTACAAGTTAGAAGACAGCAGGTAAAAGCACAACGAGGCACTTTAGTCGTCAGCCCAATTGCTCACCTCTAGGTATCTGGTTTCTCCCTTGGAGGCTGCCAGGAAGATGAGAATGAAGTGGCATTGAAACTGGAAAGCAGACGGCATGCTGACACCTCCTCTGGCAGCCCTCCCTCTCTCCCTGCGGCCAAGTTTCTGCCGGTCTGCGCCAGTAGGCAGGAGCTGCTGGGGTATCTTGGAGAGACTCTTTTTATAGAGCTGTTGGGAGGGGAAGCACTTGGTCCCTGTACTGATAGGGTAACCCATGGTAACTGAATTCCTCTTGCAGTGACACAGTACGTGGGCATGACGAGGGTCCAAATCACAGCCACAAATTTTCAAGCTGGTCGAACTCCTCTTGCTGGCAGATGTCTTTTTCTACTTATCTGTCTGGTGGAGCTGAAAAGCTCTGGGGAGGAAAGCCTGTTGCTGTGCAGCCAGGGCATTCGCACAATGTGTTTACAGTTACTTCAAATTGAGGAATGAGGAACATCCCTCTCTCTTTCTCTTCTGCTTTCCAGTCCCAGGGCATTTCAGACTTGCAGGGCTCCCTGCCTCCTTGCTGCTCTGTGACATGCAGCTATTTGCAGCCCCAACACCAGGTGGTTCCCACTGGCCAGTTCTGGGTGCGTGCCCCTGCATCCCAGCCAGGCTTGCAGCCTAGGGCCAGCATCCCCCAGGGGCTGGGGGACCCCTGCTAGCTTCCAGGTCCTGTGCTTGCAGCTGGGGCACAAGTGCTCTGCAGCTAGTACACAGGCAAAACCAGACAACTCTCCCTGCCAGACACAGCTTACACACAGAAATCAGGAAAACTTGGTGTTCCCAAGGGCATATTCCCTACAGAATATCTGATACTGTTCCAGCTCTGATTTTCAAGGGAAACCTGAGAAAGACCTTCAAAAACTGAACATGGGAATGATAATTCATAGCTCTGCAGAATACTAAAAATCAGGAACACAGCAGAGATATTAGTTTTAGGATATATTCTTGGTTTCCCCTGGCCCAGCATGAACCATCAGTACTCTGCAACTACCCTTTCCCCATCTCAGGCTTCTTACTAATATCTCTTTCTGCTCTATGCATCCCTGTCAAATTGTCACTTTGCTTCACCAATAGGCAATAATATGATCCAGACTTGCAAAGCTTTAAGTTTGCTGATTCTGATTTCACTGTTAGGGCTTGTGGACTGAAACATTTGCTTGCTGTTTCACCCAACTTGTTGGTTGAAAAACAAATAAATAGATCTTATTCTATCTATACACCTGTGGCTCTGTGTTTATTATGCTGTAATTCTTATTCTTATGGTTTACTTTAATCTAAACTATAATACTGTTCCATATCTGCACGGCATTTCAGTGAATTTGCCATATCTACATGGGTTTCTAGAGCAGAAAAAATACTAAGGAAATGGAAAACATTATTTTTTAACTTTGACATCAAGTTCCATTCAAAGGTTGTTAAAATTGCTTTGAAGAATTGAATAGTTAATGACTGTATGAACCAAGACTAAATTAAGTTATCTTCATGTACTTGCTTGATTTGTTTAAATACTGTTATTTTAGACAAGGATTATCAGAGGATTATCCAAGGGAGTTCAGAATCTGAAATCTGTTGAAGTTCTTTGGGAATTACAAGTTTGGTTAGAAAACTGCAGGATTCAGTCCCAACGTATTAGAGGATGATGTCTAGGAGGTTAATCAGGGTGGTGAGAAGTGTGCTGGAGACCACTGGGATCATGCAGGACCAGGAGAGGCTTCAGAGGAGCCGTCTCATTCTCTTACCACATGTTCACTTTCTGAAGACATGAAAAAAGTTAGAATTACATCATGACCCCTCCACTCCCCACCATCAAGGCACTTTGCAGAACCCTGTCCCAATTCTGTCTAGGATGTCTCAGTTTGCCCTGTGAGCCTCTAGGCTAGACCTCAGATGCTGAGTCCTTGAATATCTTCAGTAAAGGAGAGAGAGTGTTTGATTGTGTGAGAATCTGACCAGTTACTGAAGATTTGGTTAAATTCAGCTCCAAAAATGAGTGGAAAAATGACATCACAACAAAATCAATATGACTGTCTATTAAACCAGCTGTGAGGTGATCTATCAGAATAAAACTTACCAACAACGATGTCAACTTATTTTAAATTCTTACCCAGGAATAGCTGAGATCTGAGCTAGCAGAGCATTTGTTGGTGGAGGTGTCCAGACAAGCAGATATCCCTGGTATGAGTGGAGAACACCCCAGCAGATGAGGTGTGGGGACTATACTTCTCCAACTAACAAAGTGGTGGGAGGGAGGATATCAGCCATCTCCATGTCTGTTGCAATTTCTTACGCACACAGGACCTATGGTGTATTTGCATTTCCTACACAACACCTGCAGCAGTTTGCTCTGAGCATTACAAATATTCTGTATAACATTAGTGCAAAAGACACCCCTTGCTGTGGATGTGGACAGAGATTTGAACAGAGATGCTTAGGCAATCTGTCATCTACTCTGTGTCATCTTCTGTTTCACGTTTCGACTCTGGGCTCAGCCAGAGCCAATGAACCATGATGTCATCCTGCCCAGCCTCATCACAAAGCCTCCCAGGGCCTGGGTTAATTCCCTGTGTCCTCAAACACAGGGCTGTCCTCAACCCCCAAACTCTTATATGCTTCCCTTTGTGCAGCTGTAATCACTGTGTGTATTGGGATGGGAAACCACAAGCAGAGAGGTGCACCTGTCTCAGGTGAAGTCTGGGTAGATAGACCCCTGAAGGGGATCAGTCCTGGGCAAAGGAGGGGACTCATCTCCCAGCCCTACATCCTGGCTGTCAGAGGGTGAGAGAGGGTGAGGGACTGCTGCCTCCTCACAGGGTATTACAGGTCCCCTTCCCCTTTGCATCTCCCTCTGCCTGCTCCAGCGCTGCGAGTTTAAGGCCACTCACAGAGACTGAGTTCTTCAGGAGATGAGATTGTGACTAACAAAGCAAAGAAAAATCAGCAGTTTAAACAGGGTTCAAAACAACCCTGCAGCATTTCAGATGGGAAAAGCACCTTCAATGTGATACAAACCCTTAGGAGAATGAGGAGGGTGTCATTTTTCTTTTATGGGGTTGAGTCATGTTAACACTTTGTAGGACTTTTTTTTTTTTTGTTAATATGAAATTATATAACACAGTAAAATGCATTCCCAGTCTGACCCCAATAGAGGCTAGATAATCCAGTTTCTCTCACGCTATGATACCTTGACTCTGCTAGCAACCATAGCTCACCCTGGGAGCAGACCCCTTCCCTGGCAGAAGTGATGAGATGCCATATGCTGATGAGAGTCTGCACTCTGCTGTGGCTCAGGGAGATAGTGCTGGGCACCCCAGACTTTGCAGACCCTCAGGTTGTTAAAGCAGTGCTCGTAGGTGGGTTCTTTATGCCATTCAGCTAAGTGCCTGGGAGGACCCGCCTGTCCCACGGTGGAAATCCTCCGCCTTGAGCTCAGAGCTTGTAGGTGTCTTGTCAGCTATTACAGCAGAGAAGAGATCCCAGCTGCAGTGAGAGGTGGAGAAAATAGAGCTGAATAAAGGAGTAGTGAAACAAACCACATTTACCCTCCCCCGTGGTGATCAAGCAATGCTCTGTGCTGTAATACAGGTGGTAAATGCAGTTTATTCTCCTCAAAGGTAAGGAAGTTGGTACAAGAAGATTGTGGATGATGTTCGGGGCAGTGAGATTATTTAGTGAACAGTAGGTGAGCTACAGACACTCCTTAGGGATTCCTCCCTGATTTGAAGAGGGATCAGGTGTTATGAACCCTTTCTGGTCTCCAAAAGGGTCTCTTGAGTCCCCAGCTCACTAACACAGCATCCTGCCATGTTTTAATTCCTGCAAAAGATCAGTTTATTTCAGCACTTGCTTCACCACAAACACACTGCAGGCTGTGGTACCCATTCACTCCACTCAGCTTGGAAATTTCACCTTCAGCACATCTCAACCCACACCCAGGTAAATGGATGAACTTTGAGGCTTGCAGACTCTGGAAAGCCTGTACAAACCACAGCTCCTGGACTTCCTGCAAGCTCCCTGTTGAAAATCAAAAATCTTCTGGTTCAGGCCATATTTTAAACCTACTCTTTCTTCCCCTTGAGCTCTCCCTCCTCAGCTGCAGCCTGACTGCTGGCACAAGCAGCTGAAGTAGACCAAATGTCTCTCTAGCACCAGGACCTTAAACAAGAGTTAATTTTCCTGTATAGATACTATCCCATGTACCAGGGATCCAACTCCACGTCACAGGGATCAGCCTGGCTGCTGCACATAAGAAGGGAGACCCTCTACTTGTCTGTGACTAGTGGTTTCTCGGACAGTGAGTCCACAGTGCTACACCACTGACCTCTCAAGCAAAGAGGATTTCTCCTGCCTCAGGCACTCCATCCTCGGCTGTTGATGCTGGTTTCTCACTGCTGCTCAGTGCTGGTTGAAGAAATGCAGTGTGGGGTGATGCACAGTGTGATATGTCTGGTTGGACTTTAATATTCCTATTGTATCAGCTGATAATTATTTTGCTGAGCTAGATTTATTTCCCTTATCCCCACTGTAACTCAGAACTAAATCAGAGACTAGCCTTTCCTTTCTCCCACAGTGTCTGGGAAACATAGTACTAGCCAGTCCTTGCTTTCTACGATGTGCTGCAAGTCCCACACTGATGTCCATGTCTTTGCAGAGTAGGGGATTGCTGCAAATTGCTTGTATATACAACTGTTTGCAAATCCTTCAGTATATTATTCCTGAACAGTGGGAATCAGTTATCCCAGAATAAGGCAAGAAAGAAATTTAGTGACTCTGAAGTGTTACAAATGCTACAGTAAGAGCTAAATTTTCGTCCCAATTTTGCTAAATTGCATGTTAACAATCAGTTATTGCTTTGAAATACACCACAGAAAAGGAAGCAAAGGGGAAGCTGTATGGCAAATCACAATCCTGGAGGTCATGGGGAAACCATATCCTTGATAAAGAGTCACACAAGACTTCACTTCAAAGACTGAGAGATAGATAAGCTAGAGACAAATGTTTTTGGAGCTCATGCTTCTGGTCTGGTTCCCTCATCTCACAATTCACCACAGAAAACATTAGAGTAACTAAATCCGTACTCTACTCACAAACTGTTACCAAATACTTCACATCAGTCCTGAGGGACTTTGCAGCCACATCCCATCAATAACCATCAGGTTTCCTCTCCACTATGCTTTTTGTTACCATTGCTGATAAGGGCAAATTAATTGCCAAGATATACCTGCTGCCTAAATCACCCTGTGTATCCAGCACACACACTGTCCACTGCTTTCCATTGCAATGGGTCACTGCCCTGCCAGGACCCAGACAGGTGGCAACCCATATCATAGACCAAGAAAAATAGATGTGAAGCTTATTAACCTCTCCAAAGCCCCAGTTGTCTGGAGCACCCAAACTGCAACTGCCAGATCACTCGGGACTGTATCTGTGGATATGATCATCAGTACATTTGGGGACTGTTTGTGGCATATAAGAAATGAGTTTGATTGTTGCCATGGCGGTTATTGATGGGTAACCACATGTGGTGGTTTAGGCTCTGCTGGGACCCGAGGCCACGATGCCACTGGCCCTCCCCCACCCTCAGACCAATCAGGGCAGGGAGTGGGATACAAACCCCAGGGTTGAGATGAGGAAAAATTTATTACAACTGTGTAACAACAACAAACCGAACAACAATGATAACAATAACAGTAATAACAATGAACAGAACAAGAGATATACCACATGGAATACAGCAAGTGAGAGTACCGACCACAAACACAAACCATCCAAATGCTCTTCTCACGCTTGGGCGCCTGGACCTGAGTCAGCATGGTATATGAATAAAGCGGCTAGAGCTCCCTCTCCTCTGCTGGGGAAACTTAACCCTATCCTAGCTGAACCAGGACACTACACGTTCTACAAAACTCATCAGCCACCTACTGGAAACACACTAGACTATGGACATAGAATGGGAAAGGTAGAGTTCAATATGACTAAAGTAATAAATTGACCCTGTCAATGGTTTGATATGTTCCTTTTACAGGAGCACGATCAGAGTTGCAATGACAACTGAAGAACATTCCCAGAGCAGAAACACCAAATGTGAGATCAAATTTTGTGCTTCATTCCTTTACTCTTGTGTTGGTTTCATCATCAGGAAAGTTTCTCAACAGTCCGTGATCCAACCTGAGTCCAGGTCTCAGATTCTGGAGCGAGTGCAGAGGAGGGCAATGAATCTGGTGAAGGGCCTGGAGAATAAGTCCTGTGAGGAGTGACTGAAGGAGCTGGGACTGTTTAGTGTGAGGAGGAGAAGGCTGAGGGGAGACCTCATCACTCTCTACAACTACCTGAAAGGACACTGTGGAGAGGTTGGTGCTGGTCTCTTCTCACAGGTGATTAGTGATAGAACAAGAGGGAATGGCTTTAAACTGCATCAGGGGAGGTTCAGACTGGAATTAGGAAAAAATTTGTCACAGAAAGTGATCAGACAGTGGAATAGGCTACTCAGGGAGGTGGTGCAGTCACCATCCCTGGATGTGTTTAAGGGTCATTTAGATGAGATGCTGGGGGATGTGGTGTAGGGGAGAACTTTATAGAGTCGGGCTGATGATCCCAAGGGTGTTTTCCAACCTGAATGATTCTGTGATTCCTCTCTGTGTGGTCACTGGGCATCTCCGTCACTGACTTCTGTTGCTACCCATCTTCCCCAGCTCTGTACTGGGTATGGCAAGCCTCTTCCAAGCCTTATGTCTTCTGTAATGACTCTTCTATTACTACTTTGAGTGTGTCTAAATTGGCTTTAAACAGATCTGAACTTTCTATAAGGTGAAGTAAGTGTAGCTTGTTAACTCTGGGCAGTTTGACACAAGAGATGTGTGATTTGTCATGTTGAGTGGTTTAGAGAAATGACAAATGCATGAGATTTATGAACTGAAAGCCTATCAGCATCATGCAGGCTTGATGATAAGTGTTGCATTAACACTATTTATGGCATTGAATAAGAGAAAGGACTGTGAAGCCTGCAGTTTAGCAGGCTACAAACAATCAAGCAAACATTATATTCAGACACCAAGATTACCCTGAGGGCGGTTATCACTACCAGCTTTGCCTGTGACTCAACCCAGCGTCTACACAAGCAGTCAGGGCCAAGATGTGGGAGCAGAGTAAAGTTTTCTCCCAGAAAGGAAAGAAGAGATGTGGGAGGGGGTGACTGGCAAAGGCACATGCCATTGTTCTGGCCTTAGGAGAGGCACCAGATATTTGCCAAGCTGTTCAATTTTAGCCTGGGCCTGCATCTTCTGTGGATCCCCCACATGGTACCTCCCTTCTCAAGGGCTCCTGCAGGAAAACCTCAATGCCAGAGCCACATGCAGATGTCAGTGTGGCTCCCAGGCAAGGGACCTTGGTAGATGCCTCCTTCAGTTCATGGCTATGGACCAAAGTGGATCATGTTTGCCTTTGCTGGCTGCAGTGACTGCTCTGATCCGTCCCAGTGGCTTTGCAGAAGAATAATTTATTTTCTTAAACATGGCACAGTTATTGCAGTTGGACTTCGCTTGTAGATGTACCCCTTGTGGCCCAGGTCTGTGCCAGATCTTTAGAGGGCATGGTACTGCAGCCTGTTACACCACCGCAGCCTTCTCCCAGTGACCCTGCCCTGAGCAACAGCTCCTGTTCCTCCTCTACCAGATTTCCTGTTCAACTATGGATTACTAGAACATTTGTCACTTTATTTTAAATGCTTAGGTCACTTTATTGCACAGAATATAATTTTCAAATGTATTGAGAAATCCCACTATTTACACATGTCATGTTCCAAATTCTGTTACATCTGGGACACTATGAAGAACAAACTTTATCTTTGACAAAGTGCTACTTTGATAAGTGAGATTTTAAGATATTTTTCCTATCCAAGGACAAGTATTTCTCAGCTGAAGTGACTATCTCCTTGACTGAGTCTTTCTCATCTGGGAAAAATCTGTGATTCAACATGATTGTCTCTGGTAGTGTTAGGCATCAAAGTAATGGGCCCATTTCAGAAACACTGTGGAGTGTCACACAATTCAACTAGTCAATATGAGTCAGATACAAGATGTCAGCATACCCAATGTAATGATATATTTATCCTTTGAACTGCTCCTACCATTTAGTCCTTTATTTTTCACAAGCATGTGATTCCTTACCAGTTATCCTTAGTACCATACAGGCTGCAGTGCCAACATTTTTATCAGTTAGACTTCAAAACACTTTTAGGTATAAGTACTGGAACATTTTGTGTCAGTGTAAAAATCATAAACATTGAAGGACTTTGAGATCACCCGGTCAGCATTTTTCAACAACCTGAAGTCTAAAGACAGCTTCACCTTTGATAGCAATATCACATACCATCTTTACCTTGGGCATGCCCGTGGGCTTTTACATTTCAAAAGGAAATCATACTTGGCTTTCATTTCTTTCATGTAATATTATTTCTGGGGCATCAAAAATGACAAAAAAATTCTCCCTTAGTGTAAACTGCAGAATTAGGTTATTTGTGCAATAGCAAAAAGAGCTTTGGTTTCACCTAGCCAAGGCATTACTGGTTTCATGGGATGAACCTCTCCAATCCTGCATCTTGTTGAGCCACCCTTTATTCAGCCACAGGGATATATATACTACTACTGCCACTCAATGTCCCCAGATAGAGCTGGGGAACTGTCATCTGTCTGTAGCATTCTCAACTTCTTGCCATTTTGCAGCTCCCAAAACACAACCTTAACTAACGCTCTGGTGGTTCAGTTGCTTTTCTGCTCTTTGCAACATGTTCTACTCACAGTATTTTTCCTGCCATAGCTTTATTCTGTTTCCACATAGCATTTTCTGGGTTCATGCAACTGCTGGAACTGTAGAGTTAGAGCAGTATGTGGAGTTTTAAGGCAGATTGCACATACAGATATTTGAGAGCTACACTATGACAGTCTGCTCTGCAACCCATAAAGTCAACCTGGACCTGAGAGGACAGCTTGGAATTTAATGCAGATGTATCATAGGATCATTTTCCACGAATTTTGCCCAAAATACCTGTGTTCTGAGCAACCACTCCTCCTGTCTTCCTCTTTGCTGCCTTGTTGCAACATTTGCAGTTTCACAGACATGTCCTTATTTAGCCAACCAGCTAACAGAAACACAGCTTTCCATTGAAGGCTAATTTAAAGTCTCAAGCACATGTCCTCAGCTGTTGCAAAATTATACCACTAAGTGCAGTAGGCTCTGTCATTTTACATCAGCTGAGAATCTACTTGCGACGGCAAAATAAGTGGATGCAGCTGCAGTTCTCTTCCTTGGGAGTTGCCCCTCGTACACAACAGATTGCAGGTGGCTGAGATCGTATTTAAAAAGGACAAGTTTTTGAGATTTTGTTTTCAAAGTATGTGGTGAAGTTCATTCGTGAACTCTCTCTGATGGCTGCCCAGGACTTGTAACCCACCATATCCCAACTCACAGGAAAGGATGTAGATGAATGTAGTTTAGAAAACAGATTACCAGATCACAAATGAAATATTATCCCTCATACTGTATCATGTGGCAGAAGAAAGTTGAACAATAAAATTGAACATGCGACCCCTTTTTTCTTCAAATAATACCGTTCTGTTCAACAGACTTAATTATCCCTAAAGACACATTTAATAATTGTTGGCCTGTCAATCAAAAGCCTTATTAGACATGCACATGACATCACATCACAGTCTAACAAATCTTCCTGCCAGTCAAAAACCTTTAAATAGATTAATCTGATTTCAGAGGCAAGTTTTGTGTTTGACCTTTTACTCAACATCTTCAAGGATGAAATTGGAGAGAAGCTGAGTGTTTTCTGTGTGGTACTGAGCTGGGACAATGGGCTCTGGGCTGTTCCTGAGTTTCCATCCTGGACACACTCTGCTTTATGCTGCAACATGGAGCCTAGAAAGGGGCTGTGCCTGGGATGTCTGAGTGACCTGGGGTGGATCTGAATTGCTACAGGAGAGCTCTTACTCACCTTTCTTCTAGCCTGTCTATACCACAGCATTAATACCCTGACTGCTTGGAGTATCAATGAAGCTTTACTTCACTGAGACACCTGCACTAGGTTTTGAGATGATACAGTCCATTGCATGCACACTGTGTACAGCCACTGCATTGTTGTGGCCATGCACTTCTCACAGTGACTGCTGTGCTCAGGGAGAGCCTAGAAGAGATATCTGTTTTGCTAAGGGAAAAGCATGCATGTGTGCCTGAACAGAGCAGGGACTGTACTGACAGCCCAGGGAGTTTGCTAGCTTGTGTGGCAGGGTGCCAAGGGTGGTAAGTAAATGCACTAATAACCACTGGGATTTGAAAGGCAACCCCGTCCAGATTTCCCAGACCAAACAGGCAGGCATGTCAAACTGCTCTACTGTTGTGCTGCCCTACACACACCACTCTGTGCCTGCCTGGCAGATGTGGCAGGCTTTGGAGATGCTGGATTTTCTTTGTTAGTGAGTGCAGGTCAACACAGATACTTCATGTATTCAAGGCATGCCTGCAAGTGCACCCCCAGATTCATATCCATAAATATAAAATTGTGACTGGCAATAACTTTCAGTTGCTTCTTGAATGGCATTTGGTGGAAAGCAATTAATGACATTTCTGTCTTCTGGAAACATCACCTGTCCTGCTGAGGTCTCCCAGTCATTTCTCTCTCCCTTCCCACAACCCCAGGCAACTTTGCTTCTTGTCTTTACAAGGAGGAACAGATATTGTAGAATGATGAATATCTCATTGCCCTTGACACCCTCTACACTGCTGTAGAGTGAAAAAGGTGCTGGCTCCCTAGTGGACCTAGCTGGTAAGTCAGAGCTTGGAGGGACCACTCCATTGCAAAACACTTGTCATCATGGTGGTGCCATACGCAGCTCTTTGAGATCTGTAGTTGGTTACTGAATCTGAAGAGGTTATAAATTTGTTTACCGATAGTGCATCAAGCTTCATGTACCCAGTTGCACTGGCACTTCAAGTCTCTTTTGAACTGAAATAAAAGCAAATTGCAGAGACTGAGGCTTTCAAGATAATATCATTTATCTTCTGAAAATCTGCTTTTTAGATGTCGGGCCAAACATTTCACAATAGCTAGAAAAGATCTTGTCTGGCATTGTTGTATTTTTATTGGTCTTTAATGTGACTTGAAAATATTAGACTGTATTGTGGTGTTAAATTTTCTATTGATTTTTCAGTCTGATAACACAAATGAAAAAAATACCTCCTAAAGCTGAGGGACTTTGGAGAAAGCCACACAACAAGTTTCCTTTGCATGTATAACTTCAAAGTGCAGGCAAACTTGAAGTCAGCAGGAAAAGTGTCAGTAAACAATGAGGATAAAGTACAGCCTCCATGTCTGAAGGAGACATTTTTCCCTTCTGAGAGAAGTTAAAACCAAAATGTTCACATCTGCAGGACAAAGTGGCCGTAGTGAGTTTGGATGTGCAAGCACCGTCTTGCCCAGTCAGTGTAAATGACTTCAATGCATTTCTCCTTGAAGACTGTGTACAGAAAAGATTGCTCACAGTTTTTTCTGTTTCAGAGGCAGTTCAAAATGCCCAGGTATATTCAGGTATCTTCCTTGGAAGTGTTGTCTACCAATGCAGCGCTAGTTGGCTCCTGTGGGAGATGAATGGCAGAGGAATGGCCCACTGGTGCAGTGAGTCAGCCCACAGTTAGCCCAAGATTTGTGTGGCATGTCCCTTACCCCAAGACCCCAAATTATGCCAAGGCTTTGTGTTTTCGAGCCTGTGAATTTGCTTTGCAGCCTTTCTTCTTTTTCTGCTTGGCATCTAGTCTTTGTGCAATAAAATTTCTTCTTTAAAGCTGCTAGAGTTTAACAGTTGCCCTTACAGTTAAAACAGCAACAAGGAAAACCTAACCAGACAAGCAAAAAAGGGTGACTTCTGAGGCTTTATGAAACTTTTATTGGAATAAAGATCTTTTGAGTCATTCTTTTCTGATTCACCCATGTGCAAGCAAGCCCCTTTTGCAGAGGAATTAGGCTGCACTCAATCCCTAGTAAATTCAGCTGATGAGATAGTTTCACTGACCCTCTCCGTCACGGCAGAGCTCTCACTGCCTGACCCTGGGGCATGTTGCTGTGACAGCTATGACTTAGCATAATTCTGCTCAGCACATGGGATGCTATGTGTCCAGGGGCTCATCAGGGATGAGTAGACACTTTATGAGCTTTCTGGAGCTTGTTTCCAAAAAGCCTCTTGCTCAAAAGTCATAATGAAGAAACTGGTCTCTATTGGAACAATCTTATTGCTTTTAGCTTGGGGTTGAAGCTTTAAACCGCTCTTCTCTCCCTTCCCCTTGGAGAAAGGGGAAAGGGTTGGAGACTAGCAACAGTCTGCAGGACCTATGGGGAAACCATAAAAAGAGTCTGATACTCCTGCTATCCTGGTCCGACAACTGCAATTATACTGAGGTGCACAACACTGCAGGGGGCAAAAATTGTGCAATTGTTGTCAGTTTTACTTTAATACTTTTTGTCGTGTTCCTCTAGACGATATTATGTGAATACTTTATAAATCTTTTCACTAAGGAATTAAAGAAGCAGCACATTGTATCTCTGCCACCATTGCAAAGTCTCCTTTTTTCCTGGGATAACGTAATTTGGTAGTGACCCCTTTCTTATGATGATGTCTGCTCCTTGTTATATTTATACACCTTATAGAATCCCCATCTTATAATAAATTACCTCTTCTTAATGATACATATTTTTTTTTGTACAAATATTATAGTCTTTCCTGAGTGATGTCCAGGAGTCTGGGGAGAAGAGACAAGTAAAATGCATTCTTCAAATGTTGCTTAGCAAAGCATGTCTTCATATGGGGATTTTTTTAAAATTAATCTCTTACACAAACAGGAAATCTTGATTTAATTCAGATGCCTTTTATTATGGCTTGAAGTTACCAACAGAACAACAAGGAATAAAGACGGATCTCTGTGCAAGAAAAAAGCCATGATATCCTGCCACTGAGGTTTTTCAGGGTTTTTGAAGTATGCTTAATTCAAACAGGAGCATAGAAGTACTCTTAATTCAACACAAGAGCAGTTTAACCCTGAAAGAGATTGTCCTACTCTCTCTACACCTGGCCATGGGGTCCCACTGCCCCTTCTGCACCACTTCCATACAGTGCATTGGATCAACATGAAATGAAATCATTGTTCCATAAGATGACTCACATTACAAATGTGTACCCTGGGATCCTGTCATTAAATCCCCCACAAGTGGTCCTCTAAAAGCCCTCCTCTTAAGGGTGCCAGAATAGGAAAGCAGAAGGCATTTACATTTCCCCTGAAGACCCAGTCCTTCCATCAGCCCTCAGAGCAATTCTGCTGACTAAATCTTCTATGTATTTGAATAATTTATCATATGAATAAATTCATTTATGCCAAACAAAGAGGTGGACTACTGGGATGCAGTAATGCCAACACAACAAAATTGAAGCTGGGGAGGTGGGGGAAATGAACCCTTAACAATGACAAGCAGTACCGTCTGCTCAGGAGGCAGGAGACAACTGTGACCACATCTGAAATATGAGAATGTGGGGAGGTACAGAGCAGCATCTAAAAAGGTCTTTAGAATAAGCAGAACTGATCAAAGAACAAGCTACTCTTTTTGAGCTGCAAAAATATTGTTGTTACAGAATGACTGAAAACTAAATTGTAAGTTTTATGTCTCATTCCAAATTTTGCAACTCAGAAAGTTACATTCCTGTGCCTTTTACTTCCCACTGACATTTAAGAAATAGATGTCTCAACTCCTGCCAAACTGTCTGTCACCCCAAGCCCTTGGCCTGAGAACTGATGAATGCATGTTACAGATGCATACAGAGCAAAGACTGAAAATATTAGAAGCCAGATCTCAACTAGTGTAAACTGGCTTGGGGCCAGCTTACACCAGCTGCTGATCTGCTCTGTAAGTGTCTTACAGTAGCAACAGTTGGAGGGATGATGGTCTGCATTCACTAAATGTTGGTGAGGGCTACCTAACTAGGTGTGCTTTGCTCACATTTGTAGCCAGGAGATTGTATTGAGCATTTTTAATATCCCTCTTTCTTTAGCTGTTCTTCAAAGAAATCATTACATGCCACAGTTAAAGCAGCAACCAGAATGAGAAATTCATTAAAATCCACTTCATTGTCTTTATTGGAGTCCAGATCTTTCATAATCTTATCAACCAGAAGGGGGTCCTTTTGGCCCTAAAGAGAAAGAAAAGTGACTTAGCTGTGCAGATCTTGAGTGCATAATGCTGACACATGTGGTGGGGCAACCCACTGCTATGACACAAGCCCCGGTGCTATTAAATATAAAGCTGCATGAAATATGCACCTGACTAGCAATATACCACTAGCCACAGTATTAAAAACATCAGTCTGGAGTCCCAAAAATGCACAGCAACAGAAACCAAAGACAATGCAGCTTTTAGAAGGCATACAGATACTAAACAGACACTGAAATTAATCAAACAGATTTTAGAAGCTTCTGAGCACTGATTTCTTTTGACATGATGGATCTATAATGTGTATTTCTCTGTATCATCCTTTAACTAATGGTACTTAGATATTCAACAAGCTATTTGTAAGTGGTCATATTATACATCCATTCACCACATTCAGAAGATCTCTATTTAGCAAACAACACATCCTACTCAGTGGGAGTAAGAGCAGTGAATCTCGTAATAATAAATCAATAGCCAAGATTGAAAGAAAATACAGTTCAAGGAAATGGATACAATGTAAAAAAATCCTGCTGGTGGTGATAGGGTCCACAACAATTTTTACAATTAAGAGGATACAGAAAAACAACTATGAATCTAGTCATTATTCCATAAAAATCATCTATGCTGTGTAATGCAGAACATAACAGATGCACAAAGAGATACCAAAGTCAGCAGCGTATCGCTGAAAGGATTTTCTTAGCATTTCTCTGCAGGGCACACAAGCAGCTATAGTGTGTCTGTGGCCATTGTGCACAAGCTAATTTCTTGTCTCATGAAAACTAGTTGTTGGATTTAATTCTCTGAAGGACTTATCTATGCCTTATTATATCCTGGCAGTGTTGAAGACCAGGTTGGACAGGGCTTTGAGCAACCTGATCTAGTGGAAGGTGTCCCTGCCCATGGCAGGGGGCTGGAACTAGGTGATCTTTAAGGTCCTTTCCAATCCAAACCATTCTATGATTAAAAATGAAACAAACAAAAAACTGATTAAAGCCTGATTTAGCATCGATTTTGCTATTGCTCCTGGGCTGCCCCTGCCCTCTTGCTCAAAAGCACAGAGGAGTAAGCAGCGCATAGGTACCCGGCTCGGCCACTGGTGGCACATGGCAGGGCACTGGGGCTAGACCATCCTCTGAAAACACACTTCTCAAATGGGACATTCGATCTCATCTCCTTCTGTCTGACTCCACAAATGCAGCTGTCATCTGAGAGACTGTGGCAGGATGAGCCTTGCAGAAGGAGATGATATTCCTGAACACTTGGATAGCTGCTTATCCCACCCATGAAACAGTTAACTCAAGAGGCTCAGGAGCTGTGTCTTACTGAAAGGAAGTCAGTGAGCTCATTAGTGAGGAGCTCCTTGAGTTCTCCTTTACTGAGCTTGTATCTGTCTCCTTCTTTTCCAGAGTAATGATGGAAAATCCTGATCAAGGTGTCCATTGCATCCTCCAGTGGTGTGGACATAGCAGTGGGCAGGAGAGCTGTAGGGTAAAGATCCAGTTAGTGACATTGCACAGCAGCCAAACCAAAGGCTGGTCTCAGGGAAGGGATGGAGAGCTAGCTGAAGAGAGAAATTGTTACCAGTACTGCAAAAAATGGGTTTTCAGTTGATCCATCCTGTCAGCTGTGTGTGAGCAAGGCTAGACTGCTATAAAGCAAATTGTTGTTCTGAACTCACTAGCAACTACTTCAAAAATGTAAATGGAAAGGAAGGCCTTTATTAAGAAAGTGAACTACTGTGCATCCATTTTGCAAAGCTGCTGTAAAAGGAAATCTCTCATACCCATAGCTGAAAACAGAGGGGAAATGAAGGCACACCCTCCTACCTGTTTATTCAAAATTTTTCTCAAGAAAATGAGATCAAAAAATAGCAGTGACCAAAGTAGATGCACATTTATACAGAAGGCTCCACACCATTTTCTTAGGTGGTTAGAGGAAAGTCACCAGCAGTAAGGATAGAATCATCAACTTCCAATTTATTTGGTCAAGTTTGCTTGGGCTGACCATTTTTCCTGTAAATTACCTGGAATAAACAAATGTGAGCAAGGCACCCTTGAGGGTTTGCTTCATCAAGATGGTACACAGGGAAGCACCACCAAGAAAAAAGATGGAAATGCAATTAGTTGATGACTCAAAAAAATAACAGTAGAAACCAGGTGAAAGGGAAACATTATGTTGATTAAGCCCCAGGAAAGAGGTTAAAAAGCCAGAATGAAATTCAAGGTAAGACTGGAGTCCTGAACAGTATCACGGTGCAAAGTTTAAGACTTACCTGCTTTACAAGCTAGCTGAGTTGTATGCAAGCAAATACTCAGATCACAGAAGGTGATGGTCACGTTCTTTTCAAAACCCATCCACAGGCTCTTGTTTATCAGTCTGAGAGGGTGGATTACACAGAGTCAGACAGATAATTGTCACAAGGATGACGGGGCTTCTCTTTCCCTCCGCATTTGCCTACTCTGTTCAATAAAAGCTGCTTGCTGTAAATGGGTCACTAAAATATTCACTAGGCAGAGCAGAAGGCTGTGTGTGGAACATACAAGATATTTTTTTTATCATTTGACCTTTTACAAATATGCCCATCCTGAAGGTCAAAATTAGAAAATGCCTGAAGGTCAAAATTAGAAAATGCTAACAGTCACCAAGTCAGTATAAAACAACTCTCCTCCATTTTCAAAATAACCCTTTATAGTTGGTCTCTGCACTTCTGCAGCTGAGAGTCTAAATGCCTTGGCACTGGCAGCCAGTGTTCAGAGATACTTGGGTACCTAGGGGTAGACTTGTAGGTGAGTTTGCCACAAATCCCTTGAGACATCTACATTTATAGTCAGATGTTTCTTGTAAGCCTAAAATGTCAGCTGTTGCTGAATGAAATTCTTGATGTAGTACATGTGTCCTCAGGAGGAAAGAAGGAAACCAGTTTCAGATGAAGGTATGACTGAAATGACAGAGTGCACCGATCAACAGACTTGGCTTCATTTTCATTAGTCCTACACAACAACTGTAGTTCATTATCTCTCTTTTAATAAATGATCTTCCCCCAGGAGAGCTTGCCCTGCCCCATGTCCAGGGACTTTCTGACCCCAGAGGTGATGTCTGGGGGACACAAGAAACAGCAATCTCACTATGGTAGGGCCTACTTACCACCCAAAATACCAAATAGCCAGTTAACATGACAACCACATGGAATGGAACACTCCTTGCTTCAGGTTTGTTTTCCCTCAATAAAGCCTTCTACCTGCTGCACACATGTGTCCAGCAAGCATAGCTATGCAGATAGACAGCAAGAGGACACATGGCTGTAGCTATTCTCTCCTTTATTCCAACCCGGGGGAAAAGAATGAGATGGGCATTGGTTTTAGCTATGAAAGCCTCAAGGCACTTGTAATTTTGAGTGCCACCGTAGATCTCAACCAACACTTCTGCCCGCCTCCTTTGCTTCCAGACATGATGTTTCTTCCGTCTGTGCCACTGTGACAAGTCTCTACAACCCGAGGGGTCTTGGCTGTGCTTCTGGGAGAAGGAGAAGTGGGGGCCACATAAAAAGGATGGATCCCAGCAGTATGGGAGGTGACGATGTGTAAAGTATTTCTGAGAAAGCAGGCAAGCTTTTCTGGTTAGAGGTCCCTGTGGATTATGCACAATACTGTGTGCAGGGTGTATGCCTTCACCTCCCATAACTGTGGTTGTGAGAGCTTACCAGGGATGGGGGGATCCAGTGCTAAGGTAAATTTTAGAAAAGGTCCGGGTGGAAACCAGCCTGGAAATGTTGATATGCAACAAGAGAAATCTAATCCCTCCTGGAGTCAGAAGAGAGTTGGGAGGGAGAGTTGCTCTCCGTACCTCTTCTCTATTTGGGGATAGATAATGGGTGCCCAGTTTTGTCCAGAGGGAGTGCCTGTCCTTCAGCAAGTACGGGGATCTAGCTGGACCATATGCAGCACATGGGAGAAGAACATGGGTGACATCAGGTGCAGCACAGCTCTCCCACTCAGATCTGGTCATTCTCTGTGTCTTTGCAGATGCTAAGAAAAAGCCTGAAGCCCCTTATGTAGCTACATCCATGCAGGGCTATGTTTTGCCTGTGATTTACTAGTGCTTATAAGTACTGATCAGAAATATTAAACAGATAGATAAACATCAAAATACTGTTGTGGGTTTTTTTTTTTTACATTTATTCAACAACAGTTTCACCCACAACCAGACAAAAAAACACGGCTGAGACAATACATAAGTATAAAATCCTTCTGTTTGTATATACATTACATTGATCCTCTGGCTGATGAATATTGCAAATTAATTATCTAAGCAGAGTCTACAGGAGGTGCAACTTTAAGCAAGCAGGTATAAACTTTCAGAGCTGCCATCCTTGGAACAGAAGAAAGAAGGGTTTCCACTATCATCACTAGGACATCAGCTCAATAATTTATACAGTGATATAATCTGTGCAGTCTCTTTTAATAGCTACTTACACTCCAGCTAATTGTGTAAGAAACACTATTCCATGCTAGTGAATTACATGTACACAGGGAACAGCTGTACTGAGCTTGTTTGTTAGGAGGTTCATCCAATTTGCTGTGTCCATCCCTTTCCTCCCTGTCTAGTGAAAAACTGCCAGCGGCTCCAGTGATGGTAGAGATCTAAATCTTGTGATGCAAGTCCCAGGGACTACTTAAATAAAATTCATTATTGTCAATCAGTTGCTTTTAATCCTTCATCTAAAACTCCAGTACAATCTGATTTTGTATGGTATCTAATAGGTACTGAAGATTACTAAAGTCAACGCAGCCTGTAGCACTTCTATATCAGGGCAAGACCCAACTCCATGTCAGCAACCACCATTCCCCCATCAATCCTCCCCTGCACTCTGGTTTCCACCAGGAACACAGGAGCAGCACCAGACACGAGGATGACAGAGGGAGTAGGACTGCAGCATGGCTGTAGACGTGGTGCCTTCCTCATTCATGAACAAACTTAGTTTGTCACAACCTGCCATACCACAGCAGTGTTGATGCTGGTGGTCCCATCTCCTGCTCAAAGCAGAATAATTACCAACACCAGACCAGGTTAGCCATGGCTTTGTCTAGATAAACCTTGAAAACCTCCAAGGATGGAGATTTCACAAGTTCTTGGGTATCCTGCTCTAGTGTTGCAATACCTCCCCGGGGAAGGTGTTTATACTAATAATATCCACTCTGAGCGTCCCAAGCTGCAGCTGTGGCCACTGGCTCTTTTTGCACCACTTACCACTACCACAAAGAGTCTGACTTTGTTGACTTTATAAATTCCCTTCAAATAGTCTTGCCTTCCCAGTCAAACTCAAAAATAAACCTGAAAGCCATTTGTCCCATGACTAGACCAATCTAAGCCCATGTTTTAGTGTCCCCTTCACATTACGTACTCCAGCTGTGCCCTTCTCCTAATGACTCTCTCAATATTAAAGTGTGCACTGCAAAATCAATGGCTGTCAGAAGCAGAAGGGCAGGTTTTTCACCTGGCGTGCCCTTCTATAGAGCTGAATTCTGCCATCTTTGCTCAAGTAGTAATAGATGCTAGGCCTACAGAAAGAGTCAGACATCCCATTTCACCAGAGGCTGCTGAGAGAGGCAGAGGTTGTTCCTTGCCCTGTAAACCTGAGAAAGGACCCAACAAGCTATGACCACTTCCTTTAATTTTATTCGGGGTAATGTAGAGGTGCACCCAGCTGGGAGGCTCTCTGGGACTCCTCCTCCCCTCCTACATGGAGATGGGGCAGTCAGATCAGAGGCAGAAAATGTTATTGCTGGTCTCTGCTCCTCATCAAGCTGAGCAGAGTTCTGCCCTGTGTGAAAGCAGTCAGCCCTTGACATAGATCAGCAGCCTTCTTCCTCCACAGCTGGGAACAAACAGCTTTGGCTGCTTCACCAAGATTTTTCCTCGGTCTCTTCTTGAGACAACATGACACAGGCTGCCTTTAAGCCAGAGCAACCTATAAAGCGACAGTCTAAACCACAGTAAAGTACTGCACAGATTAAGTGGGAGGCTCTCACATTTAGGGCATCTGGTTTTCAACAATTCCAGAATGCACGTGGGGAATATTTTCTCACAAATAACTATTGCACTGGGAAAGGCAAGTCAGCTTCCCACCCACATCCTGCCATTATTTATTTTTCCCAAATGCATACTGGTTTTGGGATGCACGTGTTTTGAATCTATGTTATACACCAAAAGTGGCAAAAGGTGTGATGGGAAGCAACTGCAAGTTTCAGAAGGACAGATATACTATACACAAAAAAATTTACATTAGATTAGATCTTAGAGTAAATATCTTATTAATATAGACTAAAGAGTTTATAAGAGACTTACATTTGAACCCCTTAAGCCATAATGAACATTTTTCATTTTTAGGATTGTTAGCATTTTCATTTCTGTTTTGTTTTCATATCTGGGTGTTTGATTTACCCCTTTACATCAGGCATATCTCCCTTCCCCATAGATTCTGGTTCACCTCTTCAACACTGTTTTAACTGCTCTGATTCCACGCAGCAGAATAGCAAAGAGCTATTAAAACTCTTGCTAATAGCTTTTACCACCTAAATTTTGTGGTTTACTCTGTAGGTATCTTTTTTAGTGTGTTACACTTGAAGGGCTGCTCAACTGAAGCGTATCCTAATCTCATTCTCTGCTGAGTCGTGTTTTGGACAAGATTGTACACTTCTTTTCCAAATATGTAAATGACTTCTTCATTGAAATGTCCAGATCACTGAACTCTGCTTATTCCCACAGCGGTAATTTCTCTTGTGATACTTGTTTAGGACAGAAATTGGAGCATTATCTGTACTAGAGGTACTGATTTAAGTTACTACCTACTGTTGCCTTCTTCTCCCAGAAAATCAGCCACCATATCCTCCCTCTGTGAGCAACCAGCCATTACTAGTCTGTGAAGGCAATATCACCATTGTATAGGAATGTATTGTTGTCTGCAAAATAGTCTAGAAAGACTTCATTAACCCTAAACTGGAGTTCTGAAGTGATATTCTGACTATATAATCCTTTCTTCCCCATCAGCCTCTGAAGCAGGTGTATGAACCCAGCCATTTATCAGTGAAACCGTTTATTACTTTAATGCACTCTATCTACACCAAGGAAAAATACCAAAATAGTGTAAAACACTCTGGTGTCAACCCAACAGTCAGGGCCAGCTCTGCCTTAGATAGCAGCAGGGTGCCCTGTTATATAGCAGCTCTCTCCCCCCAACCCTGTAACCAGAGAACACTCACCCAGTGCCAGCTGGCTTTGGTAGCTCATGTTACACATAGAATTTGGCAATATGTCACCTGAACGAAGTCAAAACAATAATCCCCTTTTTGTTAAATCCACCAATCAATAAGGCAAATCCACCCTTTTGAGTCATGCTGGTTCTGACCAATGCATGTCTCTTCCTAATTCGAACTTGCATCAATGTGCAGCAGCCTTTGTCCTAATTCACTTCAATGTCCAATTTCTTCCACAGGGTTTTTGCAGCTACATTCATGTTATGCTTCCTAACTATTGAGATCCCTTCTTGCAGTGGGTGATCTTTGTCACAGAACAGTGGCCAAGTCACCTACCAGGTTGTAGCAGTAGGAAAACGAGGTTTTCCCTGATCCTGGGTGGGCTGTTGAATAACTTCTGCCTCAGTTCTTCCTCCCTCATCTCTAACTACCCACACAGCAGTTATTACTTCGGGAATGGTTTTCCTAGGGATGGTGTGACTAGCTCTCTGGTGTCAAGAAGCTCATCCAAGCAGTGAAGGCTCCTGGCCAATACAACTATATGCTTGTGCATGCTTTTGGATATGGCATGATGTGCAAATGGCCACCAAGGCTCCACATGCAGAGCTCACTGCACCTTTTCTATCCTCTCTGCTCTGTGAGCTGTGAGCTCAAGTGGGCCCATCTTGAGATAACTGGCAAATAAATTCACATTTTTTATCATCATTGCTGAAATAAATACCTACCTAAAGATGCAGTGAAAAAAAACCCCACTCCTGACCAACTTGATTCATTATTCCTGGGCACTGTTGATGTTAAATCAATATAGAAGGATGAAGCAAATAAAGTTTTCTCTTAGTCTGTATGTATATAAAAAAATGAGAAAAACTTCTTTTGGTCTGGGGATGCCCCTTAGTGTCCTGCTGAAGAACTGCTGCTCCCAGATCTCATGCTAGCAGCAACTACTAAAGTTGCAGGGCCCAAGGGAGGCACACTCCCACCTGACTGCTCCAAGGACACACATAGATGTTTCACCATGGCATTGTTACAGCAAGCTCTGTGTAAGTGTCTGCATTATTGACAAGCCAAATGAGGTTATATCATTAAAAATTACAGAGAAAATAAATATCTCTTGCTCACAGCTTGTTACCTAGAGCTCTGCAGAAAATTCAAGTGCTTAACACAGGTCGGTGTTAAAATAACTTGATTTAGGCACACACTTTAATGAATTCAGGCTATATATTCCACTAATGGCCCTTAAATAAGACATCCCAAACTTATGACCTGCTGTGGGAAAAAGAAAGTTCAGAAGCACTTAAGGCCAATGCCACTGTTCAGGGAGTAAATGGAAGAGAAGACCATAGTAATGGAGGGGGTTGGTGGACCAATCTGCATATAGCCATGGATTCTTGTCCAAATGGGATCAAGAAGCATGAAGAGGACATTGAGGGCCAGTAGAGGGTCAGCATAAAGAATATTAGGCCATAACAGAAAATCTAAACAAATATTTTGCATGTGTTTTCACTATGGTGGATCTTGGGGAGGTTCTCACAGGATGGAAAAAGGTGTATGTTGAAGGATCTGTCTCAGACTGAAGTGTAGGTAGAAGATGTTGTAGGGCAGATCTTCAAAACAAGCCATAACAAGCATGAATTTGAGATGGATGAACAATGGGAGCCACTGGCTGAAATCTGCCTCAGGACCAGAGCACAGAAACCTGGCAGGTACAATGCCAAGTGTAGAGGTGCCAGGCAGTATTCAGAGAGCTGCTGAACATTAAGTCTGCTGTCCGTATTGGGTAAGGAGGTAGAGCCTGAAAACCAGAAGGGTGGGAACATGACTAAACACAGTACACTGGGGAAAAATAAAGAGGGGTTTTAAAGCTAATCTACTTGCATTCCCTGAAGGAATCCATGATGAGTGACCTCCCTGATTACTGTCCACCCTGTTCCCAGACAGCATTCCTCACTCTAAAAGAAACTAGGCTGCCATGGGATACAAGGAAAAGACTCAGACAGTAAATAGATGTCTGAAAGATAGGAATAAATTATTATGTTTTACAAGGGAACCAATACAATCAATGGGGTCCCACCAGAATCTGTCCTGGGGCCAGTGCTATTCAACATGCTCATCTGTAATCTGGGAAAGGGAATGAATAATGAAGGGATAATGGCTTTCTGTTGATATAAAGCTATATAGAGAGAGGAAGTTAAAGTCCAGCTGTGAAGAATGCAGAAGGACCTCATGGAACTGAGTAATACAGTGTCAGATAAATTCATCATAGATAAACACAAAGTGACATGTGGAAAAAGTTTTTTGTACACAGCTATGAGCTTTGAATTGACTGTTAGGATTCATGATAAAGATCCTGGGGCTACCTGCAAGCAAAAATGTTGGTCCAGTAAGAATCTGAAAACAAACAGTATTAGGAAAGAAATAGAAAACAGAAAAACAGAAGTGTTTTTATGCCACTAAGGAAGTCCAAGGGAAGCTCACTTCTTCAATATCATGGTGGTCTTCCTACCTTCATCTTACAAACAGTATGGCAGGATTAGAAGAGTTGAAGAGAAGAGCATCAAAGAAACAGCTTCTGTGTTAGAAACAAGGCATCTCAGTCTGCAGAAGGACATAACTAGGGATATAAAAGAAGTCTGTACATTCATGAGTAGCATGGAGAAGGTACGTAACAAGTAATTATTCATGGTCTTTTCCAATACAAAAATAAGAAAGGAAGAAAACCACAAGGTAGTTCAAAATAAGAGAATGTTTTTAAGCTGCTAAACTGCTTGCTGTGACAAATTCCTGGGAAATAAGTCTTGAGAGCTACTAAGTACTAACGCTTGTGTCATCAAGACATCTCCAAAAGACAAATCATGGAACAGTGGGTTAATATTCTGGGGAAGTACCAGCCTTGTCCCATTCCAGTCCTCTTTCCTACATACCTGCATCAGCCACTGTTTCTGGCAGGTTACTAGAAGAGAACTAGTTTTTGCCTGATATGAAAAGCCAGATATGTTCATATCTGAAAAAAAATTCTCCCAGCAATAATGTGGGACTAGCACTAGTGTGGTTTAAATGGCTGTCCCAATAATATTGAAAAAGGAAGAAAATTCATTAAAGAATCCAAGGTGGGCACTAATTTCTGGAACAAATTATAGGAAAGCAAAACTCTGAAAGCAGAGTGTGCTTGCAATTCTCCCTGGATGTTCTCATGGTTATTACAGCTGCATTTTCTCTGAGGGATCTGCTCTAGAAAACTGAATTTTTGATGGTACTAGGAATGGAGCTGGATCAACACTACAGGAGCAGTGTATGTTTCAGTGGGAGACAGCCTATTAAAAAATTATGTAAATTAAGAGCCAGAGGCAGACGTTAAGGTACAACTTGTTTAATTGTCTTTAAAAGACAAGGAAAAAGGTGGTTGTTTCAAATATGATGAACATCATAAATGGCCCAGAGACATGCTGCATGCACCTGCAAACGAAGAACAACTGAGATGGTGGGAGGAACAGGGAAATCCAATGGGCATAATTTCCTCTTCACACCTTAGAGTTTGCTTAGAATTTGGGGCACTATGTTCTCTCTCCATCTGGAGGAGAAACAGAACACACCACGCTGTGCAGATACACTATCAGCAAGATACACCACCCTGCTCTGGTGCCTCCATCCCTCACCTTGCCAGGGCTGGTGGTGCCAGGAACTCCTGCTACTGCCCTGCAAAGTACCTTGTCCAAGCTGCTGGCCCGTGGTGGGGTTCCTTCATGTCAAACAATGTGATGGCCCCATGGACTTCATGTTGGTCACGTGGCTCACACCTGGGCACATATTCTCCTGTCTCATACAACAGCACTTTGTCACCTGGGATGTCAGAGGTTGAAAGACTAGCTATAAAGCCTGGTACGGTGACAGAGAATACACTTGCACTTGTGTGTCCCTGGACACAGCTCAAACAACAGCAAAATCCATTCTCCAGCCTTTGTCAGTGTTTGCCATGAAATGTTGTTCTGATCCTCATTTCACTTCATGCTGCTTTTTTCCTTGCTTCTGCAGCTCCCAAGCATAACACTCTTGCAGTCTTTCAGCCCCTGCATTTGCAAGAAGGGACTCCTTCAGCTCCAGCAGATCTCATTGGGTCTCACTGTACAGCATGACTTTCTTTCAAAGTTGTGAATCATTTCCCATGATTTTGCTATGGGAAGCCTGTTTTTTGTGGTTCATCAGTTAGTTCACTTTCAAGTCCGCTATATTAGATACACAGTAGTCTGAGTGGAACTGGTTTCAGCAAACACTTCTAATGAATAATAACAAAGACAATAGAGAGATGTTGGAAGAGAAGTAGGAACAAGTGACTGCAGAACTATTAATCAACCAATTACACATCACAGTTAAAATACGTTATCAAAATTTGGAAATAAATTGAATGAAATCACTGAAATGAGTTAAAATGGGTGAGTAAAAGTTTTGACAGATAGAAAGCCCACAAAGCAATTATCTACTTTGTCTATGAGCCACTAAAAATAGTCATCATGTCTGCTGTGGAAAACAGAGCGTTGATGCACAAATCCACTGAGAAATTTACTGCTCTGTTGCCTTCTAAAAGAGTGAGTAATGTTTTATTGCTCTTACCCATTTTCCAAGTACCCCTATAACAAATCCTTGAAAGAACTGTTGTTACATTCACAGAGCTTCCTTCTTATCTTCTCCCCATCATGCTGAACAATATTCCACCTTTGATCAGCAGGTCTTCTCTTTACTTCAGAGAGCCACGTAACACTTTTTAAACCCTTTCTCAGCCACAGAACACTGCACGGGTTGAATTCAAACTCTCTAATTCCAGTGAGCTTTCTATATTTGTTACTTCTAAGAGTTTAATAACATTTATATTTTACCTTCTAAGAGGCACCTATATCTTTGTGAAATGAAATTGCTTTACAATCAGAACTATATGGATTTCTTTTATTTGCTTTTCAGATATTTCAGATATACAGAAGGACCCTGAGCTATGAAATGAAGAATGTCAGTGACTGAGAAAACACGCAATATTTTTTAATTTAAGCTTTTATTTTGTCTACAAGTATTTTCCTGCCTTTTTTTCAGAAAATTTTACCTTTACAAAAGGCTTCCCCAAATCAACACTTCTATCATTGTTTAAAAGTTATTGAAAAGTTCATCATCCCTCTGGTATTTCCAGAGAAAGCAGGACAATACAGTGACACAAATGATGAGATGAGTATTAAATGCAATTTCAAATGTACTTCTGATAATACAAAGCACTGCCATTCCTGAACTAAAAAGCGTGATAACGATATCACTATCCTTCCTTGCTCTCTTTTTCTAGAGAACTTCTGTTTCTTGGGATAATTGGCAGATACAAAAAGTTGGCAGGTTCTCAGGAGCAAGAAATTGCTACCATCTTGTTTCCATTGTGATGAGCTGGGTGTTTAAATATGTTCATTTTGGTATAAAAGTGTAAGTATCCTTGTTTTCAGATAGAAAGAAGCAATCTCAAACACCTGAGGCTGTTAAGACTGTGGCAGATGTATGGTAGAAACCAGAATCTTATCAGTAGTGATTGCTGCCTTAACTGTAGAGCTGTCTAATTATGGTACCTTTATTAATTACATGCACATGTTGTGTCTTCTAGTGGTCATTGAAATTACAAGTATAACAGGCTTATGACTTTTATTCTAAGGGTTATTTAAGTAAAATTATGCCACTCGGAGCAAATGAACAATTAGTTTTCAACAACCAAAATTACAGATGTTGCTGACCTGTGAAAAGCTCCTAAATTATCCTAAATATCCTAAAGTATCTAGATATTTTTTTGTCAGAGGACTGAGTCCAGGCATTCCTCATTCTTCATTCTTCAGTTCACTGTCAAGAGAAGTTTGTGGTGAAATGAAAGGCAGATGCTCTCACCATCTCTTCTAACAATGCAGTCCCAGTGATGGGACAGGTCCAGCATGCTCAGCTGTTCCTGACTCAGCATGATGAGTTGAAGCTTGTGAGCTGTATCCCATCTTCAGTCCTGCCCTTGATACTGTACAGAAGTGCACTTGCAGCATGTTACAAGAGTATTCCTCACCGAGGAAGATGAAAGGCTGGTAAAAAATGGTACAAATTGGACTCTGCCTTTGCTCAAAGGGTGGAGAAGAGTCATTCTTTACTTAAGGAACACATTTATTTCTTGAGTACACTCCTGTCAAGTGGTCTGAGTCACCATCCTCACCAGTACAAAGTTATTTGTAGATACAATGATCATGATAAACATGCATTAAGTTACAGCCAGACATCTGGAGGTGAAGCAACATTTCCATGATGGCAAAATTCATGGGGGCTTAGATGTAAAAATGGTGAAAAAGATCAGCTACTGCTGACAATATACTTCTGCATGTCATACTATTTCAGAAACCTGGGGATTACCCAGGTGATAAACCACAACAGCTTTTCTTATTCAGATAAGATTATGCTTGGAAGACTTCGTTTTAACAGTGGTTTAGATCCAAGAAATATGAGGGAGACTGGAAGATATAATGAAAATATCCCACTTCAAAAGGTTCTCCAGGAGACTTGTATATCTCCTTAGCAATCTGCTTCCCTGATCCCAAGCTTAGCAGGGATATTTAATATCATCTCTTAAGTCCTTCTCCTTCTCTAACATCAGATATATATGTGTGTTTTGAAATGGGAAATTACAAAACTATTTGCACAGCACAAGGAAACCCGATTAAATCTTTCACATTTGTAATTTAAGAAGATGTGCAATAGCAGCTAGAAACAGAAGGGGGAGCCTTTAATCACAGAATCTGCTCTTTTCTCAGTTTTTCACAAAATGAAACAAAACATGATTCTATATGTAAAAATTTTTCCCTAGCTGATGTAAAGAGTCCTCAGCCAGCTCCTGAGTACCACCGTTCTCCCTGGACTTGGGCAGACATCTTGGCTAATACATGACATGCACCTCTGCCCTGGCACCGAGAACCCATGCTGTTGCATCATGCTCTGTGCCCTTTGTCCACTGAGATGGTAACATTTCCCCATAATGCAAGTCTCCGGAAGCTAGAAGGTTAACATACAAAAGTGAGGATGTGAATTCAAGGTGGATGCTCTACTCCACAGAAGCACCAAGACCCGAAGAGATCCCTGCTCTGACTTCAATGCAGCAGCTTTGGCTCCTCATGTAAGTGGTACAGAAGTGGATACCCTGGGAGGAAGGAGGGGGGCTGCTAGGTTAGTCATGATGAACTGCCCTCCACAGATGTTTACCTACCCGTATAGGATGCTTAGATACCAAAGCAGAGATGTGTGTCTTGAGTCCCCTCCCAAGTGCAAACTAACTGTGAGGAGCTCTCTCTCCTTTGAATAGGGAATGAACTACCCAGCACAAAGGCACTGTAAGGTCATGCTACAGGAAACTGTGCATTAGCTGGCATAGGATATGTACCACATACACACTACAGGGTCCCTGCTAAATGGACAAGCCCCCTGAATGGTCCTCAGGCCACAGTGCCCACAGTTCTTCCTGATCACATCTGACGGGTCTGTTTCAGTGTCTTTGGGTGCCTGCAACCAACAGTGACTCTAGAGTTGGTATTCGTACACACATGGAAGACAAAGGTTTCTTGAAACAACAGGGCTGCTAGCATGTCTCTTATCTAAAGTTCTGCTATCTTGATTTGAGGTTTAGGCAGTGAAACTTGTGACCTTAGCAGCAGAATCAGGCACTGCCATTTCCCAACTTCTGACCGAGGTATCTCCACTCCATGCTGTCCCATGTCCTAGATGCAGGACCTTCCTCATCTGCCTGTCTATGCCCTGCCATGACACAATTACCACAGTGAAGATATCTGTGGGAGGACTCTCTCTCCCCTCTCTCCTGCCATCTCTCATTCTCCAGCCCCGTCTTGGCTCCTTCTGCAGAATTTAATTCTTCAGAGCTCACCCTGGGCTGAGTTTTGTCAATGCTGGAGCCAGCTCTACATCTATATCCTTCAGTAGCAAACCTGAACAAAGCCATCTGCAGTCTTCAGAGACATCAGACAAAACAGCCCTCTGATGAACAGTTTAGCAGCCATGACCTTTAGAGAGCTCCTTTGTCTTCTCCATCACTGGGCCTGCTAACCAAAAACTCATACCAGCCGACTCTGGGAGTTGAAGAAGGCTCCTGAGTCTTGAATACTTTCCCAGGGTCTAGCTGCAACTCAGAGATTTACTGAGGATTGTCTTACTGGTTACTATTGTAGTATTCATGACTCTACTAATTTAACCACACATAGTGACATGGGAAGCTTCCAGGCTACCAACCTAACACACAAAACACAGTCTTCATAAATTATGACAGAGCAATTCCATAATTTCCTTTCAGCATTGCATTTTACAATCAAAATGCTCTTCATAGCAACAGCACCCTTTACCCCAGCTCACAAACAGCATCACCACCATACAGCCAACTCCAGCATTTCCAGTTGTACTCCTGAAGTTAATGGAGAGACATCAGTGATTTTGAACAAAATCAGGCAACTTCATTTGAATGTGATACAGCACAACTTGTCTCCAACATGTCCCAAGTTAGTGTTAAGGGCTCACCCTCCATATTTTTACACTGTGAACCATGTTGCTCAGTTCATCCACTCACAGAAAGCCAGACGGATTTATCTGACTGGGATTTGAACATGAAATGTCAAGGGGTCATGATGTGTCAAACTGGAAGTATGTGCTAGTCCTGAGTCACTGCCAACTAAATCCAGTGAGCACCAGAGCATGGTGTTCCCTCCCCTGCCAACACTGCCATTTAGACTCATCAGTTGCTGCTTCTGTTTTCTTCTTATCTCCCTGGCTTTTGTAAATGCACAACACAGGAGGCTCTTCAGGACTTTCAGAAAATTCCCCCCTTCCCATTGTGTCTTATTTTTTTTTAATTTATGCTTTACAAGTTAATTGTTTCCTTTATTTCCTCTTACTGAGTGGGTCAGCCTCTCCAAAGAAGCAGCATATCATTTTTTCTCCCATGTTAAATCACTCCATTTTCCCAAGTGCTCAGAAATACAGACACAGAACCCATGGAAGCGGGCTCTACCTCCCCGTATCCCAACAGTCCACAGGATTATGTGACACTGCAGTCCCCATTGCAGACATTCAGCCAGGCAAAGCACAGACCCAGATGCTAAACCACAGCACCAGGAGTGGTTTACTATCCTGAATTCAGGCTCAGTGTGGAGAAAATATGAATGCTGATAGCACTCCCCACTGTATCACATCCATGCATCACTTCCAGCAGCTGAAAGATCGCATGTGCTATAATGGGAGGGGGGGAAATCAAATAAACTACACTAAAGGCTCAATCTCAAACATGCTGAACACTCAAATCCTAGCAGTTTGCTTCTTGAAGGTGAGGCACAATGCCAGAGTGCAGACACTGAATTGAATGTAGCTGTTAGATAACTGCAATAGAGAGACATCCACTCCTGTGCCAGTTCATGCTCATTCTCAGCCAGAGCAGTTATCACTTGATGCATGCAAGGTTTGGCAATTAAAATCCTGCCAACCTTAAAAATTATTGTATGTTGATTTTTACAACTACTGTAAAAGCCAGACAACATTCCTCTTTTCCACTGTTTCCACAGAGCCATCTACATTAACTGCCATATCATGCGGGCTGCAATGTATGGAGGTGACCAGCTGATAGAGCTGAGAATTTTTATGGGTATTTCTCTTAGCTCTCAAATGTAGACTGGTCAAATGGAGGCTTTTCTTATCCTCCCACACTTTGTTGTCTTGCTTCATTACACAAGTGCTCATTAATGTTCATTACCACATATTATTAACACCTTCAAAACAAACGAAGGAACAAGGCTTGGTCCATGTGATGAGACTGTACTAGTAGAGCACTGCAGAAGCAGACATAACTTTAGCTTATAACCAACATAATAATCCCATGGAGACCATATGGAGAAATTTTACCAGCAAAGGTGCAGTCTCTGAGTTACAGCTACATTAGTACTCTTGCTGACATGGCTTTAGTGATGAGAGATTGCACTGGTTCTCTCCTGTGGATGCTCTATGCTGTGGCAAAATGCAATACCCAGATGAGCATTCAGCCCACACAGGAAGTATGCAGCTTTCAACAGCTGCCAGCATATGTGACAAGGAAGTGGGGTACCCAGAGAGATGGGAGTGGACACATTTCAATTACTTTTGCGTTTGGGAATGCTGCCTCAATATTGAATCACAGACACTGGAGCTTGGCTCTGACAGAATTTCACCAGAGATAATTCCAGGTAAACCTTTGTACCCTTGTGCTGGCTCTGTCCTGGTGTTTGCACGACATGGACAATCCCAGGTAGTTTATGAACTCCCGTGCAGCTATGAACCTACCTACCTCCATGTACACAAAGGTAGATATGCCTTTCTCCCTTTCCCTGGCCACCAATGAGCCAGCTGGACCAACAAGGAAACTGGTTGCAGACACACTTCAATGACTGTGAAGCCCAAGTCACACAGTTTAGCACTGGATCAATGAGTCCTGATGGCCCCAAGGGATTTGTCACAGTGTCTCTGCACAGCACTCAATGCGTTCTTCACAACCGTTAGTATTTTTCCATTATCTGAAGCATCTCCATCTCCTTCGGCCTAGACAACAAGAGAGCTGACTATGTAATCAGCCTGTTGTACTGGTCCTGACAGCAAACAGTGCCTGGGAAATGTTTTTCTGCAATCTTACAGAAGATTATCACTCCTGAGAAAAAAATGTAGGTAACACATACTCTTCTGGCTGTTTTTGAATCAGAATGACCATGCCTACTGTGTTCATGCTGAATTTAACATTGATGTTGTATATTAAGTATGTTCAAAGTGCCCATGACAGATCAAACACATCCATAATGAAACTCAGGTCCCAAAGGGCTGTTATGGTAGGTTGGTGATACACTGCTTGATTCCCAGGACAGCTACACGTCAAGACATGTGCTACATGTCTTCAGTCATCACAACACAGACAAAATGAATGCTAAATTTGGTGGGCTCAGATAGTATTTGTCAAGGAATTCTGACAAAACTCAGGGAAAAATATCTGAATTAGTAACAGAAGTGTGTTACCTCTTGCCAAAATGATACTGAATACTGGGACCCAATGCTGTAATCAACAATTAAAAGAAGGTTCTAAGGTGTCTAGGGAAATATGGTCCCATGACCCCAATATCTGTTCTAAGCAATTAGTGAAGAGCCTAAGGGATATCAGTAAGGAACTTCTGGACCCTTCTGGGAAAAGTCACCATGGCTTTTGTAATGAAAAGTCTGGCCTCAACAACCTTGTGGAGTTCCTGGAAAAGGCCAGACACACGTGGAGATGAGGGTGATTCCGTGGTCCAGTCTACCTGGATTTCCAAAAGGCTTTTGGCAAAATTCCTCATCAAAGGCTTTTAAAGAAAATTAGGCAGTCACAGAATAAAAGGGAAGGTCCTTTTGTGGAAAAATAACTGATTACAAGAAAAGAGATACAGGGTAGCAGAAAAATTATCAAGTTTTCACAATGCCAGTTACTCAACAGTGTGGTGCTGGACCTGTACTGTTCTGTATATTCATAAATGCTCTAAAGAGGGTTGAGCAGTGAGGAACAAGTTTGCTGATAACACAAAGGTAGTCAAGACAGTAAGTACTTAGACTGCAAATAATTGCAGAAGAACCTTGTAAGACTGACTGAGCAATGAACTGGTGAATAAATAGGGTATAAACAACTGTAAAGTGAGGTTCATGAGGGAAAAACATCCTAGATGATATACAGAACCTGGCTTGCAAAAATTACTGTCACCATTCACGAGGGAGATGTAGTTAATAAGCAGCTGCATGAAAACATCAACTCTGCTCAGGAACAGGAAAAAATAAAATAAAATTTAATGTTAGGAGCTATTGGGAAAGTAACAGGGAGCAAAACAGAAGTCATCACTGTACTAGCCATGGCTTGAATACTGTGTGTAGCTTGGTGACCATGTATGGGAATGGGAAGGTCTCAGAGAAAGGAAACAGGAATCACACATTAAATAGTGGCTGTACTGGAAGGACTGAATTAGCTTAGGACTCCTTAACCTGTAAAGTAGCTGAGAGAGAGGCAATAATGGCCTACAAAATTGCCAGTGGCTGGACAAGACAGTAAGGCACTCATTCACTTCCTCTCCTTTAAGAACCAGGGGCCACCAAATGAGGATAGTGGATCCTGGTTCAAAGCAAATAAAGTAAGGTTGGTTTTCACGGTGAGACAACCAACAGGTATTACTAATTAGACCAGTCAAATCAGACTTCAAGTAATTCATGTTGAAAACGGTTGTTGGGGGTGTACTGTGGGGGATGTGATACATGCCTGCACTATTTTCCTCCTCCCCAGGTAGCTGCCTGTAACTTCATTTTGATGCTGTTACACATGCTATTTGAGTTACTGATTAGTCCTTCTCAGCAGCAACTTTCCTCACAGATACCAATGACCTTAGGTCCCCCAGCCTTCATTTGTCTCCTTTTTTCCTGAACTTCAGAGCACATTTCAGCAGTCCCATAGCACAGCACTCACATGGTGCAAAGCAACAAACTTCCCTGCCCACATCCTCTGGGCATCTGATACATCAGCCAAGTGCCCTGTGCAGCATTCCTACTGGTTTCTGACATCTCCCTTGACACCTTGCTGTCTTGTTGACCTCCAAAAGCAAGGGTGAGCAGATTACCCTGGCCGAGCTGGATGGACGCTCAGTCTGAGCCAGCAGAGCCATTCCTATGGTCATAGGTGGAGGCTTGCTCACTGCTGTTTAGGAGGTTAGGCAGAGGTTTCTCAGCTCCTGTGCCTCAACTTGCCTTGTAGTTCCACAGTGCAAGCCAGTATTGGTGGTGAAAGATGCAGTCTGACCCTCTCCCTTGTGCTGAGCCATGAGTTCATACAGCAAACCAGACAAATGCTGTTCCAAGTCAAAAGTAAACTTTCCTCCCTCCTAGTTTAACTTTAACCTAGAATGGTTCCAATCCACTCCAAGGTCACACATGCTTGTGACAGTATGAGGGAACAGTGTGATCAAACAGTCAGGGTAGGGGAAAGACTAGTCTACCTCTCTTAGCTGCAGCATATACTTCAGCTGTTTCTGGAATCATGACACTGTGCACATAAATTACACCGATTTTCAACACCCCAGAGCTTTCACTGCTCAGGAATATATTTATTGTTAGCTGAAGATGACCACCTTTATACCCATCAATCCTGCCTGAGGGTGCAGTTCCAAAAGAGGATAAGCAGCCAGCTCCTCTTGGGCTATACGTTCTTTCCCCATTGGTACCTGGCTGCACAAGCACACAATTGTCAATTCAAGGAATTGATTCAAATTGAATGCACAACCCACTTGGTCTAAGGTGCTCTGCTAATTGAAGCAAAATAATTCATACCAAATTCAGGATGAGAATTTGCAATGCATCTACAGATGGGAAAAATTTCCCACGATTTGTTGGGAAGCCCTTGTTTCAAGGACAAATAAAAGATCAAAGCAAAACAATTCTTACACAAGTTCTGCAATTAGTTTAGTCTTCACTGCACTTAGGTTGCAGCACAAACTTGCATCATCATATATCTAGAAGACACAGATCATAAAAGCAATTTGATGCTTGATTAAACCCTGCGTACCACTGCTCTTCCCCTCCTAACTACACAACAATTAGATGCAGAGGATGTCCCTCCCTACTCTCCCCAAAGGCAAGAAGCCAGATGGTATCACTAAAACAGCAGAGGAAAAGCAAAAAAGACATTAGTAGTCTCTATTATAACAAAAATTCCCTAGACTTAAGAGATCTTTTCAGCTCCCAGTAAGCAGTTTGAAGGAGTAAGCTTCACTTAGATGACTGTGAGCTCCTTGAACAGTGTTCTCCAAAGTTTGTCACACAGTACCAAGTCATTTAAAAATAAATAATTCCTGTTAATTAGAACTTTTTCTCAAAAAGCTTTCAACAACACTGGAGTAACATCTAACTCTTATGTGTGTCATTGGCAGTCCTTCACTGTTGCTGCAGGTAAGAGATGAAAGAGTCTTCCCTGCAACCTGCTTTGTCTATACAGATGAAGGCTAGAAAGGAAAAGTGGTCAAGAGAATCAGCACTCCCCTTTGTATGAGCTTCAGTGAAGTGGTCTGATTGATCGTTTGATAGTCCCCAACTCTGATCCCGTCGATGATGGGAAAGATAAAGAGTGATAGTTGTATATATGAGAGCATTATCTGGTATACTTCTGATTAAATAACAAGAAATAAATCTTGTCCCCCAAAAGACTGGCTATATTAAGCATATTATTTTTCAGCAACTTAACAGTCAACCATGAATCATGAGTGATATCTTTGTGGCATTATAGAGACACACACAGACAATTCATCATCTTTACAACACATAACCTGTAACCCTTGGACTCCTGGCAGAATGCAGGTAGTGCTGTAATCACCACGAACTGGATACCCTTCTTCTGTTATTCACTACCGTATAAAGAGCAGGAAGCACACTAGGCTGTTCAGCAAGATAAAGGACATTCTCATATTCTTTTTATCATACACAAGCTAATGGAAGAATCAGACAGCAGTTTGTGAAGATGGCACAATCCCCTTCCCACATCTTTCCAGTGAGCTATGGCCTCTTACAGTTATTTTCTAGTAAGGATGCTGCATTACCTCTTCAGTTCAGTTATAAATAAGCAATTATTCCCTTGCATTTTTGTCAGTAAACAGGAAGAGCAAACTATTTATGCCCAAGAAGGATTTGTGTTCCCCATCATATAAAGAGCTGTAAATTAGATGTTTTAATACACATTGCTACTTTAACTTGGACCACTGAAATACCACTACAAAATATCATACTTTCAGCTAAGCACCTCCAAAGGGTTAGTAGACAAGACTGCAGCAGATAAAAGGAGAACTAGAGCTTAGTTAATCCTTGAAATGAGAGATCAAATGCATTAAATAAACCTCTTAGTCTTTATTATGTATGGGGAAAAAAAACGTTAAGTTACTGAAACAGGGAAAGAACATAGAAATCAAAAACAAGACAAGTGAAAGAACAGATTAGCACACTGCTCATTCTTGCTACAGTTCAATCCACCCCCTTCCTTACTCTCCATATTTGAAATGGTGATAATTTCCTATCCATATACCAGCTGTCCCAGAGTAATTTTTTAGACTGAGGGCCTTTCCACTTGCTTGTTTGTAGGGACCCAGCTACACCTAAGTCTCAGATAGGTCATCTGGATCATTGTATAACTTGGTGAAACATACCAGGACTGCATGATTTGAAAAAAATGTATTTAAATCCTACCACCTAACATATGACCATCAGGCTTTTCAGATTAAAAGTAAATGTGGTTCCATATTCTGAGTGGTAAATATTCTGGGAGAGGGAAGAGGACTTAAGATATTTCAGAAATCCACCAGGGCTGAAGTTACCTTGTTAGTGTGTTTGTCGGTACCTTATTATTCTCCCACAGCTCTGAACCATTTGGTTTTAGTTATCTGCTAATAAGACAAGGGAACACTTTTGCTTTAATGAAATGCATCATTAGGTAAATTTTATCTAACCCATTTACACATTACAAGTTACAGTTGTCAAGATTTCCAATTCACTGTTAGGTACAGTATCTTCGTTACCTGAAGCCAGGCAAGTTGAACTACTCAGCATTTTGAACAGCGTGTAAAAGCATAAAAGAAAGCACCCAACTCAAATGTGTTACTAAAAAGAAAAAAAAAAAAGTCTTATGATACCTAAAAATCTTAAGATACCTAAAATCTTAAAAAAATACAAGGCACATTATATAAAAATCAGCTATTTATCAAAACTTTGTTAAATAGCCCCATTTAAGAACATGTACTGGCAAGCATTAAGTAACAGTGTCTGATCCCCACTAACATTTTATCTCAGTGCTAGCTGATAACAAGTTGAGCTTGTCAACTCAATAGGATAACCTTACAGGCTTCTGTCATGTTCGTATTTACAGCATGGTAACTTGGAAAACAATATAAAATTACATTATACTAAAGACAGTCTACACCAAAATGTTGAAATAGATTCTCCTTCTCATCTCTATGGTTTCAAATAATGTTCAGTGTAAGCTAGTACACAAAGCAAGGTCCTACATAAACAATCTGTTCAGCTGTTTAATACATTACAGTTAAAACCAAACAATAGAGATTTCTGTCAATTAAATATACCAGCAATGTTACATAACATTCAAGTGACATTCTGCTTTTTAACAGCTTCAGTGTTAAACAAAAATATCTTTAACTACAACTCACTTCCAGATCAGCAGCATTTTTGCAAAGCATTCTGAAATGTCATTTTTTTTTAATTTTTCCAGTCTAGTGGGAAGATTTATCTGCTTACTATTTCTACACTGGGTAAGCAGCTGCCAGTTCTGAAATCCAAGCTTCAATGTCATTAAAAAGCAGAGATGTTTCTTCAGAATCTCTTGTGCAAAGTAACATTCTTGTCACTTACATCCTTTCACCAGTAGTAATAAAAGTTCACTTTTCTAGGATTAAACTCAGTAGGTTGATTTAGTGGTCCCATTTGAGTTTGAAGAATAAGAATTTGATTTCTTGGGGTATCTGCCTGATGAGAGAGACACTTGCATCCTCCGTGTAGTTCGCACACTTCGGCAAAGAACAGCATTTTTAAGGTTGTCTCTGAAATCTTTTGAAATATAGTAATAGATAAACGGATCAATACAACTGTTCAAAGTAGAAAGACACAGTGCAGTTATATACGACACATACAGATAGCTCTGGCTGTAGGTTTTGAGAAGCAGATAGTGCACAATAAGCAGTACATTGCTAGGTGCAAAACAGATGAGATACATGGACAGGACAGTGATAATAAGTTTGATTGCTCTTTTTCGTTTCTTCCCAGTAGTTACATCTGAGATGGAAGCATTCAGAGTCTTAATCATTAGTATGTAAGCGACAGCAGTGAGGAAAGCTGGGATTAAGAAGAGTCCAATTGCAAGTGAGAGGAAATAATTGAACATATCGTGAGCCAAAACATTTTCAGGCAAAACATCATGACAGGTAGTGATGTTAAGATTTGAAATATATACAGTCTGATTAACAAGATACAATGGAATGGTGCCCAACAAAATCAGTATCCAGATAGCAACGGAGATGCTCAAGGCAATTTCAGATTTCTTTCTTGAATGCACTATAGGGTTCACTACAACCCAATACCGTTGAACACTGAGACATGTCATAAAGAGAATGGAACAGTACATATTTCCATAGAAAAATCCAACAAGTACTTTGCAAAGACCTTCACCAAATAGCCAATTATTACCATTTACATGGTATGCAATCTTCAGTGGGAACCAGACAACAAAAAGAAGGTCTGCCAATGCCAAGTTAACCATATAAATCACAGCTGGATGTTTCTTCTTTGTTCGGAAAAAAAATACCCAGAGGGCCATGGCATTGCTTGGCAAACCAATGATAAAGACAATGATATAGATAATAGGTAGAAAAACTGTAGTCAGCTTTCCTGTGAGGGCTTTTGCTGCAAATTCATCCACTGCATATAATTCTTCAGAGGCATTATTTGTAGTTGAATCCCTCCGGCCAGCAAAACTTCTTCCTTTTGAACTGCTGGTTCCACTACTCTCTAAAATTAAAAAAAAATAAGAAGTTGCCATTACTGAAGTAGAGCCTTTTTGTCCTTTTTAAAAATAAACTAGACATCATGGTTTACTCTGAAGAAATAAAGAGGGCCTTATCAGCAGAAACATTAAGATGGTTTTCAAACACTTGACAAGTTTTCTACCCTTTATTATCCAAAAGCCAACCTATACCCCTATTCATGGTTGTAGCAGCAAATGAAAGTGCTTTTCCACATCACCAGTGGTATTAAAAATACCTTATTAAAATGCCTGTTAGGTGCTCCCACCATCTGAAGTTAAAACAGAAACCGCTTCAGGTACCCCAAGGCACCATTATTCTTTGCCATGGCAGTGCCAGATTACTCAAGTGCAGGAACTCTGCAGCAGGCTAATGCAGCTGTAGTAGAAGCTTCCTCAATTGAGATGGTCTGAAAATCAGGTATGCAGGAAAAAACAACATGCTGCCCTCAGATGAGCTAGAACTGAAACTCAGAATTTAATGCCAAAAGTCATGCACAACTGATCTCTAGTGAAAGAAAGATGTGTGTTACGCTGTATGTTAATTGAAACTTGAACAAACTAACTTTATGCTTATATAAGCATATAAGCATAACTTATGCTTATATAAGATGCAACAGGGCCAATCATCTGGGATTTCTTTCCAAATCATGAGCAAGATGGTCAGACAATCTCTGCAGTTTCTACTCAAAGTGCCAGATGGTAAAGATAACAGCTATGGTTGCTTCATATACAAAGCAGCTATCACTTCAAGTTTTGTTCTGACTCTTCAAATGCCACAGGACCTTATGAACTGTATGGGCAAGCCAGCCGTATGACTGCTCTGTCTTGTATGACAGCCTTCACACAACTTAGTTCAGAACCCCTCCAGACCCAACGCAGTCCTCTCATGCTAAGAGGTTAAACTGCACAAGCAGGTTCTGTCCATGAACTCGCACTGTTTCAAAAAGGCAGACATCCACCAAACAGTGTGGACATGGAACTTGACTGTCTGTGAGTTATTTTTAACATCTCAGTTTCCATCAATATTTGCAGGTTATTTTAGCCACACAAACCCCCAACTGGAGTATAAAGGAGAGTCATCTTGGGCAAACAGGTCTGTATACAGCAAGCCATGAAGTGTTGAAGGATGGCCCGTTTGTTATTCAATAGTTTTGATATAGTTCCAGAATGAAAAATGCTTACACGTTACATATTAAAGTATAACAATTATCATACAAGAAATATGTAAGTACACAAGTGTTTTCCAATATAGATTCTCAAAAACATCACAACTTTAGATAGCTGTTCAAGTTATAACTGCACAAGTCTGATGTACAGCATCTGTCTGATGTACAATCCTGTCTAGACTGTGTGACCTCCTAAAGAGCATACATTGCTGCTCTTTAGAGTTTTGAATTAATTTACCCTAGCTCCACTCCACAAGTATTTGATCGGCTCCAGGCACAGGCAGGCTTCATTGGAAAACTGAGGTGTAAGAAAACTTTCTGCCAGTACAATGACTTAAGAAAAATCTTTGCAGTAAACTGCATGAAGACTGAAGTCTAAATTAAACCAACAAAACAACAGTCCTAAAGAAAATATATTCAAATACCAAACAATCATTTTGGCCTATATATCATGTAATTACAGCAGGACAGAATTATACAAATCCTGCTCTCAGATCTTCAAGCCATGTGATTATGTGAGCAATACTGTTAATACAGAAACCCCAGGTCCCTAACCTGAGCTGTAAATAATAGAAACCATAAAACCAGCTTGAAGAACATAGCTTACATAGGTATCAGATAACGTAAATGGTAATTAGCTAAGCAATGCCTCTTTTCTCGGGCTTATAGCTTAGCTGAGAAATATCCTGGAGATGCCTGGAAGCACACCCTTTATTCTAAGCTAACATCAGCTCTCAGAGTACTGTAATAAAGCTTACAGTACTGCGTTAAGCACCTGTCCATCAGTAAGCAGTTGATACAAATTGCAAGTCACACTATTTGTATTCCAAACACTTAAATTACTGCACAAAACTGTAAGAACAAATGCCACCACTCCATGTTTTGTGATCTGATATAAAGCAATGCTTTACAACTGATGTTCATAGGTTGGGCTGAAAAAAATAAAAATAAAAAATGCTCACAAAAAAGCCCTAAAGTGTTAACATGACACATTAAGAGGAAGAGCTATAATAAACTGAATTGATGGACAGATGAACCACAGACAGGACTAAGTATTGCAAGAGCGACAGAATAGAGACATAGGTTTGTTTTATTCTGTTTTTGAAGACAAAGTCAAGTCAAATAGGTGATTTCAGAGACCGTCTTGCTTTTATCCTGACTTTAAGTAGTTTCAGACTCTTAAAAGTTCTGACTGCAGACACTGGGCTGCTTTTATTATCCCAACTGGCAAACTGGCACCCATATAGTGAGACAGTTCAGTGTCCTGTTTGTCTTTGCAGTTAACACTCCCTCACGAAGCAACCAATCCTTTGTTAGGTATGTGCATTTTCTACATCCTTTTTTACTCTTTCTGCACTTGCAGTTTTCCATAACAATTGAGTTCTTTTCCATGTCGAGTTTCACCCTGCTGACTCACATACAGAGAATGCAGTTGACTTGCTAATCGCCCACGGGAAAAGCCTCCTTGGCATGAGAGGAAAAACGTACTCTCCTCCCACAACAAAAGACAGTTTCAACACCTTTACCGTTCGTCTTGAAGATACAACCCACTGCCAACCAAACGAAGGATTATGCCTCCCCTGCAGACACAAAAGTGACAGCAACACAGAGTATCCAAATTAACTAGCTTAGGTCATGGTAGTAATATCCACACAGGACTAAGGTTATCATCCTGGTTCTTGGATCTGCCGCTCAGATTCACCCCAACCCTGTAATGGCTTACAGTGCATCTCCCTTGGCTGGGACGGGATCACACTCCCAGATCATTTGACCTCACTACTGCAGAAGATCAAGCACCCAGCTAAAACTTAAGCATACTACTTCCCCATCCACCACCATTTCAAACTCCTAACCCCGCCCAGGTCAGACAACTAGGCTATTAAGAGGCAGTTTAATTTCAGAAACTGTACTTTGAACAACAGAATATACAGCTATCTAGTGCCTATTCTTTGAGAAAACTAGACCTACCATAAGCTTGGCTTCAATTTATGCCTATACCTTTATTACGTAAATAAGTCCAAGATGAGCAAATACACAGTGCAAAGGCATGCGTAGATATGGCAGAGGGGTATTCTATAAAAGACAGTGAAAGATGAACCTTAAGGCAGTGAAATATTAACATGATTGTTTTTTTTTTTTCCCCAAACAGCGCTTCTGTTCAATAAGCAATACTATAAACCAACAAAGGTAAGAATTAGGGTGGGTTTTTTTTAGTTCCCACTTTTCGGAGTTGGGAAAATAAGCGAGAATACGGTCTTCAATGTCTTTTTATGTTTATATATAGCTTTTAGGCAGGTTGCTAGCCGAGAAGCAGATGAGGTACAGCACCGATGTGGCTGAAGCCAGGCCACGCGTGACAGGTAGCTCCCGCGGAGTCCGCGCAGGATCTGCGTTCCCGCAGCCCTCCCCTCCGGCTCCGTGCGTCCCAGAAGTCCAAAGGGGGCTGGAAGCCGAGACCACCTGCTTGCCTGTCGAGCTACTGTCCCCGAGCTCCATAGCCACCAGCCCGCGTTTTCCGATGTACACCGCGGGAACCTCGCCCAGTCCTCTCCGGGCTCCCCGCACCCCATCCGGGAGCCAGAAACCTACTCTTCGGCGCGGTTCTGCCCCGCCGCCTTCCGCGCCTCACCCGCCGAGAGCCCCACCGCACCCCTCGTCTGAAGCGCCACCGCCCGTAGCCCCAACCCACAGCCGAGGGGCGCCGAGCAACCAACGCGACACCCTCAGAGCGCAGGAAGGACTCGGCCATCCCCAGCCGAGCCGGAGCTCTAGTAGCCGTCGAGCGGCAGCTCGCACTCCTCCTCTCACCTGCGGGAGTAGCGGCTCCCAGCAGCGCGCAGAGCAGGAGCAGCAGGCACAGCCCGCAGCGCCCGGCCATCCTCTCGCCGCCGCGGCCGCCTCTCCCGCAGCCCCACCAGTTTCACCTGATACCTGAGCTAGGAGGGGGCGGAGGGCGCGGCCTGGCCGGT
>NW_020799142.1:10338180-10368321 GCF_003259725.1 Athene cunicularia | reverse complement strand
CGGCCGGTCTTGCGCCCCGTATCCCCGCTCAGTGGCTGCTGGCGCTGTGCAGGTGCCGCGTCCCTTGCCCCTTCCTCCCCGCCAGGCTGGCCCTCCGGTGGCCGCCTGGCCCGGAGCCCGGCTGCGGGTGTTCTGTTACCGTGCTCGCAGTGGAGCAGGCTGGCTCCGGGGCATGCGGCTGGGACCGGGGGCAAGCGGGCGGGCGAGGGGCGTTTCGCGTGACGGCGTTACTCCTGCTGGCGAAACGTCTTGCTTTGTGTGTGCCAGGTTTCTTCCTTATGTTCTATGACAGGCAGAAAAACAGACGCTTAACCCCAATGCATCTGCGGTACTGCAGTAACATGACCCTGGATAAGAAAGGGATGTTTTCACTTGTCGACCTCGCTTAAACCGGGAGTACACCACCCATTTTTTTTTATTTTTTTTTTTTTCAAATGGGTATTTCAAGAACAAAACTGAGCAGAATGTAATTCTAGCAGTATTTTCCATTTATCCGAACAAATACCAATTTAAGAAATGTTTTCAGATTTGTAAAATCAAGCCCACAGCTCAGCAAATTCTGAAAACTACATGTTCAACTCTTGCTTCACATCTCTAGACCAGTTCTCCAGTACATCAGTAATGCTTCCTCTGCCTCGGTCAGTCTGCAAAATGCTTGTTGTTCAGTTGGTGATAAAATGTTGTTCTGAAGAGAAAACTTCTTTTTGTGGGCTTTCTATGGTAGTCATGAAATACAGCTGTAAGCTGTGAGATCTGTATTAGTTCCATTATTAAAAATGGAAAATGGAGTACACAGAGAGAAAAGTAAGTGCACTTGGAAGTTTTGGTATCTGAGTCAACATCAAGGGCCTTTCTTTTTTTTGAGTCTGTTACAAGTTACTGCATACTCAAAACACAATTCCTGTTTGTCATCCACCCAGCTAAAACTGCTTACAGATTTATCAGCCTCCTAGCTAGCACGGGGAAAGTCATAACCCATCCCTCCCTGTCTCACTTTCAGTGTCTCACTTTCAGTTTACTTTACCATTACAAACTGCTTCATGGGTAGTTGATCTCCAGCTCCTAATCACCATGTCCAATAAATTGTAGTCTTCTCATCTGTTTTTTATCTAATCTCCCTTTCAGTCAGGTATTCATGTGCTGGCTACTGTTTTCCACAATGTTTTAATCTCAGATTTCTAGTACTAAGGAGGGATCAGTCATTCTCTCATACAGTTCTGCTGTAGCCAATGCCCTCCTGCCAGCACCTTATCCCAGTCTTCACTGTTTGTGTTGTCTTGATTTATTCTATCCAGTCTTTTTGTCCCCTTTACACTGAAAGCAGAAGCTCCTTCCCTCTTTCACTCGGATCCAGCAACGGTGGGACTAAGAACACAAGGGGAAAGGATTCATTGCTGTCACTAAACGAAATCTGTTCTAGGCTGTCCTATCACAGTTCAGAGCTACAACTGGAGTAACAAAGTTTGGTTCAAATGAAACAATGTGGATGATTTAATTTTAAAAACTAATTTAGTTTTTGATTCAGAAGAAACTGATACATCATCTCTTGGTGCTTTAGCCTGTCCTCAGGCTAGCCACCTGGCACCTCAGAAACTAGGGGAGTACCTGGGTGTTAAGTTACTGCAAGGCTCTGCTTTTGCAGTGTAAGACCACGTCCCTGGTTATAATAGATCTTTTTGATGGCTCATTTCAACACAGTGAAGCCGTCTATCCTTCCTCCTCCTGTTTCTCATTCTTAAAAGCCCCTGTGCCATCTTAAGTAGTCTCTCTTGCTTGTTTTCCTGAGTGTTTGAACAAGTCTTTGTATTTCCTGCTCAGTTCTTGTTGGCTTTGCTGGCAGGCTTATTAGTTATTACATAATGGTTGTTGGTAAATGTCCTTGGTCTATGTGTGTCCAGCAAGGATTCTAGGAACCAGGAGGGGCTACGGGCAGCAGCTATTTCTTGTTCTGTTTTTTGGGTAGCAGAGATTCTTTTTATTTCACTCTATTTGGGAAGTCACTTCCATTCCCTCTCTTACCCTATCTACCTCAAAATTCTTGCAGGTTCTGGCCATGGCAAATATGTGCTTTGAGGATGCTGTGCTGATATGCTGTTCTGTTGTTACTACTTGGGGCACCACTGTGGGTAGGATATTAATTCATGGCACTTGGGGGTCACTCTGTTGGGGGAAGGGATAAGTAGTATGGGTTGTTTAAGGTGGGTGGTGTCTTAATGGTTATTAGGTGTCATCCTGATTTTTCTCACCTTCTGTCAGTAGTGTCCTGTGTTTATTCCTGATGTTTGTCCTTTAACTCTTCCTGTATTTTAACTTTTCTCAAAAACAAGGAGATCCAGCCTCGGGCTGGAGGCATGACAAAGAGAAATAGCAAAATGCCTAGAACAAAATGTTAGGTATGCCTAGTGCCTGGAGGGTAGAAACATAGATGGCCCAAGCCTGACTTCACACTGACATGGAAGTACAGCTGTGACTCCTGTACACTGTGATCCTGCAGTAATGTAGGATGTGCAAATTTAACAAAATGTGTTGGTCTAAGCATAATATAAAGCAGTGCTTCTGCACTTGTTGACAGTTGCTTAACCTGTGGTATATCTATCTTCAAGTGTGCCTAAAGTTACATGAAAAAAAGCATGTTAAGGTGCCAAAATCAAGCAGTTGAAAATTAGGAAATACTATAATTTTATGCAATCTTAATTCAGTCTGCTCCTGCATATGGATTTGAAAGGGTTTTAGTTATGACATCATATCCACTCTTTCTGTGGTGCACTACATGAAGCGTGCTCATGAATAAACAAATAATCTCATATTTGCACCTCTATTTACATGTATAGATATACTCAACATATCATCATTTAGCTAGTACTGACTTCTTATCCTGCTACTGTTGTAAACTGGGGAAGTACTCTCTCTGCATAGATAGGAATGCAGAGAAGGGGATGTGCAGATTGCTTGCAACTCATCAGTGCAACCACGAGTTTAGGCTGAGTTTGTATCTGTCTGATGTACATAGTGCCATTCTGTTACCTGTGTTGAGAAAATGAAACAATCGATCATTATTAAACTAAGATAAAAATATGTAATAGCTCAACAAAATGACACATGGTTATGTATGTCATGTTTGTTAGAGTGGGTGTTACTGTGTCCCATGTATTAGCCAACTAGTCTCCAGAACAAACCACCTGCAAGCAATGATAAATGGGAGCTTGTGTCAACACGTGGAGTTTAAAATAAGGTCAGCATTACAACAATGGAAACAAAATTATTAAAAAGGTGTGTGTTTAGATATACAGCCTATTTGCAGTAGAAATATATTGGGGAAGGTTTTGTGGTGGAAAATTAATCACAGTGTTAGCTGTGGTGAACTGGATAAGGGTTTTCCACATCTTTCAGAATGCTGTTGGTCCAGCTCACATAGGAAATTTATTGATGGCTTATTATGGAGGTAACTCAGTTTGTATGGATACTATGGAACTATCCAAACACCAAATTACTTTTAGGAATGGATCTTTATTAAGTAACCATTAAAAGTGAGAAATGAAAAAGCATTCTGAAACATCTTAAAAGTGAGTACCATCTCTCAGACAATTTCTACTCTCTACATTCCTTTTAGGAATATAATTAAACCACACCAGTTTCAAGGAATGATTTAACCTAAATTTTACAACACAACCTTTCAGACTTTGCAAAGTCTGATGAGTATAGTGAAATGTTAATCTAGCCATTGAGAAGATCTAAACAGATTTTCCTTCTGGAAATAAATAAAATTAATATTGGGATACAATGACCAAACCAAGGAAAGATTTCTTTTTCTTTTTTTTCCTTTCAATTTGATTGATCCGTTGTTTGTATGTACTGGTTTGTAAAACTCTTTTGAAGGGATTTGAAAGTTATTTTCAGTATGGGTCTGTTACAATTCTTGTCTAGTGTTTCTACATCTGCAATGAAAGAAATATGGAGTGGAATGTATAAAATAACAATTCCTGTTAGGGTAATCTGAACCTTTACAGTGAATCACAAATCCAGTGGGAGTCAACAGTATTGTTTTGCAGGGAAGCGGGTTGCTGTCTGTAACATATGTGAAGAAGTCCTTTCTTCATTTAGCACCAGTAAGTTATTTGTTGGATATTTTTAACTCAGTCTGGATCTTCCTTAAACAAAACTGGACAAAGTCCAGAGAAGATGTGAACAATTGGAACAACCTGGAAAATAGGTGGAGCAATTAATTTTGTTTGATCTGAACAAGATTGCGGAGAGACATGTGATACATGACATAAAGTATGTTCAAGGCTGCAGCATGTTCTTCATGCTCACTGAATAGGCTGAAATGTTAGATATTAGGAAAAAGGTTCTAACAACTAGTTAATAACTAGTTTTACTGAGCTCTCATTTTCTAGGGTATTTATAGGACCTCCATCACTGGCAGTTTTAAAGTGGTTTAGACAAAAAAAAAAAATTATGTAGGTATGTATAGTTCATCTTGGCAGAAGTAGGTGATGCCTTGAGTAACATTTCCAGCCCAGCTGTTAGTGACTCTACAATAACATTCCTACCAGAATAAAACCTCTGTCCTTTATGACACTAACCTCAGTGGTCTTACTCTTGTTTGAGATCTGAATACGATAAAATTTGACATGGTGTTCTAAGTTGTGAGTCAGTCTCAGTGGTTTTACACTTGTGTACCTCTCTTCAAAAACAAATGCTGCTGAAACACTGTCTAGACCGTGTTAGCTAGGAAGAGTTCAGATCTGTAGGTCATGCTCATCATGTCTGAGCAATCATGACTCAGGCAACAGCAGGATTTCTTGCTGAGCTCCATGATGTTTTTGCCACTGGGGAGAGGAGCTTGTTCAAGCCCTTCTGCATTCATGCTTCCCCATCACACAGATGACATCAGTTTTCCAATCGAATGAAGGACCAGGAGCCCAGAGGGAGAAGCATCCAGGTGGGGCACTGAGGGAGAAGAACACCAGCTAGGTTTCAGGGTGTCAATAGACCTCTGGGAAACCCTGTAGTATTTGTACCCATTTTGAAGAGCTAGACAACAGATGTGTAAAAATGCCAATCACAAACCACAAAGTTTGGTGGACACCAGGGAGAATTGTGCTTTGGCACGCTGAGATAAAGAGCACTAAGAGAGTGACATTGAACCACACAGCTGGTCACCTTCAAAGAACAGCATCAAGATGTGTTCTCAGAGACTTGGGAGTGGACTAAATCATACCCAGATTTTGGAAAGTGCGGAGACACAACCTAAAATCTGGGTAGGGGAGCATGGGTGCTTAGTGCTGCCAGACATTTCAGTAGTCCTCTGACAAAAAAAGAGCTTTATAAAAAATTAATAAACAAAATAATGCAGTAGTTGTCATGTGTGACATGCTTTTCCCTAGAGAGATAGGCAGTATATTGTCTTTTAACTACTGAAAAAAAAACCCAAAAACAAACCAAACCTGTTCATTTGTTTTATTCCTTCTAAATTAGATCACAAAAATGTCTAAAAAAGAAAGTGGTTATTAGGGCACTTAAGTGATACTATAATCTCTGCTCTCTCTTTCTGGACAGTAAGATGAAGTACATAATTTTTCAGTTAAGCAATGCAATTCCAAAACAACCTCTAGAGACCGATGTTTTGCCTGTGTTGAGCTACTCCAGGTTGGGAGAACGCCATATAAGCAAACTGGAGTATGACACAGTTTTCTGATTTTTATCATGACATTTTTGAACTGATTCCTTCTCTGCCTTGTGGGCATATGTCTCAGATTATTAGCAATCTATAGTAAGAGTAACCCACAGTAGAAATAACCTACAGATACACTAATGCAGTTACTAGCCTGACTATTGTCTTCCCTGCTGCCCTTATTCATTTGCATTGTTTCTCCTGCTCCTGCCAGCCTATAGAATGGGATTGTCTACCTCGTGTCTTCCAGACCTTCCATGTTTCTCAGTTTAGTAGAAGCATGCATATTTTTTTAATGTTGTTCTGCTATCACACAGTTACTATTCTGCACACCACAGTTTCCAGAACACTCTCAGAAAAGGGTTTTTTCCTTCCTCTTCTAGCTCACCTCTAGGGGATGTCTATGGAAAAGGAATCCACAAATCAAAAGAGAAAGTGATGATTTATGAAGGGTGACCTGGAAATACTTCTTTATCTTTCCACCTCAAGATCTTTTCCTCTGCTGAGGTCTTGCCAGAATTCAAACATACTCTGCAATGTTTAAGTAAATCCATGGCAAATCTACAGAGGAGAAAAGTGTGTGTGAAGATGGAGGGATGGGTGGAGGAGGAGTTGTGTGAAAGGAAGAACAGTCTTCCTCAGAACAGTCTCATGAAATACATACCAAGTTAAAGCTGTAGGCTTCTTCTAACCTAACCATAGTCAGTAAAAGGCAGGTGGAACCTTCTCCATTTCAGAAGGTGTTGGTTTCAATTACCTTGGTTTTATTGCCATTATGTAAACATTGTGGTATAGATAAGGCCTGGGACAGCTCTAGGGATGAATGGCTGAGAATTGTTGATGGCTCCTGAGGAATTTAGGATTTGCCTAAGTAGTAATGCTATTCTCAGTTGTGAGTGGATGCCAAGAGACAGCATATGAGAATTTATTTAACAGCAACAATGAGATCCTGTCTGCACCATTAAACACTTGCTAGTGCTGGGATATGTCTAATCAGAGTGTCTTTTTACATTTCAATTGATATTTGCGAAAAATGAAATGGATATGAATTCTGAGAGCTTCACAGGTTTCTCTGCCAAGCTTTTAGTTCAGTTGAACAGATAGACATCTGACATTCATCCACAAAAATGCTGACTGATGCTGAAATTATATGAACAGCTCCAGCATTGTAAAGTAAAGGAGGACTTGAGAACAAAATTTCTAGATCTGAAAACCCTGTTACTCTAAACAGTATTTGTTTTTGTGATTGTTTAATCAAATTCTTTTCTAGGACCTGTCTCTTCCTTGAAAATTGATACTTGTAATAATAAAGCAATAACTGCTTTAATAGATAAGAAAATATGATTTATTGAATCACAATGTCATTTTCCTAAATAGAAAGAGAACTTAATCCAAGATTTGTGCAGTATCAATCCACCTCCCTTTTTTTTCTTCACTCTTTGGAATTTTCTGATATGCTGCTAGTCTGAATTGCTCTGCAAGTTCCACATATGAAATATGATGTTTTGACCACATTTCCTGACTAACTGAAAATGTTAACAGAGTCGCATATTTATTAACTTCTGACTATGAATTCAATTTCAAGCATTTGCCCTAATTGTTTAGCTGATCTGTCAGTATCTGTGATGTGTTCTGGAGTCTCCATGTTATATCCATATGTTCTTGATTTATCAGTGATCTAAATAAGATATGAAAAATTATAACTTTTCTAATCATCATGATAGTGAAATATTCCAGTAGCTGCCTGGTAGGAGTACAGAAAAAAAAAAAAAAAAAAAAAAAAAAAAAAAAAAAGATAAATACTTCTAAGCCATAGTGCTTTGTTTTTTTCTCACCATGTGTGTGGACTTGCACTATCTCACTCCACCCCTGTGTGCTGGCCCATAGATTGGTACAAACACACAAGGATCACAGGATGCTTATCCAAAAAGAGGCAGAATTTTAACAGGATCTGTTCTCTAGTCTACTTGATGATGTACCTGTGTCCATGTAAAAGAGGGAGTGTTTCAGAACATACACAGAAGTCCAAGGGCACTAAGCAGGTTGGGCAATTCATATGGCAGTAGTCCTGGCCTATGACATTAAAATAGTACATGACATTAGAGTTCAAAAGGTGTCATGGCAAGTAGAAGGAATTACTGTTTTGTCATTCTCTGGTTTGGCAGGACTAATATCTTGCCTATTGCAGTTTTATGCTGATAAATTAAAATTAAAGAAATTAAGCAACAGACATACAAATGTATCTTAAAAGCCAGTTTGAATGGGATTTAAATTAACTTCTACACCTGGGAATAATAGACCAAGACAAGTCACATTAACACTTTAGGATTTGACAAAGTCCCATAGTATTTATGGCACATGATAGAAAGCACTGAATAACTTCTGTGTGAGATGTTACTAAGTAGCTGAGAATCCTTCAACCTTTTTTTTCACATCTTCTACTAAACAACTAGGGGCTGAGGCAATCCACTCAAATACCAGGAACCAGATTCAAACATAAAACACATTGCGCAGAAGACAGCCAGCTGATAGGAGACCTGTGGACCTCCTTCCTTGCCAAAGGATGCGGGGGATATATGTTCCTGGGAAGACAAGGCAATACTTGCAAGAGAGTTTCATTGGGGATTGCTAAAGGGACAAACCATAACTCACTTGGGAATTTATCTGAGCAGAATGTAGTACAAGATTGAGAGAGTAACTGGGGAAATACCATTTATGTTTGTCCTCCTTTTCTGTGCACCTGCTTATAGTCACTGTTGTGACTGGTATACAGGCCGTCCTGGACGAGCCTTCCTTTGAATAGTGTGGTCACTGCCCTAGTTCTCAGGGTCTTTTGAGATGTAGGTTAAGCTTGAGTTAGCTCGCTTGTCAGCTGCTAATATGGCCATGTGATATTATGGATGTAATTTATGTTCCAGTCTGATGTCATCCAGTGTTTTTCTGTGTTTCCTCCTGTGTACCTGGCAGAGACACAGTTTGCTGATAGAGCAGATTCCTGGAGCAGCTCTGTACTCTCCAGGGAGAGCAACTGTGTCATGCATCAGCAGGACCTGTGGTCTCAGCCAGGTGAACACAGCCAAATCCTGCAGTAGCAAACTGCAGTAAAACTCCCAATTTGAGGACTGGCACTTCTTGCCTTTGCAAAGTTCCCTGCATCGTAAATTGTTTGAGGAAGGATAGGGCAGGTCTGTCCACGCTACCTTGTGACATACCTTACTGCTGGTTTGAGAACTGATACTGTTAGTTGTGGCTTGGGGATGGGAGAATTAGAAAAGCTGAAGGATAAAAGATACCTGTGCTAGAAACTGGGCCAACTCACAGCTCTCTAACATGGAAGAGATGTTGCCTGTCTGGTTTTTAGCATATATGGTCTTTTTATACTTTCAGTGTCACCCCTGTCTCTAGCTCTAATAAATGGTGGTTTACCATAGTTAAAATGATCTGCAAATTGCTTTTTTGGGGAATTCCTGCCTTCACTGTCATTGAGGTAAAAGGGACTGCCTTTGTTGTTCTTGGAGACTGTTTATTAAAAAGCACAGAGATTGGAACCATTTGTGTAACTATTTTATCAGTGGGATTGTGGTCTGTTTAGAAGCAGAGCCAAGTGTACACAAAGAAATGAGCTTAATGGAAAAAGTATGCCAGTTGGCCTGAACTCCAGAAAATTATTTGGAAACTTCCCATGCTAAGAAAGGACATGAGGAGGAGATCCACACAGCTGTGCTGAGTCACATGCATTCCACACAGCCATCCTGTCTGTTCTTACACTGTTTATTCAGTGTGGCAGGATCTAGCCTCGTCCCTTCCCAACATCTCAGCCCATCTTCCACTGTCTGCACAATCAGGGGAAAACCACAAACACTTTATCAGATCCAATGCTGTTATTTGGCCCAAAATTGAGAACTACAACATCATCAACAAAAGCTAGTGTTACGATCAAAAATAATTTTATTACTCCATCATTTTGAGGAAGGAGTTCTATTTTTGTAAAATAACTATTTGTGATTAAATGAATTAATTTGCTGTTGGATTGTTTTGCTTTCTTTTTAAGTTTAATGAACAACATAGCCATAATTATTAGTCATATTTAGAAAAATAATTTTTTTTTTTTTTAGCTGAAACTTGTCAAGCATTTAAACTCCAGAAACAGCAATCTCATATGATCTAGATGTTGATTATGAAAAAGCTTAGCTGATGTGCATTTAGAAGGGAAATGAACATGAATGTTAGGATTTGCAGGTTTTTTACTTCATGTGCACAACAACCACTTTCACTGTTAACAAGGTGAAGTGAAAGACATGAGAGGATGGGAAGGACAGAAAAAGGTGCTTCTCCATGCCTTACTGCAGGGCCATGTAGGAACTTTGCTGCAATGTCGAGACGCCACATTGTCCCAGCTCCTGCCTGGCATTCCTTTCGGGGTGACAGGGGAAAGCAATTCCACACAATGCTGTACCCCAACAGTCCTACCCTGATCTGAGTACAGCATGGAATCAGCACAAGAGCCCTCTGCAAATGTGGGGCTATTGCTGCAATGCACAGAATCACAGAATCTTTCTTTTTGTCCTCTTTCAGGTTAAAACCATTCAGTGTCATTGGAAATATACAGGTGGAAGCAGGATTTGGATTGTTAATCAGCCCTAATGTGAGGAGCAAGCAGTTAATTCCTTCAGGAAGGATGAAATATTTTCTGCTGACAGTTGTGCTTATTCCAGTTATGCTGGATTGCACCAGTCCCAGGCAATTTTCAAGCCTTCAGTGGCCAGGTGACCAGTCCTTGCAGTGAGGTGCTTCACTCCAAGGCACACGTGTAACAGTGCTCAGTAAGAACTGGTGCTTCACCTGCTTCTTGTGAGGGATAACGCTCTCTTTTTTGCTGGCCAGCTGTTCCTGGTTCCCAGGTGGTGGTGTACTTGACACCAGCCAGGGTCTCTTATGAAGTCTTCAGGTCTTTGCTCTTACCTTGGCTCTTGCCAAAGTCCTGATTTGGTATCCCCTGTAAGCCTAGGCTTGGCTTCTGCAGGCACAGCTCCTCCTGGGACCCTCTCTTTCTGCTGTGCTTCAGGCAGCTAAGCTCATGACTCTTAGTGAGTGAGGAGCTGTTTTCCCTTCTCCCTCCCTCCCTCCCTAGCATTGCTCCAGCAGGGTGAGGTCAGAGATCTCCCATCAGATTCCTTCAGAGCTAGGGGAAGCTCCCTCAGGCTTGGTCATAAACTCACACTCAGAAGCTACCTTTACTAAATCCTAGTAAACCCTGTTGTACTACAGTTAATAATTCTACATTTAAGCAATGTAATCATACCCATGTATAGTCTTCTAGCAGTCAAGGAATGTCTCTTTGCAGAGCAGTGTAACAGGCTGAAGTGCAAGAGTTGCAGTACTTGCATTTTAGTTGCGTAAAAATTCTGTGCAATTGTAACAGGCACTCAAGCGTTTCAGCTGTATTAGCTGTCACTATGGCTGGGCTTGATGGCAAATTAACTAGGAGTATGGGTGTGAGAATTAAGAAAGTCTAAATGTTCCACAAATGTTTGCTCATTGAAAACCATATTCCTAGGGTTTTAAATGTTAATTCCCCATATTTAATTCAAATTTCACTTGATGATGACAGCTTCAACACTGGCCTTATTGCTGTGCATTTTCTGCAAAATGAAGTGTGGTGCTTTTCTACCTATTTTTCTCTACTGAACTTCCAGGCATCTGAAACAAAGAAAATGTTGGATTTTATTCTCCCCACTATGTTTAGGTTTGTTTATGCTTTGGCAGAAAAGCTGGTTGATCTGGTTTTTCTAGGACTGAGTCATTACCTTTATATTACCTTTCCTGACCTGGTGAAAGATCTCTTTTTTTAATAGCCTGTATACCATGGCCATGGCCTATGAAAATAATTGAAATATGATTAAATTACATTTACTTTTAGATATATATTACATTTAAAATACGTAATTCAATAATCAGTACAGGTCATAGGAGACTACAGTGAAGTATTGTATGAAGATTTGAAAGTTTTATGAAAAGTAATCAGGTGGTTTAGGGTGAAGACCTGTTCCAAAGAGATAAAACTCATGGTATCTGGCTTCCAACTCCCTGCAGAGTGTTGTCTTGTTCCTGCCAGCCTCCCACGCTGGGCAGAGCAGCAGGAGGCAGCCCCAGTGAGCTTGGACATGAGTGCTGGTAACCTCTGGGTGAACTGCAGGCACAGGCTGTCCCTCCTGGAGCAAACCAGCATCCTTTGGCCTTATTGAGAGTTATCTGCATCCTCTTGTGGAAGAGTCGTCAAGATGATTTGTATGAGTGGAGCCGGGGGACAACATGTCTTGCTGTCTTTGCTCTGTAAGAGCCTGACACCAGGGTAAGCACCCCAACTGTAAAAAACCAACCAACCAACAACAACAACAACAACAAAACAAAAAAACCCCAAAACAAAACAGCAGAAAAAACACTTGTACTTTGGAATAGGTTTGGAATAGCTAGGGTCCTCAGTGCCTAAGGGCTTGGTTGGAAACTGCTGAGAGGAAGGGTGCATCTTGCCCCATTCCTAAGAGGCATCAGGTGTCTAATCCAGAAAATTCTGTTGCTGCTTTGCCACTGGATGTGGCAAAGTTATTCCTTGCTCTCAGCCTTCTTCTCCTCAAAGGTAAATATACAGAGAAAAAGAGGGAAGGAGAGCCATGCTCTTTTATACACATTACTTTAATGATCATCAAGATCTAGGATCAATGTGTAAAGGGGATTTCATCTCACATATCTCCTTATCCTAAGACAGAATTCCTACCTCCAAGTTAAAAGATTCTGCAGTGCTTGGACATTTTCATTTTCTCACAGTGAAATTATTCCACCACTTTGCTTAAAGTACTTAGGCATTCATTGGCACACTGGCATCTTGCACCCCATTTAATAGTGACCTGGCAGGATGGACCTACCACCACACAATTTTAAAATATTAAATAAAACCACAAAGGGATTATTTTTGCATTGCTTTCCACATTCTCAGTGCCTGCAATTAACATGCAGCAAAACTTCACAAAATTTTCAGGTTCATCCCCTGAAGAACAATGAATTCCTCTATTTCATCGCTGACTTAATAACATAATGACAAACATGACATCCCCACACAGGACAGGTCTTTCTTAGAGTGCTTAGTTGTGGAGCTGTAAATAATGCTTGCCTTTCATTTGAGCTTGATAGTTTATGGCTTTTTAATTAGTATGTGTTTTCCCTTACTTCAAACCTCTCTGTTTAGTTCACAAAACACTACCACATACCAGGCAAATGGAAAAAAATCACATCTGTTGAAAACTAGACAGTGGTAACAGCATGTCTGTAGTCAAAAGTTAAAAAGCAGGTGTTGACAGTCCCCATCCAGGTTCATATTACATTACAAGTAATAAGCATCGGCTTTTCCTTCATTGTCTATAGCTTGAGCCATTAGAATATATATAAGCCACATTTTTAAAGGATTTTTATTTCTTCTGGGAAAGTCAGGACTTTTTTATTTTAAACAAAAGGTGGATTCTCATGTAAGAAAGTTCAGCATCAAAACCTTAAAAAAATTTCCAGTAATTATTATAATCCTCATAATAAAGCTTCTTGGATGGTAATTATCAGCTCTTCAGGGCAAGGATTGCGTAGTGGCTTACTCAGTAGGTGCAGTCAGTGTTTTTGCTTGAGTTTTCTAGGTGCTATCAAAACATGCATTCAGCTCACTTACAAGGAAAAACCCAGCCTGAAGTGAAGAAATGAGGAGGTAGCCTGGAGTGATGCCAGCATGTGTGGTTGGCACAAGAACTCACTGCACAGAAGGCAACTGGGAAACGCATTGCTGCATATCCCTTTCTGTTTTCTGTTCCCCAGCCATGTATAAGTATTCCTGTAAAATGCGTCAGACGATACTATGCCATATTTTCCCTTCCACAGGATAGAGGATCCCTTCCCCACTGAACAATGCTAAAAGAGAGGACTTGAGGTCTCTTCGGTTCACCCAGTAAGCCTGTGCCTGAATACACTATCTGCGCCTTCTGATGATTTTCAGCAGTCAAATATGACTAAAAAATATATGCTGAAAGATGAGCTGGTGGGGAAGAAGACCAGCCTGGCTGAACAGAGAGCTTTGGCTGGAACTCAGGGAAAAAAAGAGTTTATGACCTTTGGAAGAAGTTATAAAGGAAGGACATAACTCAAGAGGACTACAAAGAAACCATGAGGTTAGGCAGGGAGAAAATTAGAAGAGCCAATGCCCAACTAGAACTTAATTTGTCTACTGCAGTAAAAGACAAAAAAAGTTTCTATAAATACATTCACACCAAAAGGTGAGCTAAGGAGAATCTCCATCCTTTATTGGATGCAGGGGGAAACATACTGACAAAGGATGACGAAAAGGCTGTGAGGTGCTTAATGCCTTCTTTACCTAGTCTTTAATAGTAAGACCAGTTGTTCTCAGGAAACCCAGCCCCTGAGCTGGAACACAGGTACAGGGAGCAGAATGAAGCCCCCATAATCCAAGGGGAAATGTTTAGCAACCTGCTACACCACTTCGACATACACAGGTCAATGGGCCCAGATGGGAACCACCCAAGGGTACTGAGAGAGCTGGTGAAAGCACTCACGAAGTCACTTTCCATCATTTATCAGCAGTCCTAGCTAAGCAGGGAGATCCCAGTTGACTGGAGGTTAGCAAATGTGACTTCCATCTACAAGGAAGGCCAGAAGGAAGATCCAGAGAATTACAGGCCTGTCAGTCTGACCTCAGTGCCAGGGAAGGTTATGGAGTAGATCATCATGCAGCCCATGCAGGACAACCAGGTGAACAGACCTAGTCCAAATGGGTTTATGAAAGGCAGATCCTGTTTGACTAAACTGATCTATGATAAGGTGACCTGCTTAGTGGATGAGGGAAAGGCTGTGGATGTTGTTTACCCTGACTTCAGTAAACCCTGTGACACTGTTTCCCACAGCATCCTCTTGGGGAAACTGGCTGCTCATGGCTTGGATGGGCATACTCTTCACTGTGTAAAAAGCTGTCTGGATGGCTGGGACCAAAGAGTTGTGGTGAATGGAGTTAAATCCAGTTGGTGACTGGTCACAAGTGGTGTTCCCCTGCACTCAGTATTTGGGCCAGTTTTGTTTAATATTTTTATCAATTATCTGTATGAGGGGATTCAGTACACCCTTAGTAAGTTTGCAGACAACACCAGGTTGGGTGAGAGTGTTGATCTGCTTGAGGATAGAAAGGCTCTACAAAGATTTGAACAGCCGGCATTGATGGGTCAAGGCCAATTGTGTGAAGTTCAACAAAGCTGAGTGCTGTGTCCTGCACTTGTCATAACAAACCCACGCAGCTTTACAGGTTTGGGGAGGAGTGGCTGGAGAGCTGCCAATCAGAGAGGAACCTGGGGGTGTTGATTGACAGCCAGCTGAACAGGAGTCAGCCCAGGTGGCCAAGAAGGCCAATGGTATCCTGGTTTGTGTCAGAAATAGCAGGGACAGGGAAGGGGTCTTACCCCTGTACTCAGCACTGGTGAGGTCACACCTCGATTCCTGTGTTCAGTTTTGGGCCCCTCACTACATGAAAGACAGTGAGATGCTGGAGCATGTCCAAAGAAGGGCAATGAAGCTGGTGAAGGCTCTGGAGCACAAGTCTAAGGAGGAGCAGCTGAGGGAACTGGGGTTGTTTAGTCTGGAGAAAAGAAGACTGAGGGGAGAACTTACCACTTTCTACAGTTACTTGAAAGGAGGTTATAGCGAGGTGAGTGTCAGTCTCTTTTCCCAAGTAACAAGTGATAGGATGAGAGGAAAGAGCCTCAAGTTGTGCCAGGGGAGGTTTAGACTGGATATTAGGAAAACTTATTCACCAGTAGAGTTGTCAAGCATTGGAACAGGCTGCCCAGGGAAGTGGTTGAGTCACCAGTCCTGATGGTTTTTAAAAGACTTGTAGACGTCTGCTTAGGGACATGGTTTAGCGGTGGGCTTGGCAGTGTTAGGTTAACAGTTGGACTCAATGATCTTAAGTGTGTTTACCAACCTAGATGATTCTAGAATTCTATAATAGGCAATTCTATCATTTATATTTGTGAATTCTTAGATTTAAAAGAACAATCTTTTCTAGTTACTGGTTACTGTTATTCCTCAGAATATATTGTCTCACTGTTTTTGTCATAATGAAGGTAAGATTCCTGTAGATGTTAATGGATAGTTTCCATCATCTACATTTCCTGTGGTCCATATATTTTCAATTCATCATAACTATGTTTGAAATAGGGACTGACAACCTGACTAACAGGAGCTTTTCTTCTAACTTTCAAGGGATGAAAATACCATGATCCTTTACTAGGGTTGGCCTCTAAGGAACTGAGGTTTATGGATTAAGTGGCACACACTGTAGCTATTAACTGCCTGCAGAGGGCTTGAAAGGATATTTTATTGTGCTTGAATTGAAAGACAGTTATCTCAAAGTGCTTAACAGAATAAAAATACTAACTTTCAGATAATTCAGAAAAACCTTGCATTACTAAATTCTGATATACATGATAAAAATAGTGATTAAATATTTGTGGGATTAAATGGATCTCATTTCATTGTCAGCTTTACTAAAGTGACCAATTATGACTAGAACTTTTTTTTTCTTTTTTTTTTTTAAAGACAGACTTCTGAATTTGGCTGGGAAACATAAACCTGAATATGACTCTTACAGAACAAAAAAAGGAGAAGCCTGAACAGTTGCTCTGGTTTATGCATTCAGACCCTCAACATTCTGTTGTCCTCTCAGACAGTTCAAAAGGGACAGATCTCTGTCTTTCAGCATATGGGTTTATTTATCCAGCTGATTTACGGATTGTGAAATGTGACATCCAAATATAGAATTTAAGAGATTTTAATTAGTCAGTCAAGATACACTACAAGTTTTCCCACCATTATTTTCCCACCACTATTTTTAAGCCTGTGGTGTGTTCAGTGTTATGGTCAGTGGAAACAGCTGTATTATAACAAGAAGCTAAAATACAGTAACAGTGATGAAAATGTCTTAGTCTCTATAGTACTATCAACTGTTGTTACAACAAGTAGAATGGCAAGACAGAGAAATTAAATAACTAGTTCTTGCTGGTAGGCAAGTGTCAAGAGAGATCAGCATAGTTTGGTTCCTTTGCTCAATCACTGACAACACCCATAAAAGCTGTTATAAACTACCAGCCTAGTTTGGTTCCTCTAATCCATCACTGACAACACACATGAAGGCTGCTACAAACTACAGTCTATCAGCTTTCTTTTAAGGCAGATGAATTAAGAAAATCTGTGAAACTGATGGTTAATTTGGGTCTGGGTCCTACTACAGCTGGATTTCCCAAACTGATGCTTGTACATAAGAAACTTCATTAGACTACAAAGCTGCTTATCAAAAGAACTGTCTATACTGAACCAGTTCTTCCTCCACTGAGCTTCCAAGTCCCAATTAACATCATCTGTGAAAAAAAAAAAAAAAAAAAAAAAAAAGACAAGTACTGTACTATGTGTAGCAAGAAGAGCACAAACTGGAAAACGAAGCACATCAATGTATTCAGCATGAACAAAGCCTCAGCTGGAGTATCGTGCCAGATCATGTTTCAGGAAAGATACAGACAGAATAGAGAGGCCAGGAAGGGTGAATGCAACATCTAGAGAACAATCTGTTAAAGACAGTTTGAAAGTATGGGAATTTTTTGATCTAGAGATGGGAAGACCAGTTGAAATCTTTAAATACACAAGAGATTACTGAAAACAAAACAAAACTCCCCCTACCTCCCCCCCAAAAAGAAACCCCCAAAAAACCCAACCCCAAACCAGGGAAATAAACAGGCCAGCATCAGATGCTGAGGGAGGCTATGGAGTTTCCATCACTGAAGGTTACCTGAAACAGGTCAGACAAGCATCGATGAGGAGTGATGTAAGAACAGCTAATCCTGTCTTGTGGCAAGCCTATAAAAAAACGCTTTCCTGAAGAGCCTTCCCTCTATCCACTTTTTAGAGACTCTAGCACATGAACATTACTGTTCCTCTGCACTAAATAATTATGGAGATGGCATATTGCCATGAGATGCCAGGATAGCCTTTGCAAGCTCTGTCTCCTGCCTTTTTTCCTCTGTGCTTCTGGTTGCTATACAGGCTACAGAAATGGAAGAGCTGAAACTATCCCTTTGCTATAGCAGGACTGAGTGACTTCTGCTAATATCTAATTATGGATCCATTTATTGTCTTGTAGGTAACTAGACATTTCTAAAACAGCTGGGCTGCAGAACTAGGCATCAACATGGATAGAACTGGGGTGACTAAGCATTTATTAGAGGAAGAGGTTTCATGGCTATTAACTTTGTTGTTGTCGTGGTTCAGCTAGGATAGGGTTAAGTTTCCCCAGCAGGGGGAAGGGATCTCCAGCGGGTTATTCATACCATGCTGATGCAAGGGAAGCTTTCCTTTGTGGCTTTGGTCGCAGGAAGAACGCGTGGCGGGCTATTTCTCTGTATATCTTTTGTCTTGTTTACTGTTATTACTGTTTATTGTTATTATTGCTATTGTTCCTGTTCAGATTATTATTTATTACACTGTTGTATTAAATTTCTCCTTATTTCAACCCTGGGGTTTGTGCCCTGCTCAGTCTGAGGGTGCGGGAGGGACAATGGCAATGTGGTCTCCAGTCCCAGCAGGGCCTAAACCACCACAGTTGTGTTACCATACATGTGAGTGATAGCTTTTCTGACTCATTACAACAACTGCCATTACACAGTAGTCTGAGTAAGCCACTTATTCTGGGTAGCAAGACTATTAGAAAGATGAGTTCATTGATATTTGGCTAGATGATAAAATAAGGAGAGAATTGTCAATGCAGACTTGCTCCTACAGCATTTGCAGACAGGAGGGCTTCTTAAGAAATTGTGCTACTGTGTGCCTCCTGAGCGCAGGGTGAAAGAGAAGAGAGAGAACAGGAGTCTCCATAACTAGTGTATGTTTAGATCAAAAGATAAATTTATTTTATGAGCTGGTAGAGAGTGCTTCTCTACTGTCAGTTTTTCCCAGGCATGTTTATTTGTGAAGTCATAGCAAGAATAATGTGTGGAAGTAATCTGCATAACAGTTTGGTGTTTGGATGATTATGAAGCCATGCTTTCTATCTGGCAGTGAAATTTGCAGTAGCTATTACAGAGAATTTCTGACACACTTGGCAGTGCTAGTCTGTGTTGTACTAAATCTCACTGAAATTACAGGGCGTAACAACTTGGCTTTAATTAAAAAACTGTTATACTTCATACAACTGTCTGCTACATCCTGCATACAAACTCAAGATACCAAAATCAAGGTATGTGCAAAATATGTTGATGGTGACTCCCAACAGAATCGCCAGCAGCAAAGCCTAGAAACTTCTGGGATTCAACATCAACTACAGAATGACAGGAGATGTGAGCAGAGAAAGAGAGCCCTGCTATTCTCTAGCTAATACCTTTAATCTTTGTGCAATTAAAATTTTTAGTGCAATGAACAAAATTGTCACAGTAAACATCCAACTTCTTAATTTGTACTTTTCCAGAAGAACTACTGCTCACAACACTCAGCAGGGTCTTAGAATAAGTGTCAAAGATACTATATGCTGAAAGCTGGTTGTAAAGCCAGGGTTGTGATAACAGGCTGCCTTGGTCATAGTGCAAATCAAGCTGTCCTTACTATGCTCCAGACAAAACATATTAAAATTATAGTAGATTCTTGTCCAATACAACAAGCAAGAGTAAAAAACTCTAAGCAAACTCTTACACAAAGAACAGCAATGCTGTTTGTCCCTACATTCATCCCAGAGCATTTACTTGATGAGTTTAAGGAGCTACCACCACCTGCAAGGACCCTTATACATGATATTTCAGCTTTGCTTATAAAAGTGAGCTCTAGATATTTATCCATATGATATTTGTTCCCAGTGAACTATATTGAGAGATCATCCTTAAAAATTTCTTCCTTTTGTTGCCTGCCATCTCATTGCTCCAGCATGTAACTTGTAGTTTGCTAAAGAAGGTCTGGTTTTAGTCTGTGGGGCTGGATGTCTTTATCAGTGTCATTATGAAAAGTGATCAAATATGGTTATGGCTCACAAAACATCTGGTTTCTGTATTTGAGAAAGGAATATGGAAATGCCTGCTTGATAGTGCTGCTGTCACGATTACAGCAAGATTGAAATAAAACTCTGATAAGTAACTAATACATGCACATATACATGCTGGACATGGGGCTGTTGGGGTGGGTTCCCATCTCACATACTCTCCAGAGTGGCTGTACCTTGCGCATGAGCAGCATTTGGTAAGATTGTTCTGTAACCCCACATGCCTGCAGGTCCCAGGACAGCGGAGAGGCTGTTCCAGTTCACTAACCCAAGGGTGATGACTCCCCTAGCTGCATGGTCCCATCCATGCTTCTCACATAGTTTGTTCCTTCTCCTCCCCCCATTGTAAGGTCTGATGCAGGCTGTTCATTTTAGAGGGGACTAAACCTAGGCTGTTTGTACATTGTTCATGCAGGAGGATGAGCTGCTGAAGGAAAGCTGGAGGCAGTTAGGCTTTTTTGTTTGGCACTGTGACCAAAAGACATTGTTCCTCAGTCAAAGGAAAGTCTTAAATTATCATATCCAAGGCCACTCACATTGGCAAACCCACATGATTTTAGGCAGGAGAAGCTCATTTGCTTCTCATTAAGGACTGTTTCCTCTCACCATCTTAATGAAATCTTATAAATCTTAATGAAGTCTTATAAACCTCAAGACCTGTGCCTGGTTTGTGGCACAGGCAAGGCTGGCACCTGCCTATTAATAGTGACAGCAAAAATCCGTGCCCTGCATGTGTTTAAGGAAGTCCACTCTCTGCCTGGCCAAAACACCCTCAGGCATGGCTGTCCTTGTGCTTGGGGGCCAAAGTCTGAGCAAACTCCTGAGCTCCAGAAAAACATGAGTCACAGCCTTGCTTGCTGTGCACCCCACAGCTTGTACGTTACTGCATGTGAGAGCCCAGACTGTAGCAGAGAGCTTCAGCCACCGGGATGGAGGAAGTTAGAGGCTGCCTTCATCCCACCTGCCCCTCCTCCTCCTCACTTTGGGTGTGTGACTATGCTCATGAGAGTTGGGCAGGTGGGTGACTGACGGGCTGGGAGACTGGGACAACTGAGCCACCAGCTGCAGACGTACCTGCTGCTGCCCCGTCTGTCCCCAGGGACCTGGGGGCTGCTTGTCCCCAGACTGAGTCTGGGGAGGTGGTGCTGGGCTGAGTACACGAAGCTCTCAACATAGTTGCAAATTTTCTGCCTGCTCTGCTAAGAAGCATCTCACTAGTTTTGCAAGAGTAAATTGGCCTTTTTAAAATGCCCATTTAGATTCCAGTATCACTATCCAGCCACTACAGGTACCTCTCTCCCTCAATCACCTGGCTAAATGTGCAAAAGTTTAAAAGAAGACACTTTTAATGTGTTTGTAGTGTTTCACATATATTCATAAGAGAACTGTAACCCTCATCTCTAGGCAATGCTTCTACAGACCTCAGTGTCAAAAAATAGCACTGAATGGAGAAGTGGCTTCTCCTTGATGCTCTGTTTGCTGAGTTTGTTTTTTATGTGCTAGTCTGGAAGAAGGGGGTGAGGAAAGAAAGAAAGAGAGAAAGAAAGAAAGAAAGAAAGAAAGAAAGAAAGAAAGAAAGAAAGAAAGAAAGAAAGAAAGAGAAAGAAAGAAAGAAAGAAAGAAAGAAAGAAAGAAAGAAAGAAAGAAAGAAAGAAAGAAAGAAAGAAAGAAAGAAAGAAAGAAAAGAAAGAAAAAAAGAACATCTTGTTTCATTGGAGTACAAACAGGCAATACTGTGATCAAGCAAAGATAAAATATTTTGCTCAAAATAGCAGTAGATCTTGATGACTGATTTTCATCTTAGGAAATATTTTCACTTCATTAACAGAACATGTTAATACTTGTACAGAGTCTGCTGCACTACTGATTTTGTTTAGCAGCTAAGATAAGAAAATACAAACATGGAAAGCTACCCAGAATGGTTTAAAGAATTCAAAATATTTTTGGGGTTTTTCACCCAACACAATTTAACAGTTGGGCTAATGAAAGATCATGTACCTTCAGATAAGCCTGTCTCTTAAACAGTCAATGTTTTAAATGTAGTTTTGAAATATTTTTGAGTTATAAAGCTCAGTATCTCTGATGCAGAGATTTAAAAGACTTGGAAATATTTTCAGTTAACCATTTACTGAAGGATGTCCATATAGTTCTCAGCAAATCTACAAATATGTTTCATCTAGTGAGTGAAGTACAATAAGTCAAAAATTTTTACTAATGATAATAGGCAAATAAAAATAGGAAGAAAATGTTAAAGCAAAGTGAGAGATCTTATCTGAATTTCAGAGCTTCTGTAAATATAATTTTCAGTGATAGGGGTTTGTGTTTTCATGATAGGAAGCAGAAATCTTCAGCATATTTTTCATTTCCTTGGACATTAAAGCTGTGATAACTAACTAGATGTATTATATTCTTTGCTGGGTAGAATTGCATGTACCTCTTAGAGTTAGCAAAGATGGGGACAAAAAAATTGTGAAAATAAATGGAAAGAAATTCTACAAGTGGTACTGATACACAGGTTTATTTCTTATGTCACCCACAGGAAAAACATGCAAGAAAAAATAATTCTTGAAATTATTCTGAAGGAGGGAGATTTATTAGCACTTGAACAGGCAGGTAAAAGATGTAAAAGTTTGGATAGCAAAGTTTTCTCCCTCCCTCTGTTATTCCCCATCTAGGACTGAGTTCTCAGTACTACATGCTTTATGCAGCTGTAAAGCTTTATCCAGATACATGCTATGCAATTATTCTGGTTATGCTAGCTGATCCAATTTTTTAATTTAAATCTTTAACATTCTATGGTTCCTGGAAAACATGTCAGATGTGAGTGTTACCACTTTACAAATCCACAACTTTGCTTCAGGCAAGAACATATCTACTTTTATGTGGCTTTGCAACAATATTACTGAGCAATGAAAGAGTGGAATAGTCGGTAAAAATTGTTTGTTGTAAAAGAGGAAAGAGAAGAGGAAAAATCACAGGGGTGACCATATCAGAAAAGAAACATTTAAACCAGTGTGTTAAGTTGTAATGAGTAAAGACAAACTAGTTGACAGTAAAACCCATTTGATTTGAAAGTAGGTCCCCAAGGCACCTTGCTGTGTAAATGGTGAAGAGGTCTGATATTGTCTTGGACAAGAAACACTCAGTGTTTGGGGATGTTTCAGTAAACAGGACATTATAGAAGGGGATTGCAGGGACAAAACACAACTACACAACTTCTGGAGCTGAACACCTGTTCCCAATAATTGCTGTTCTGTGGGAAAGGAAGCAGACTCCCACAGCATGTGTTCAGCAGCATAATTTTCCATCACTGGCTTCTGTACCACTGTATCCCCTTTTAGCAGGTACACAGGGTCCAAGGGAGGATCCACGTTGCTGGAGTATAAACTGAGTAGATTGCCTTTGGTGTTTGGCTGACTCAGAGATTTGAAAGGTTTGGTTTTAGGATCCTAACCTGCTGCCCATATTGCTGATGATGATTGCTCTTTCCTGTTTATAAGCTAAAAAATGAATTATTTAAACATATATCTGGGAAAAAAAAAAAAAAAAGCCCACTATAAGGAGTCCATAGTGATAAATGTATTTACAGATAATCTGGCTCTAAAAGTTATTTTACTTTTCTGTTTTAAGGCTTCTGAGGGAAGCAGAAGTGTCCTGCCTGCCATCTCTAGCTGAGTTGAAGGGAGAAACATGGCAAGCTGGTGTGAGCAGGCTGGGAGACCCGTGAAAGGATGACTGGATTCTGGGAGAGTCCTGTGCTCAGGCCTTGTAGCACTGTCTTTGCTGCTGCCTGGGCACACACTGACCTATCCATGAGGATAAAAAAAAAAAAAAAAAAAAGTGAGAACTTCCTATTGTTGCCTCATTGTTGCCTCAAGTATGTAACAGTGTGACAAAAAAAAAAAAAAACCCAAACCAACCCAAACCAAAAAAAAAATCCCAAAGATGCCAATTTCCTTACACAAAACCTAAAACTGATCAGAGGCAAGGACAGTGACTTTCCCAGGCTTAGTGTGGAATGAAGATGAATTTAACACCAAGTAATCCATTTTTAATTTGGTGATGGAAGACCAAGCCATATTTTTCATTGTTAGTTGACTTTATCATCTCTGACCTTGATGGAGTTACATTGCTTTGTGCAATGCATTTGAGCTTAGTGCCATACTTTGTGAGGCGTTGCTTTTGAGGTTTGTTTGTGGTGCTACAGGCACCACTATTATGAGGCTGGTAGCACAAATATAGGAAAAATGATTCCCCAAAACTTTGCTGAACCTTTTTACAGGTCTTGTTTAAAATACCCACTTTTCCAATACTATTCCAATACTTTTTCACCTTTCCAAATCCACATTTGTTTAGAGGGCTAATCAGTATTTTGCAGTTCAGCGTGACATTCAGATTTGGTTTCTAAATGGTCTCCTCCCCAACAAGCCAAATGACAGCATCCATACCTAGTTATTTTAATGCTCTCTAGTGTTGACTTGGATTATAGCATGCTATTTGTTCAGCTTCTCCAGATGTATTAGCTAGGACTAAACCATTTCTATAGCACTTGCAAAATGCAAAACACCATGAAAAAGCACATGTATGGGTGCTTTTAACCACGTGAAAGGTCTCATTCATTTTTAATTTGCTCAGCATCTTGCAAGATCAAACTGTGATCAGATAAAAAAATATGAAAGTTATCAATAAAAATGGCTTTACCCAGGAATTTACTTAAATATTGAACTCAGTGCACTATGCCCTTCTCTTTCCCCCCCCCCAGCTCTTTGAGAGCTGTGGTGAGAAGCCATAGCTGTTTATCTACTAGCTGGCTCATATTCTCTTTCTGTTTCTGGATCCCATCTCAAGTAAGGAGAGATCCAATGGCTTGATCCAGTTTGCCTGATGCAAAACATTGTGAACACTTTGCAGTCATTCTCACATTTCTGGCTAGGATTCAACCAAACAGAGAAATAGAGCTAACAGCCAGGAGACCACACTTAGTCTGCAGTCAGGCTGCCAGGATCAGGTTGTAAGGAACACACCAATCCCTGCAAAATCCTTGCTATGCTAAATTAAGCAAACCTTGCCCCGTAAAATCAGTTATACCAATGACAGCCACTATATGGGGTGTTTTGCCAACAGAAACCACATGCTGATTACAAAACTTGCCCCTGCTAATATTGCCTCAACATGAAGCTAGCATATCTGGAACATTAGCAAGATTTCTTATGCATATTTAGTGCCTGACACCTCCTCATCTCCAAATGTTATTTGGCACAAGTTTGTTAGCTTGCTTCATATAGAAAATGATGCAGCTTAACCCTGACATTAAGAAGAAAAAAAACAACAACACCCCAAAAAACAACAAACCCACAAAAAAACCCCAACCAACAAAAAAAAAACCAAAACAACAAACCCAAACCCCAAACAAAAAAAAAACACAGAAAAAATGAGAAGAAGATGGTATGGGTGAAACAGCATGTAACATCAAGTTTCATTTCTTTTGGTCAGATTTTAAACTCCTTCACCTTCCCCTTGAAACAAGCTGTTAATTTTCTTTCCCAGCTAGCAGTGCAAGGGTGCATCAAGCAAGAAGAGATGGTTAGATTTCCTCTTGATTTAAGCATGTCAGTCTAAATTGCAGTACTTTTCTGGTTTAGTTTCCTCAAAAGGCAACCAAACTGTGTTTTGCTGCATGGCCATGCTCAGCAGTTATAACCTGTTTTGCAAATGCTGTTTGTGCCTGGGGTTGGCTCCATAAACTGCTGCTTCTTGAGCAGATCCTGCCCTTCTTCTTGCCGTCAAATACACCAGCAAAAGCAGACACTGAGAACTGTAGTGCTTTCTAACTAACCAGTTGTACAGAAATGCCAAATTCAGTTAGAGGTGAGCTGCCATTGCCTTGGCATGAGCGTCCTCTAGTCACATAGCAGTTTGCTTATTTTTGCTATCCAGTCAGACTGAAGCCTCAACAAAATACAAACAGAAAGCAGAGGTGTGACACTAGCTATGTGAGCTTAAAGAATTGTTAATGCTTCCTTTGCTATTAAAAGGTAATATTTGCTGTATGGTTTAGCAAGTAATATGCTGTGTGGCAATTGACTTGTTAATCACCTCTCCATATGGAGCAGAAATATGCATTTGCAGGCTATCAAGAAGCTTGCTGGAAAACCTTGCAGAGCATCAATAGGAGTAGGATGCCTATGAATGTATCATTGAATGTTTTGGGTTGGAAGGGACCTTTAGATTTAATGATCATATAGTCCAACCCCTCTGCAATAAGCAGGGACACCTTCCACTAGATCAGGTTGTTCAAAGCCCCATCCAGCCCGGCCTTGAACACCTTCATGGAGGGGACATCCACAACTTCTCTGGGCAACCTGTTCCAGTGCCTCACCACCCTCATTGTAAAAAATTCTTCCTCATATCTGATCTAAATCTACCCTCTTTTAGTTCAAACTCACTACCCCTTGCCCTGTCACTGCAGGCCCTGGTAAAAAGTCTCCCTGGAGATATCTTCAGGCTGAACAACTCCAGCTCTCAGTCCTTCCTTATAGGAGAGGTGTTCCAGCCTTCTGATCATTTTTGTAGCCCTCATCTGGACCTGCTCCAAACAGTTCCATGTCTGTTTTACACCAACGACCACAGAGCTGGTTGCAGTACTCCAGGCAGGGTCTCATGAGAGTGGAGTAGAGGGGCAGAATCACTTCCTCAACCTGCTGGCCACACTTGTTTTGATGCAGCCCACGATACAGTTGGCTTCCTGGGCTTCAAGTGTTCATTGGTGGCCCACGTCCATCTTCTCATTCACCGGTACCCCCAAGTCCTTCTCTGTAGGGCTGCTCTCAATCCCTTCATCTCTCAGCCTGTATTGATACTGGGGGTTGCCCCAGCCATCGTGTAGGACTTTGCACTTGGCCTTGTTGAACTTCATGAGGTTTGTATGGGCCCACTCCTCAGGCCTGTCAAGTCTCGTTTTCAAACATGCTTAGACAACATAAACACTTTCCAAACGCAATTTCAGCACTCCACCTAGTTACCAAGAAGTAAGAAGTCTGCTTAGGTTTGTGAGTCCTTTTAATTTAAGGATTCTGTGTTGTAACTGCATTACCTGTTTAGTTTTGTTGTTGTTGGTAGTTTTTTTATTTGTGTGCAAGCCAGAATCATCAGCAAACCCGGCTTCAGCAGCCAGCATGGCAGAGCTGGGATGCTGATTTACAAACGTGCATAAAAACTTTCCTAGTCATTCAGCATCTTTGCCGATGCTCTTGGACATGAGGATAAACAGTTGCATTCACCTGTCTCATTTTTTCCACCCTACAGGGTAGGAAGAAGTTGCTTATTTACAATCAAGCACACAGAGGTTACAAATTAAACCACCCAACCACAGAGCAAAATGACATAAATAATTGCTATGATTGCCAAGCTGTTTTCCACATGTATTTCCTTCCCTCCTAACATGAAATAGTGTCCCTTGCAAATCAGGCTAGGTGGTCTCTTATGTAAAAATAAATCATTATTTGAAACAAAATATCACAACTTTGAAACAAACTCTGTAATAGATCTGAAAAGCAGTAACTACAGGAAGCACAGAGGTTATTTTTTTGTGCCAGCAGCAAGAAGTGGTTTTCACAGTTTTAAGACACATTTGGACTTTGCTGAAAACCAAAACCACTCCTAAAATGATATTAAACAAAATGAGAATGTAACTGAATATGTCTCAAATATTTGTGGGGTTTTAACCTTACAATCTATATGTACTTATATATTTAGTGCTCGTGTACTTAGAAAGTGATACTTGAGAACAAAAATCTAGAGGGACGCTTGTAATGCAATACTTAATTATGCTTAATTAAGAAACAGACACAAACTGACAAGAGATCATGGTTAGAAAGAAGTTTCTCAGGGTCAAACTATATGCAGAAAGATTAGGTTTCTTATCACTTGTGCTGGACTGAAGACAGCTTTTACCCATTGCTGTACTGTTACAGATGCTCTCAATTAAACACCCACCCACCAAAAATAATAAAAAAATATTATTAACACAGTTAACTAGCTCTCCAGAAACTACAGGTTCGAATGTCTGTGAGAGGAGAACAGAACAGGTTTCTAGGGTTTAACGGCAACCCAGAACACATGACTAAGAACTCTATAGGGTTTAACGCCAACCCAAAATGTAGACAAAGCCCCACTCCCTGGGGTTTAATGACAACCGAAAACGCTTTATCACTCCCCTGACCAGTGAGGGCTCTCACCCTCGAGGACCTGCTCAAGGCAGTGTCCCGACCCAAGGCACCTTGAGGAGTTTCCTTGGGCAGCGTCCAGACCCAAGGGGAGAGTCCTTGACCGCAGCTGCTGCTCCAGGGGACGAGCTCATAATGTATTGCCCAGGGGACTCCATTGATCCCCAGGCCGAATCTGACCTGTGGTCAATAGCGGCTCCCATTGGCCAAAAGCCCCAGTTGCCATGAGGCCATGAGAACAAATGCAGCCCCCAGCTACTACACCTCAGCAGCCAAGAAGCTCCATTTCACTGGGCGGATGCACCTGCCACAATACACCCCATGACTACAGTCATGATTCGGCTGGTTTCCTTGAAGTGGTGGTGCAGTCACCTCTTGCCTCGGTTAAAGGGGAGTGTGGTCCTGGTGAGTCTCCATACTCATTGTGGATTGTCATCCCTAGATGATTATGCAGTTAAATCTTAAAAGAAACCAAGCCTCCAACCATATAATGTATTACAAACAACACTGAAGGAAGCTGATGAACCATTCTAACAAGGAAGATTTAAACATATCCAATTAATCAATTAATGCTTAATATGGCAACAATTGCCTCAAGTCTCTTGCTAGTTGTTTTGTTTTTTTGTTTTTTACCTGAAGTGACATTAACACAATAGCACCAAGTTCAATCACATTCTTCTGAATGCTGCCAGTTTCACAAGATCCATTCACCACCACGTTGTCATCTGAGTATTCATTGTCCATATGGATCCCCATGGACAAGCAGGATACCAAAGTCATCTGTTCCTTCAAGATCCTAACAAAAAACAGAACTAGGCCTTGGACTGGAACCCAGGCATCAAGTAAGACATCAGGGATTATGCATCATTCACTGATTCAGAGAGTTTTTCCACTTTTATCTAAGGCCTCCCCAAGCATGTAAACCCCTAGATTTTACCAGGGTTATAGGCACAATCCCAACTGAGGGCAACTTCACCATGGCAGGTTGGCCTGCATATATTTTCAGGGGGAACTGGCCCTTATGATTGTCAAATATAGTAGCATCATCACCTGATGATCCCATAGGACAAAATGCTCATATTTTGGGGTTCATATAATGTCACCAGTGGTTATTAATAATAAAAACCGCTTGTGCCAACCTTATATCCTAGTTAGGTCATGAAACATTGGCATGTCTCTTGACCAAGCCACTAATTTGCTTATCCATGCCATTAGCTTGAGAGTAATATGGTGTATGAAACACCCACTTGATGCCTTGTGTGCCCACTCCTGGTCCACCCTGGCAGTAAAGTGACTTCTGTTACCTGATTAAATTGATTCATGTGTTTCCTTCCCTGTCTGCCGTGTGTGGCAATAATGATCTCACTGCACACAGCGCTTCCTCGCAGTTTCTCACTGGAGGGGTGTGTGTGTGTGTGTGTGTGTGTGTGTGTGTGTTCTGCCTTCTAGCAATTGCACCAACTTGGTTACCAGTAGATTGCCCATGTAATACTGCTCGGGGTAGCCCCAGTGCCAACGCCTTCCGCCAAAGATGATTCCTTCTTGAATCTTAAAATCCACCTGATTTATCCTGGGGCGGTTTAAACCCTCTATGAGGAGGCTGCCCGGGGGGAAGTTTCCGACTGACTTGCCGAACCCTCCGGCTTCCATCCTCACCCCGACCCGGGTCAGTCCAGCCCATCTCTCGCCCATAAGCAACCAGATCCTGTAACACTTCTGCCCACGTTAAGACGTGTAAATGAGAGTTGGGGGGGTTTCGCTGGTTGCATTCAATAGCTCTTTGCACCCTTTCTCTGAGGGCAGGACATGTATCTTTTAAGGCATCCGGGACCCTTTAATAAGAGCTCTAAGGTGGCTGGGATCCACCGGCGCCGCAAGCGGTATGCCGCACCGCCCCCTCTCATCCATCGCCTGAAGGCAAGCGGCCTTTTGTTCTCCCTCCGCCAGCTCCGACATCCCATTTACTTTAATGGTAACAGGTTCTCCCCTCTCCTTAGGGTCCACACCCCCAGCCCAGTAAGCCGCTCGAGATGTTATCGACTGGTTACCCTCTGGTCCATCACTTAAAAACACTCCGGGACCCCAGAAACCTCCTGCCTCGTCATCACTCAACAGAATTAGATCCCATC
>NW_020799142.1:10327011-10338130 GCF_003259725.1 Athene cunicularia | reverse complement strand
GGCCATGGAGCCTTAAGGCACCCGGAGCCCCTGATGAGGGTTGAAGGGGGCTGGGACCCACCGGCGTGGCGAGCGGGATTCCACCCCCGCTCACCCCCCCGAACGCCACCTCCTTTTGTCCTCCCCCCGCCAGCCCCGCCAGCCGCTTTACTGTAACGGTAACAGGTTCCCCCCTCCTTAGGGCCCCCCCAGTTCCGTGAGGCTCCCGAGATGGGATCGGCTGGTCACCTGCTGGCCCGTCACTTAAACACTCCGGGACCCCAGAAACTCCCGCCTCGGCATCGCTCAGCACAATTCGCTCCCCCCCGTTAAAGAAACTCTCCACAAACACTCAGTTTCAGTTTCACCTGGTTTACGCGAATATTTCACCTGAAGCTCACCGAGCTCGGCTCCAGTTCAGGGGGTTGTACGGACCGTGGTTCGGTGTTTCCCACTTTGTGGACCTGTGTGCCTTTCTGTGTTAATGACAGGTCGCACCTGTCTTTCCTCCAGTTGCTCTATTTCCTCTGAGCCACTTTCATCAGACTCTCCCCAAGTATCTCCGTCTCACCCCTCAAGATCTACACCTGTAATTAACTTCTGAATCTGAACAACACTAGGAGGTTTTTTGCTCGTGCCAGCATAATTTCAATTTTTCTTTATAATAACTGCCTTCTCTCTCTTTCTAGTAATAATTCTGTCTTTAATAGTAATTAGTAATCCTGCGCCTGAATCAAACAGGCACCTAATATGGTGCACATTTTTCCTTCACTTCCGCTTATCCACCAACTTCCCCGGCTTTGTTCCAGTTTTCTCGCAACTTCCACCGGATCAAACAACCTCTCCTTTGCCCATTGCACATCTGGGGGAGAAGGGGCACAACGGTATTACTGTAATATCTCCTCTACTGACATCCTGCCAACTGCACCAATTGTTACGGATGCTCTCAATTAAACAGCCACCCACCAAAAATAATAATTATTATTAACACAGTTAACTAGCTCTCCGGAAATTACAGGTTCGAATGTCTGTGAGATGAGAACAGAACAGCTTTCTAGGGTTTAACGGCAACTCAAACCGCAGACAAAGCCCCGTTCCCTGCAGTTTAACGACAACCCCAAACGCTTTACCAAAGCCCTTCTACCTAGGGTTTAACAGCAACCCAAAACGCTTTATCACTCACCTGACAAGTGAGGGCTCTCACCCTCGAGAACCTGTTCAAGGCAGCATCCCGACCCAAGGGGAGAGTCCTTGACAGCAGCTGCTGCTCCAGGGGACGATCTCCACGTAGCCCCTCAGGGGACTCCATTGATCCCCAGGCCGAATCTGACCTGTAGTCAATAGCGGCTCCCATTGGCCAAAAGCCCCAGTTGCCATGAGGCCCTGAGAGCAAAGTCAGCCCCCAGCTACTACACCTCAGCAGCCAAGTAGCTCTGCTTTCATTGGGTGGATGCACCTGCCACAAGTATTTCTTGGCAGATTCACAGAATTATCTATGTTGAAAAGGACCTTGAAGATCATCTAGTCCAGCTGTTAACTTAGCACTGACAGTTCCCAAACTACAGCACATCCTTAAGTGCTAAATCAATCCAACTCTTGAACACCTCCAGGGATGGGGACTCCACCACCTCCCTGGGCAGCCCATTCCAATGCTTAACAACCCCTTCTGGAAAGAAATACTTCCTGATATCTAGTCTAAACCTTCCCTGGCACAACTTGAGGCCATTCCCTTTTGTCCTGTTGCTTACTACTAGGTTAAAGAGGCTCAAACCCAGCTCTCTGCACCCTCCTTCCAGGTAGTTGTAGAGGGCAATGAAGTCTCCCCTCAGCCTCCTCTTCTCTAGACTAAACACCCCCAGTTCCCTCAGCCGCTCCCCGTACGACCTGTGCTCCAGACCCTGCACCAGCTTCGTTGCCCTTCTCTGGACACGCTCGAGTCATTCAATGTCCTTTTTGTAGTGAGGGGCCCAAAACTGAACACAGGAATCGAGGGGCGGCCTCACCAGTGCTGAGTACAGGGGTCAGATCCCTTCCCTGTCCCTGCTGGCCACGCTATTGCTGACACAAGCCAGGATGCCATTGGCCTTCTTGGCCCCCTGGGCACACTGCTGGCTCCTGTTCAGCCGGCTGTCAGTCAACCCCCCCAGGTCCCTCTCTGACTGGCAGCTCTCCAGCCACTCCTCCCCAAGCCTATAGCGCTGCTGGGGGTTGTTGTGGCCCAAGGGCAGCCCCCGGCATTTGGCCTTATGGAAACTCCTCCAGTTGGCCTCAGCCCATGGCTCCAGCCTGTCCAGGTCTCTCTGCAGAGCCTCCCTACCCTCGAGCATATCAACACTCCCACCCAACTGGGTGTCATCTGCAAATTTACTGAGAGTGCACTTGATCCCCTCATCTAGATCATCAATAAAGATGTTAAACAGGAGATTACTATGGCAAATCCTACATTAGTCATGTTCCTACCTAATTTGATTTTCATTTTCATGCACAGTCCTGTTACCTGAAGGCTTGTTTCTAAAACTGAATTCCTCTTATTTGGCTTTAGCATCCCTTGTAATAAAAGAATGCTACATAGAATAAAGTTAGCTATTGGGCTCTACATCAGAGCAATTTTAGTAGACATGGACCCAGTGTAAAATAGAAAAAACATCTAGACTTGACAGGGATAAAGGGTAAATTTCTAAACACATGCATGATGATTAATCATGTGCATGAAAGCATGTGTTTACAAACTGCTTAACAAGATGCTTAATACGGTGGGTTGTTTGGGTTTTTTTTCAGTATATTTTCTGGAGAGCCATTCAACATTGATTATTGTGAAATAAAATGTAATTTTTTTTGTAAAAGTAATTGTGAAAAATACCACATTCCTAACCATGATGCCTAGTGGTAGGAACACCAAAAGAAGAACTAATTTTGGCTGCTGAGAGTTATTTCCCACACCACATTGCACCAATCAGTAGCTGATTTTCAGTTGCTCAAAAAAATTTTAAAAAGCCCTGAAAGATATTTTTACTTCAGGAAGTACTGGATAGATGGAGTGGTTCCATAAGTAAGAATGTAATCAACCTGATACAGTTCAAAATCCTAAAACAGGATTTCATAAAACCCCTGCCATAAACTGAACAAACAATACAAAGGACTTGTCTGGAAAAAAAGGCGTTTATTCGAAAAACACTCAACAACTATTGTGAAGAAATTACTTTTCCCCTCTACATTATTCTATTTACATATACTATATGTATATATACATATACAGAGTTATACTGTGAATTGTGCATTACTGTTATGAATCCATAGAACTATGTGTTGTAAAACTACCTGGTTTAAGGTTTTGCATTTCTTGGATATAATAGAGTGGGGTTTTTTTTGTCTGAAATTGTCTAAAAATTAAGCATATGTAAGACACATTATCTCAATGCATTGCTAGTTAATTTCCTGTAGACACTGTTATTCACATTAGTAGAGCATGTAGACCTTCTACTAGTGGTAGACATTGACTGACCACTGCTGTTACTACTGTTAGGATCAAAAGTCTTTTTACAATTGAAGAGATTGAAAAGTTGTTTCTGATACTGAGAAGAAGCATAGTAGTAAATAAGGGGGTCAATACAACAGCTAATGCTGCTGATACAAACACATAGTAGATAGGCAAAGTAGAGATACTCCAAGCTGTTGTCATAAGAAAAATGGATATAATGAATTAATAGAAGGACATTTGTTGGCCCAAAGCAAATAACAAAAACAGAAAAAACAGCCACACACAAGAGCAAGGCACGGGTCTTCTTATTTTGTTTTGCAACAATGTTAGAAGAACTAAGACATCGAATGATACACACATAACAGACAGTAGAAATGATAAATGGCACTATAAAAAACACAGATGAGAAGATGGAGAAGAAGTGGAGATAATACCCTTGAAGTTCAGATTCTCTAAGCACATCGTGGCAAGTAGTTATATTTAACTTGGGTATTTCCATTGTTTGCTCTCTGATGAGAAAAGGTATAACCCCAGTTATTGCTACAAGCCATATGATGAAACAAATCAGCGAGGCACGTGTTAATGTACGCCACCCAAGAGACTTCATGGGATACACCACTGCTAAAAAGCGATCAAAGCTTATGCTCGTCATAAGCATTATTGAACAGTACATATTACAGTAGAAGGCAGCAGTGATGAAACGGCACATCTGAGGTCCAAAACACCAGTCATTTCCAGAAAAGTGATATGCAATCTTAAAAGGAAGCACACTTACAAACAGGACATCTGCAAGGGCCAAATTCAGCATGTATACTACAGCTGGTTTTTCAATTTTCATTTTTTTCAGAAACACGAGTATTGCTGTAATGTTCAGAGGGAGACTCAGCACAAGCACTAAGGTGTAAACTGAAGGAACAAAACGTGTCAGCCATGGACTAGTGAGGAATTGTGCTGTTTGCACTGACACTGTACGTTGTTCATGTAGGAATGATCCAGTCTGATTGGTGGCTCCTGATGCAACTTCCAAGTCATTTTCAGTATCATCTTCAGTAGGTATAGGGTCATCCTGGTGACTTACAAAAGAGATTACAAAACTTCTGAGATGTGGTGTGCTGCTGTTATATGGGGAGGCTGAAAAATAAGAATTAAGATTATTAAGCAAATATTTACATACTTTGAGGAAACATGCTTCAAAAAGGAAAGCTAAGATCACAACACAAAATAATAAGGTTAATTTCTGATTCAAAGTGTAGACTGATCACAGATGTTAGTCCAGCCTTTTTTTTTGTTGGGTAAGATGTCCTTCTCTGTCTCCTGTCTCTGGTAGGGACTCCACCTGTGCTTAAGGATGCAATCTCATCTATGTTTTCTTTGGGCTACTTTAACACAAATAAGGCAGTAAATTTGCCACCCTTGATCTGTCTCTGCCAAACACTTCATACAGTTTGTAAGAAATGAGGTGCTGAGATGAATATTAGTATTCAGACACAAAATTCCCTTTAGAACCACTCATAACCAAAATAATAAAAAGTTAAAGTGCAATTAAAACATCCAGTTACTGAAATATTTCTGTGTGCTCTGGAGACATCTTACTCAACCCAATGACTCCTATCAAGACAGGTGGCAGAAATCTGCACACAGTTTTCAGAGCAGAAGTGGATCAGCCTTTTGCTTGTGTTAGACAGGTAGCCACGGAAACGCTTTGCTTCGCCAATTCTACTTATCCTACCCCACAGCACACATCGTTGTGGACAGCATGAGTGCCCTCGGGGCACTTCTGAAACCTGCCACTAGTGTTCTCTCTACAGCAGGGTCTTCTACAGCATGGTTCAGTGACTTGACTGAGAAGTGTCAGGACAGGGTATCTCTGGTTTTTGAATGTAGTTGTAATGAGTTAGGAATTTAGCATTACAAAGTGTTGAAAGTGTGGTATGGGGTTTATTTATGTTTAAAAAAAACAAAACCCCAAACAATCAAAAGAGCTACTTTAGACATTTCAGAAGAGTAGTTTGTATGAAAACTTATTGTGGAAGACTGTAATTTTCAGTTTTGGCTTAATCTAGTTAGATGTAGGATAATTTAAATACATTATGAGAAGACAGAAGTGAGAGAGTTACTACAGCTCAAGTAATTATTCATCTACTTAGCTGTGCAACTGATCTTTGTTGAATCCTAGACAACTAAATTAAAAATGAAGGTGTGTTAAATCAGTGAGCTGAAAGTACATAGGCATGATTCACATGTCTAAAATGCTACTCATTAGAAGCAATTATTTGTTCTACAGTAATTCAAACCATTTTTTTAAATGCAGATTAAAAAAAAAAAAAAAAGTCTGAAGGAGGCAGATGTCAAAGAGAGGAGTGGCTACAGCTTTCAACAGGCAAGCTACCTCCCTTTGTGTGCAGGCAGTTTGGGAAGGGCGCTGCCCAGCTTTAATTTTGGTGAAATTCAGACTTGAATGTGGGGGGAGACGAGAGGAGTAGTAGGGAAATTTGGGGATTTTTTTAAAGCTGCTGTGCTGTATGTATCGTGCTGTATGTATCATTCTGTGTCACAGCAGCATTCTGTGGACAGTAGGGACAAAAGAGGGAAAGTGTTTCAGATAATGGTTTTCATATGCAAAGTGACTAAATTGCAAGCTCTGTAGGCCAGAAAAAAAGACGCTGTATGAGAATTTCAGCCCGAGAGCTTGTTTCGTAGGCTGCAATGGGAACAATTTAGTACTTTTACTGAAACAGCAATGCAGAGAAGTCTGTGAGATTCAGTGTTTGCACAGAAGGGCACTAAACCAATTTATACAAGGGTCTATTATGCTGTCTAAAAGAGAACACTAACAAAAGGAAAAACTATAGATCCTTAATCTTTAACTGTAAAAGTTTATTCCAAGCAGTTGGATGGCTCAAGGAGTCAGCTCCTAGTTCAGCATTTCAGGTGCAGCACAAGTTATATTTAACACCTCCAATTTCAGCCTATGGCTGACATCAAATAGTTAGGTGATTTCCAGTAGTTAATGATCATTGCAGTAGAAATCTGTCACAATTGACACCATCAGTATTCATCACTTTTGGGAGGATTGTGATTATACTTGAATGAAAAAAACCTAATTCATTATGCCCAGAGGCTTGTCTCTATGGTAAAGACAACAGTGAGAGTGAAAAATCTTGGAATGGTAAGTCTAGTATCTCCAGTAAGTACAAGTTTTTTGAATTCAAGACTTTGGGTGCTGTGAATATATATTTCTTCCACTGACATTTCTAAAACAGAAAAATTCTGAAACAGAAGACAATGATGAGCCTAGTGCCCCAAAGTCTACATGTCCTTGGTTTCTCCACTACTGAAGAGCAGTTTGGAGAACCAAGTGAAGAGATGACGTGGTTTCATGTGAGGAAGGCATGTTTTTTGGGAACACCGATATAAATGGAGTTGATGGGAGGGAGGGTAAACCTTGTCTAGAGTGTAGAACTGTATTGTCAAGATGACCTTTGCATGACATGGTAACTGAAGTGTTTCCAGCAAGCAACCTCCCTCATCCTGGTATCCCTGAACTTTGCAGGGCTTCGCCTGCACTGCCTCACCTGAGCTAGCAGTGCTGCAGCCTTTTGAGGACTAGTGAGCAAACCAATCAGAACCACTGACCATTACTGGCTGAGGTTAAGTCACTTAATGTGGAAGCCCTTGGTGGTAACCTGAACCATTTCTCATCAGTGACTCCTAAATTAGAACAGTATGAAAATAAGCTAAAGGAAAATAATTCTGTTTGGGCCAGTTAACTTTTATCAACTACTGACCTTTGTCTTAGCTATTGATTATAGTTACTTTAATGTTGCTAATAATTTTAATTATTTCCTGAATTCTCGGAGCTAACTTATTTACAAATTTCTTAGATTAAAGCATTTAGTGTCTGCATTATTCCATTATCAAATGTTTTTAAAAATATAATCCTATCACAATAATCCAGGACAAAAAATTTTCATCATTAATTTTAGTTTAGTTAAAATTCTCTGGAATAATGCTATAACTTGGTGAAAACTAGGTGTTCTTTGTATAAGCAAAGACTTTCTAAGTTCAGAGTTGACCTCAACCTTAATGCTGTTAACAACACCTCCATGCTGTGTCCTGTGCTCAGTTCATCTCTCCACCTTGAACTTAGATGACATGAGGTACTACTCGAAAGCCAGCTCTATGGAAAAATGCAATAAGATATCAAACTTGCTGTTTCTTTGCCACTTGATAATATAGAGTAGGAATTCAAACTTTCCTGATGAAATTAAATTTAATTTTAATTTAAAAGATTGATAGCCACATATCAGTTCTTTTCTTTTGCAAAGCTGCTTGTATGTTTACATGACATATCATCTGTGTATTATTAGAAAAAACAATAATGCTCTTCATGCTCTATGAAACAGAAAGTAAGTTACTGTCTTGACATTTTGTATTGCTTTTGTGCCAGTGTTTATTTGAAAAAGCTGATGATCAGGGATTTACACACAGAAGGGAAGAGGATGAAGTGATCAAAGATTCAAAAGATCTTAATGAACCTTGACAATAAACATAGAGGTCAGTAATGGGAAACAGTCATACCTATAAGACAGGATAGTACAAGGCAGCCAATACAGTAGCTCTGCAGAAAAGGTTTTAAAGCTACTCTTACATAGCTACAGCTATACCAGAGTCTGTAGCACTTGTAAAATATGAATAGGTATGAAAGAACAGGACTAAGAAACTAAGAACAAAGGAAGATTGGGATAAAGCATTGAGGTTTCATCCTCGTGGTGTGCAGTCAGGACACTGAAAAATATACATACAGTCTTTTCTTTGCATCCAGTGAGGACTTTGAAAGGCAAAAATTATGTAGAATCAGTACGATACTCAAATTGCCTGAAGTTTTCTTTTACTGCCTATGGTCTTTGCACTGATTCTCTAACAAGGATGTAGAGAAATTATGTAGAAAGCTCAGTAAATTTGGGATTGTTTGGTTTTAACAACTTATACTGTGCCGTTTTCCATCAAGTACTACACATTGTTGGTCCCACAATCAGCATATGTGCATTCTGCTTATGACTGCTTTTTTTTTTTTTTTTTTTTTTTTTTTTTTTTTTTCTCCACAAGAGCTATTTTATGACTTCCTTTTATGTCTACTTTCATATGTGAGGGGCTACTGCACATACTGTTCTGTGAAAGAACTAGAGAGCAAAATATATAATGGCTTCAATCAATCTTAAAAAGCACTCTTGAGCTCCAGAAGAAAATTTCAAAGTATTCTGTAGACCCATCCCTCTGGACAGAATGTTACAAACCAGCAATGTTCATGTGCCAAGGGATATCTTTGTGAGGTGGAAAACTAAAGAATAGATTCCTACACAAGTCAATTATGTATATTCAATGTATACTGCTGGACAACAATTAATACCAATTTCTGGGCATTACTGATGATAGCTGCACCCATACCACTGGTGGATGACAAAAAGTCAGTTTCTCTTATCTCCCCTTTGTATAATCCACAGCGATAAGCATCTAGAATCTAAATTACTCAGTGACCCTGATATTAGATACTCACAGGCAGAATATGAAGTTCATGCCAGACACATTTATAAATCAGGTAAGACAGTCTTGTAGGATAGATGACAATTCTTTACTTCTGTAAAAATCAACATGGTATTGTCTTTAAAAAATCTTCTTTAGCCCACATCTCTGTTTATACAGAGCTTGTTATTGAATTACACAAGTGATGTAGTAATAATTTGAACACATTTTTCTAAAATTTTGGTTTTTTGCAATCTGATGTCTGCACCTTTTTGCTTTCCTTTTTCAATCTCTTTCACCACAGGTGCTGGCTTCAAGCAATGGTAACATCTCTCTATCCTGCTATCAGTGTCTCAAGGCAGGAAGGTCCTCAGACTTCAGCCAACCACCTCATCAGCACATGGTCGACTAATCTGCAAGCACCTAATGCTAACCCACTGCCAAGCTATTGTTTTTTCACCTGCCCGCGGGACCAGCACAGGTCAGTAATGTGATAACTGTGGATATTGAAGGACTAAGGGAAAAGCAGGGGAGAATGACTGAGGGAAAAGCAGGGGAGAAGGTGCAAGGGCAGAGCAGAGCTGGTGATACAGCAGTTCACAGGTGATGAGAATTAAGTACATTGAGGTAGAAACAGGGAATGTTATCCAAGGACAATGGGGAAATGATATTGTTACAGTGGGAGCAAGTACAGGAAAAGTGGAAGACATGTTCAGATGGCCGGGCTTTTTTAGTTCTACTGCACATGAAGTAATTTGTTTTGAATTTTTCTTTTCCTAGTGATGTAATACAGTAACTATTTCAATCATTATTTCCTAAGGAAGCAGCAAATAAATAGTGTAATTCAGGATTTAAGACTATAATTGCAAAAGGAAAGAAAACAAGATTGAAAATTTCCATAAACTGGAAGAACAGCATGCAACAGTACAATCTTTTTTCTGGAACTGACATGTATAATTTGTCTTTTACATCCCCATCCCATCCCATCCCATCCCATCCCATCCCATCCCATCCCATCCCCTTTTCTTTTATAAGGACGTTTTCCTTAGACTTCCCATACAAACATGACTGTGATCTCTTCTTTCCCACTTGTCCTTGTGACAAAAAGTTTTTTAACCAGAGTTATTTGCCCTCTCTGATACTTCCCTCCCAGTTTAATTACAAACACTAGTTCTGTCCCCTTTCAGCTTTCATTTTAGCAGTTAAAGTATGCTACCCTCTGAAATCCCCCCTTAGTTGTTCCTTTAAACAGCCTTTCCTGTATGTAGGGCTTGAACTGAGTCTTCCTAGCAGGCATGTCATGGGGCTAAGCTATTTGTCCAGCAGCACTGTGATCACTATGTGACTGACAGAAATGTTAAACTTAATTTCACAGGATGTTGCTAATCTCTGAACACATAATCTTGCGTTCGTACTGTTGTACCTCTACCAGAAACTGGGAGGTTACATGCATGGATGTACCATGCATCTACTCTCAACATCTGCATTGTCAGACAAGCTGTGAGCTAGATGGATCCATGGTTTCTTAGTGGTTACAGCACCGATGTTGCTATCAGTGCTGTTTCTAATTGAATAACCATGAAGGTCATCTACCGTGGGGTAGATATTCTGAACTATTCTGTATTGGCAGATTTTCCAAACTTTGCCCTACCTACAAATTCAGCTGGCACTCTACCTTCTGAAAGTATTAATGAAAGGCGACGCAAGTTTTTTAAGGAAGTCCACCAGCACGTCTTGCCAACTTGGGTCACTTCTTTCCATTGTAACTTGCTATTGCCCGGCCACCTCCTTAGCCACGGGACAGCTGTACACCGCTCTTCACCATCACTAACCGTACCTGTGGCACTGTGTCTGTCCGTGATCTATGTTTTTCAGATCTGTAGCATTTCCTTTATTCAAAAAAGTCGTTCTCACAAAGTATCTGACGCCGCTTTACCCAGGCTAACTTGGTGTTTCAGCCTGTTCTCCTGCCGCTGCTATGAGAACAAGCGCAGAGCAGCGTCTCCCGACGCAGCAGGAAACGCGATCCTAAGCCCCCATTAAAACTTCAAAGCGGGAGGCCGTCGGCCTGGCTGCACGCCGGCCCACGGCGCCGAGGGCTGATGCGCAGTTTGCTTTCCTCTCCCGAGGCGCACGGCT
>NW_020799142.1:10192795-10326961 GCF_003259725.1 Athene cunicularia | reverse complement strand
GGGGGGCCTGCCCGCCCCCGCGGCCCCGCCAGCAACCCGTGCGCTGAGGACACACGGCCGCGGAAAGCGCGGGCACCCACCCGAGAAACGGGAAGGGGTCGTGGGCTCGGGCAGGGCGACGAAGCAGGAGGTGCAGAGCAAAAGGCTGTTCTCACGGGCTTGTTCTTTGTCCAGTCCAAGTTGCTAATGCTCCGCAGGAGCACACTTACAAGGCCAGCTGCAACATCTGCATTACTCATAACTGAAAGTTCATGCCCCTTCAGAAAAGCTTCTTAATACACGGAGCTGCACTGTATAAAGTAGACAACATTCAAGTCTACTTGTACTGCACAGAAAGCTGACTGCTCTACAAAAAAGACCCAACAACAATCTACAAGCGATTCATTACCCAGCTTTGCAGTTCTTGCAAGGCCCCTGAGGAAGTGATGCCACTCCTGAACTCCAGCAGCATGTGCCTTGGACAGCACAGCTTGTGCTGTCCTTCATAGCTGCTCGTGAATTAAGAGGTTATTGAACTGAAACCTGTAGAGAAGCACAATTCTATAACTTTGCAGCTACTATTTAGGCTTTTGTTTTCCTTTGAAAATATTTATTCTACTGGTGGTTTGATTGCTTTGGATTTCTTAGACCTGTAACAGTCAAAAGCCTTACAAGTGGACACTTTGGTTTGTTAGGGTATGCGGTCCCATCCTCAACTGTATATCCTTCTGTTTACAGCAATACAGACCAAAAAAGTGTGCATGAGTAAGCTCTGTTTAGAACTTTTTCATATATATATATATATATATATATATATATATATATGAAATGCCTTAATGCTCCTGCATAACAGAACTTTGCTCTCAATTGAGAGTAGAAACCATGGAAAATAAATACTCCTGATTGCAAGTATGGGTTCCCTGTAAATTCTACATTGCTACAATATTCTCACAATCCCACCACCAGCTACATTATTGCACTGTTAAGGCTGACTGCAATTTCTGTCAGGCAAGGGCAAGGAATAAATACAAGTTTTACAGCTGGCCAGCCTTTCTACATCTCTATCATCCCAAATGCATTAGGAAACCCACATAAAACACCTTATACTTAATCACAAAAGATTCTTCTTCATTGATTTAGAAAATACCTTAATCAGAGAATTTATTTTCATCTGATTGGGAAGAGAAAATTAAGCTCTTCTCTGGCATTCCTGTAGTTTCACAGATCTATAAACATAGCAAAAGGTAACACTTAGAAATTTCAAAACCCAAACCAGAAGTGAACTAAGTATCAGTCTTTCCTCAAATAAATGTGTAATTTTAAACATTACACCAGACTTTGGAAAAGTATACATTGTTAGTATTTGTATTTCTTAAGTTTGAGGAGGCCTTAACCAGTGGGTCAGGGCTTGAGGGATAAACCATACAGAATTTGTGAAAGGTATGAAGGCAAAATCAGATTGTATCTGCAGGCAGTAACTTAGTTGTGGATATAAGGAACAGTCATAGGGCTATGTCCTCTTTCATCCTTGTAAATTAGTTTCCTATAAACATAGTGAGTGAATAAAAAAAGCCTATGTTTTTCTGTCTGCATATGGGAACAAAGTTTAAGTTAATTTTTATATCCTCTAGTTATGCAGGTCAGCTACTTTCTCTAGAGATAAACTGATTGTAATGGAGGTAAAGAGTTCATGACTTTTAAAGCTTTTACCATTTACCATTTTTTAATCCTACTTCTTGCAATGCAAGTCTTTCCACAAGACCTTTTCATGAAACTGGTTTCATCAAGTCCTATCCAACTTTAAAAACCCTAAATTGCAGTTTACAGCAGCCTATAAAAAGCCTTTCTTTGTTGTTGTATTTAGTAGCTGTCAACAGCACACAGTAGTGGATGGGCACAGAATTACTTTGCTCATTTGCATGGTACTGGGTACTACTGTCAGTCTCATATTTAGGTAGAAATCATTGTGGTCAGTCCTGTTTAAGCAGGGTTCATTGTTCAATGACAAGGCTCTAACCGACTTAAGAAAAAGGCTTCTGAAGGAATTTAAAGAAGTTAAATGGAAGTTCCGCTTTGATGTGCACTAGAAGAGCAGGAAATCTAAGAAATGGTTGGAAAAGATGAGTGCTAGCACACAGACTGTACCTTTCATACCTGTTATTACCTGGACACCAAATAAGCTTTCCTAAGCTTACATACAACAGGAAGTAACTGAGGAACATGCTGTTCACATTAAAACTAAGCAGTCACTAGATGTGTCCAGGACTGACTCTCACAAAAGCTGTAGGGCTCTAGTATTTCTCACCAGCAGAACTCTAGGCTTTTAACAAATTATCTTAAAGATCTGTTCTTAGGATATCCCATCTGTGCAGACTTAACTGGTAAACTAGAATTTGTCAAAAATATGTAGGGATTAGTCAAGTCAGTTGCAAATAAAAAGGGAAACAAAAGACTCAGTTTAATTTGTATTCAAGTACAATTCACTTTTACTTTCAAAGCAAAGTGCTACTTTCACCTTCCCATCCAGCTATTTCAAGTGAACCAGAGTATTAATACTCACCATTTTTATCATGTTGAAATGGCTTAATACATAACTAGCTAGAAGAAAAATGGAAACACATAGGAGCTGTTTATGGTTTAGTTAAGTGATATTAGCTGTTTTAAAGTAGTCAAGTGTTCAATGTCATGCATAAATAAATATCTCTAGTAAGCATAATCATTTTTTCAGCTTGTATAATACCCCAAGTCAGTATAGCAACTAAACTCACTGTCTATATATCTGCCACTAATTTTGCACTGGTTTTCTCCACCTTCAGAATTCATACTTGTTTAATATTTGCTTTTACAATGCATTCTAGAAGGCCTCACTCTCCATCTTTTAAAATGTTTGTCATTAAGAAAGTGAGAGTAGGAAATACTTTCTCTTGATTTATGTATTTATCCCTTTATCTAGTGTGCACACTTTTGCTCTGTAGATATGATTGGTAGTTCATCAACAAAATGATCATCACATTCAATGGCATAAAGAGCATGAAATCTTCACTGCTGAGCAACATTCAAATTGTACTGTGAGGACAATCAAGCTTAAGTAGATTCAATTTTATAAAAGCATTGAAAAGTTCTTTCACTACCATCTGGATTGCTGCTTTAATGACTCTTTTAAACAAAATTTGGGAGCCAAGCTTGTTTAATTAGGTAATGTTTATTTAACATAGAACAATCTCCAAAGAACATTCAAAAAAATTCTAAATACTGATTTTATTGCATTTATTTTCTTACAAAAAAGACAGACAGGCACAATTTACGTAGTCAAATACTTTAAAATGAACAACAACTGTTCACTCTTCAGATTTCCCCAATACCACTCCAAAGGCTGTGAAACTAGAAAATGTCATTTTACATGAGGCAGTAGTGCATTTAGTAGGAATGAATCACAAAATACATTTTTGTACATTAAGACATTATTGTCACTTTATAATTGCCTATAAAAATTTTTGAATTGCACAATAAGTTTGTTTTACAGTTGACAACTGCCAGAAAATAGGCTTAGTATGTAACTAGGTATTTGCCCAAACTATCACTTAGAAACAAATTAGGATTTCTTTTCGTAAATACTCAAAAGTCTAATAAGAACTATATTATATATCTGAGGTAATTTTAGAATGTTTTAATTGAGAGGTTTATGTATTCAACTAAACTCAATTTCTGCCTACCTTAAAATCCATACAACCACAATAGCTGAGTGTCCTAAACAGTATTTTGATTTGAAAGTACCAACACCAATGAAATCTGAAGCTGTTTAAATTAATCCATTTTCTATTTTTCTGCTTATCAATGCTGAAAAGGCACTGTGTATATTCCTCTGAACAATTGCTCGTTTAGGTTTTTTTCTTAAAAGTTACAAAGCGTTCAATGACAAACTTCAAACAAATGTTTAAAAGCAAAAAAAAAAAAATACTGAATAGACTTCCCACTGATGGATGCAGTCCATGGTATCTGAAGACACTCATTTTCCATAGAACTTCTTATTCAACAAGAATATGAGCAAATTCACATTCACTTTAGCTTTATCAAACATTTTCATTACAGCCACACCTTCATACTGCATCTGAAGCAAATCCTATAATCAGAAGCAAAATTAGTCTCTGAATCCATACAAGATGGAGTCATTGTCATCATGTGATAATCATCTTAAACCCCAGGTCCTTCACAATTAAAACAATTATAAGCAACTTTTGGATAAGTGTAGAAAATATTACACGTCCTCTAGATCCCAAATTGTAGACCCTTAGTAACAGAAAACCAGAAGAAATAGTGCATTTCAAGTATTTTCATTTTCTTTTGGTATTTGCTGCTTGCCACTGAACTAATGTATTCTAGTTCAGCTAGGATAGGGTTAAGTTTCCCAAGCAGGGGGAAGGGATCTTCAGCCGGGTAATTCATATCATGCTGGTGTCAGGTCCCTAGTGGCACTTTCTTTTGTGGCTTTCGTCTTGGGAAGCATGTGCAGAGGGCTGGCTGCATTCACTGTGGTATTTCTCTGTATATCTTTTGTCTTGTTTACTGTTATTACTGTTTATTGTTGTTATTATTGCTATTATTGATGTTCAGATTGTTATTTATTACACCATTGCATTAAATCTTTTCTTATTTCAACCCTGGGGTTTGTGCCTCACTTCCAACCCTGATCAGCTGAGGGTGGGGGACGGGCAACGGCAACATGGTCTCCGGTCCTGGCAGGGCCTAAACTACCATAATGTGGCGTTTGGTTTTGTGCAGTTGCCCTAATATAAACATTAACCCAGCATCCTACAGAAGCTATGTAGTTATTCCCACATTATCTGTTGCTCTGTTCTGATTGAATAGTTCATGAATACATATAAAAACCCCATCTGAAATAGTTTATATTTAGAGGAAATGCAACTGTGACTACATAGAAAAGTCACAAAATTCAAACTCTACCTGGAAATGGAGCTGCACTTTTTCCATCTCAACCCCCAAAAATTTTGCTTTGATTTCAAAGTCACCCACTTCTTCTCCAGGTGTGATATCAAACAACACATTCTTAAACCTTGAAAGAAAAAGAAGGGTAATTGATTATGTATGCTGTGCAGATGGATAAAAAGTGCAGAGAATGGAAGATTTTTCACTACAGCGTCCTCAAAGTGGATAGATAGAAAACAGACCTCCAGCCACCACATCACCTCCAGCCACCACATCACCTCCGTAAGGAAGTGCAGAAACCCAGGTGTATACTCAGTTACATGAAGGCAATTGGTCAGTAAATGAAAAAAATAACTGCTACAATGGCAGTCAGCCATTAGCAGTGAGTGTGCTGCTTGTACTAGTTCCATCTAGGTAATGTCAAAATAGGCTTGTTCAAATATTTTCCCATGGTAATCATATAGCAAGATAAAAGGGAAAAAATTAATGATGACAATTAGTCTTTATCATTCTTCTGAATGAAAAATCTGAGGTAGTTTTAGGTGTGGCACAGGAAATTGCAAAGATTTCATTTAATAAAAGCCAGGCCCCTTAAGAAGCTGTAGATTAGAAAATGCTCTGAATTGTTTTATACCACACTTACTGGTTGGTCTGAAGATCTTCAATTTCTAGGATGACACCTTTTTCATGCAGTCTTGCAGCTGTGTACTTTAATGAGGTCTGCTTCAGTTTTTTGCTTCCCTTCACCTCCTCTTTACCATCTAGTTTAATTGACCTCCTTGAATTTCTGGAAGAGAGCAAGAAAAAAGGCTTTTGATGTATCTACCAGGTCGTTTTATACTTCAACTATTTTTCTAGCCATATTTAGCTTTCCTTCATTTTTATCTTCTTGAATGACTATTAATGAACAGAATTAACATTTAGAACAAATCTAAGAATTAGAGGGATTTTTAGCACAGTGAACTGTCTAAATATTATGGCAATGATTTTGAATCAACGGTTCTTAGCACTTGTTTAAACTACTATGAAATGCAACCTTGATCCAAAAGAGTCCACAATCATCACTTCAAAATGGCAGCTTGTAAGCATCCACTGACATAATATTAAATAAGATTGGCCATTAGAGTTAATTTTTGGATCAATGAGGTGTGCACTGGGAAAGCTCCTGTTCATGTCAGTAAAATGCTTTCATTTTGACACTTCAGTGGCACTGGCAGGAGGGCTTGCTCTCAAGTAACTGCATCATACCTGAAAAGTAAAATTCTTTAGATGTTTATTTCCCCCTTTTCTATTCTAAAGGCAAAACCCAAAACCTTTTAATGAAGGAAGAAAATCAATAATCACTTCCCAAAGGTGCATTACTTCAAAGCATGCTAATGGACCTGCAAAGTAGCACCAATTACATATACTGAAAACATATATACATCTCAGGCCTATTTCTGTAAGGCACCTTTAAACAAATGCAAGACTTTACTTTCCAGGTTTTGACTCAGGTCACAGTGACAACTCCCATGGACTATTTTAATCTGTTCATTGTCAATCTGTTGGAATCAAAACTTTCAACTCACACCTGCTCTCCCTCCTGATAAAACACACTGCAATATTAAAAGACAAGAAAACTCAACTCACTTTCTTGTTAAGTTGTCTAAACAAGTTTTTATATAGGTGTTGTAGTAATTAATTTGTTCTTCATAAAATGCTGTCTTGGAGTTAAGTGCATTCAAAGTCTGCTGGAGTTTCACCAGTTCAGCTTTTCGATGATGTCTGTACCTTCTTTGATTCCGGATATCCTAAATAAATTTATTAATGTAATTGGTTTATTAATTTGATATTTTTAAAAGTCTCAGCTTATTACCATTTAAATTTGTAATTATACAACCTGTCTTAATTACTGGAAAAAAGCATGAACTCTCATGTTAGTTCTCACAAGCATTGCACCAGTAGCGAGCACTACAGTTTACATGACTGTAGAAAAGACAATCACACTGCTGCTCATGGTTATAAGTGCTGGTATCTTGAACTCTGCTATGTTCTCCAGGGCATGACAGACACAGAAGTCACGAGGAAGATGTCATCTTCATGCCATAAAGGGAAGCTTTCTCACAGCTAGTTTCTGGTGAGAAGCCTAAGAAATGAGAGCTTAGGCTTCTACTAATGAAAAGTTGTGTTGAAGGTAATGGTTGAGGTGAGGTAGTCCAAAATAAAATAAAAGCAACTTCCAGTCCTAAGGCTCATTCCAATCCTCAGACTGCCTTAACAGCTCAGAGCAAAGCCTCTGGGCTTATAGGTAAGATATAAATAAGAATAGGGCACATTCTACGTATGTAAAATGTTTTTATCTCAAGGAGAAGCAGATGTAGACACCTGAACCAAACAGGGTTTTATAATGGCACTTCAGAGTAGGTGCAACATGACATAATTATGTTAAGAGACTCACTCACATGAGTAATTTACTCATTTATATATTTGCAACTTAAAAAACCCCCACCATAATATTGTAAACAACTCTTGAGCTATAAGTAATATACTCATGCATAATTGAAGATAATCCAATATTACTCATGAATAATTAAAGATAATCCAATACACCAAGATTCTTACAGCCAGTATTAGGTGTGGATTTGGAACAGGGTTTGCTGATTTGTACACAACAGGCCTGATGCTTTATCAGCTCCAGGGTGGACAGGATTGGCCCAGTATTCTCTTTGTGTCCTGCCCAGCCACTGCAGATCAGTGTTAATACCAACTGGAGAAAGTTTTACAGGTTTTTAAAGTCTTTTTAAATCTTGCCAAGACTACATTAATTATTAATTAAAACACATGGATAATTCTGATTCCTTTTAAAATACAAAAAGCTATACTGAAACACATTGTACTAGAGAAGTTAAAGCATCCATATCAAATCTGGATAATGAAGTTAGTTCAGGTAGTTATGCATAAGTGTACTATCTTTCATTTATTTTGTCAGCAAACAAAGATGATTTCTTATGTGGATACTTCACTGATTTATTGTAGCATTCTCTGGAAAATGTATATTGTACATACCTAAGTAGGTTAGATGTCTAAAACCCATCAATATGCATGGAAGTATGTTCCACTTACCTTAGCAATCTCATTTATAATTTCTTGGTATTTTGTTGTTGAAGACACTAGTCCTGCTTGTTCCAGTGTGCGGAGATTTCTCTGAATTTTCCTTTTCTTTTGTTCTATTGGTAGCTGTCCATCTTCAAAAATAGGCTGACTGTGCTTCATTTTCTCTGGAGTTTTGGAATCTAAGATGGCACGTTTTTCTACAACTTTCAAGTGCTCAGATTCCTGGAAAAAAAAAAAAAAAAAAAAAAAAAAATCCAGAACAGTTATTTTCCAGCTCATAACAACAGTTAGGCACTCAAGTACATTGACTTCTCAAAGATTGTCAAGAATCAAGATGCAGGCTTTATTTATATCTTCTTACTACATGGTCTGAAAGTGCTCCATGTAGTTTGTCTTTTGACATACCTTAAGTAACTAATCATGACACCTAGACATGAGTTTCTATTAATCAAAACATGCTTAAAAATCATCCAAACAACTCAATGACGTCACTTAGTTGTGGAAAGACTGCCCAGACCAGAAAGTTGTGCCCTATATATGCACACACTGAGGTAATCTAAAGAGTGCACATTATTGAGATGTAACTGTGTGTCAATATCTACAGGGAAGTCTCCAGCTGGGAACTCTTCCCACTCAATTCCCATACCAAAGATAGCAGTAGTTCCCCAGGCAGATGTTTGCTTGCATTGCTTAAGCAAATAAACTAGGCATCAGGGAACTTGAGTTAAGATACTGAAGTTCATAAGGAAAAAAAAAAAAAATCTAGCAGGATTCACATCAGGCTATTTGATTGTATTATAACATGGAAGATAAAAGACCCTGTTTTCAAAATATGTAAAGAAAAAAAAATATTATTCTATTCTAGTTGTGCTAGTTAATTTTTCTTTTCCTCTGAATCTGTTATCAATTACACAGTAAAAGAAAATTTGAAAGTCTCATGAAGACTCCAGATCTGAATAATCTAATAATCTAAATCCAGTAGCAATTATTTCATTATTATAAAGCAGTGGAGAAAGCTGTCAGAGATCTGTCAAGGCTTTCACATAGCTATAATAAAATATATACTTTTTCCCATATCCAGGCACAGTATAGCACTCACCTGTTGTGCAGTGGCTGGTGTTTCTAATATTTCTAAGAGTGTATCCCCGGGCTGTGTCCGTATCACATCCACAATAAGTCTTTTGGTCCTTTTAAAAAGGATATAGTTATATTACAAAACAGTTTTTACTGGATAAATTGTGCATTTCGTTTCTTTGACAGTAAAAGTAGCAAGTTCCTCCTTTATTATATATACTTGGTAACATTTATGTTTCCTAGCTTTATATGTGTCAGAGCTTTATCAATAATGTTGAACATCTGACTTCCACACTGGTGTGAATAGAGAAATACATGCATAGTTTCTCCCCCTTTTCTTTTAGAAAACAGTTAACCAACTAGCACAGTAAAACAGTTACTGTTAACATAACAAAAATCCAAGCAACAACTCACATGTGGATTTTATTTATGATTGTGGCAAAACAACAGATAGGAATGTAATCTTTGCAAAGCCTCAGCTATGCATGGTTCCATTAAGGGTCATATTTATTTAATAAAGTAGAAATACACTCAAAACTGCTGAACTTCTGAAGGAATTTTACATCCAACACAGTGCATTTATGCATACCACTTAAGGGCATATATTTCTCTAGTGGCAATGGACAAGAAGCATTTCCTTGCTAAGAAAGGGAAACTGCTACACCCCGATATGTAAGCCAGTTCTTTTTTTGGTAAAAAAAATTATCTCATTCCTGTTGCCTCTTCATCCATAATATTTCCAAGAACATCCTGCTACAGAATTCTGCTAATGTAGAGGACAATTACAAATTAGGTATAACTTACTATTCTTAAAAATTAACAGAAACTTGAAGATGCAGTTTAGGTTGCCCAGGAAAACATCTAAATATGATTGAGTTCTGTGATGAAACCTCATGATTTGGTTTAAAGTTTTGGCAACCTGCTAAACCTCTTGGAAACTAGTTTGTTCATCCAGAGCCACTGTTAATTGCGCTGCGTGGCTCTAGCACATCGACAGCTTCTGAAGGACTTCCATTAAAAGTATTTTTTCCTTTACAAACTCTCTTGGAATCCTCTCCAGTTTGCCAGAAAAAACACCCCAAAACAAAACCAGAAAGCTTTCCTAGAGTTGTTTCATCTGGGCTACATCAACACATTGCTGGCTTTCTCTGCCTGGCACAACTGTTTTGTCAGTCTTTGGTAGCCACCACCACAGTCTACATTAACATACATGGAATGGCGTTATTGTTTTATGCACTGCCTTAGAAATAGGTGTTCATACAGTCAGTAAGACATGAGGCTTATTTCCACTTCCTCTCCCCATGTACTGAACATGCTTGGCTCTGTTATTTTCCAGAAACATCCCTCTTTGGGCTGCATGACTACCTCCACTTGGCAAATGGCACCTGCACACTTAAGCCACAGACTGGGCATCTTATATGGAGTCATCTAGAAGGGGTGCCAGCATATCTTAGGGCTCTTCACAAAATCCTTAACAAAACCATTTAAAAAGCAAATATATTAATATTTCTACAGAAGAGACACATCACTTGCAGAGAAGGAAGGAACATTCAGTGAATCATCTCTGACTCGAATTTTAGCCAAGTGCCTAACATTTCACAGTTGCAGTGAAAGACTTCTCTGCAGCTAAGATAACAAAGCTAAGCATCTGTATTTACACATCGTTTGTGTGAAAGGTAGCGGTAAGTATTCCACTTTTGATATTGCTGCAATTTAACAAAGCTTGCTAGTTAGTCTTCTGTCAGATTATTTAGTACATTTTCTCAAAAGATCAGAAATATTTCTTGAGAGCACTTATGCAATGTAAAGGTTAAATTCTTTTGTTAGTTCTCATGCTATTGCTTCAATATATTTCCACACAGTGTAGGGGATTACAGACATTTACCTTGGCCTTGATTTTGCATATTTTTAGGTATTCCATTAAGGGATAGCATTTTATTCCTACACAGAGTTGAAAAGGACAGGAAGCACAATTTTATTTTTAAGAGACAGCAGCAGGCATATCCTTATTACAAAACCAGAAGAGCAGCTCTAGAGCATTGATCTCTGGAATACCAAGTGACTAACACAGTTTAGATTTGACATTGTCATCATACTCTCTTTACTTTAGATCTCAAAATATATTTGATAGCAAGTTGCAGGAAACCCTCAATGTTTTCTTGTTTAAGATTCAGATCAAGTATGCACAATTACAGTGGAAACACTCCTCTTTATTTTAGTACAAATAATAAGAGTTTTCTTCCACTGAAAATCATATATATACATATATATATATATATATATTTAAACAGGCATTTATGGCTTTTATAGAAATTGCACAACTTACTACAGTCATCATAGCTAAGAACTTTCTTCAGAAGTAAAACTTCACATATTATCTAATAAATTCAGTTTACTGATTTTTGATTTGGAAAAAAAAAAAGTATTAAAATAGATTAGAGTTGAATTACAGCCTGTATCTACACTCCTAGTGCTTGCAATAGCATGAAATCCTTATGCTGTATTTTTGTTTAAAGCGAATTTCTGAACTTCACACTTGTGGGCTAAAAAAAAAGCATAGTAATAGAGGAGAGCAGTATGCCATTCTCCCCCTTGTCCAGGAAGCAGCGGCATATTAAATAAGCCAATCCTTATTCTGGACAGCTTGAAATAACTTCAAAAGAGGGATGCCAATAATTTGATACTAAGAGCTTTTATGAAATTATTTTCAGCTATAAAGTAGTCTTTATCCCAGTGTATGACAGTAGGGATTTCTTCATTTGCTCACTGAATAGAATAATCATCTTCCCCCCCCCCATGGATAAAAGCATGCACCATTCCTTCTGAAGTGACAGTTACATCCTGTTCAAACACCTGATGGCAGTACAACAGGGAAGTGTTGGAGCAGAGGACAGTGTGAAACTGTCTGTCACTTATAAGGTTATACAGCTTTTCATCTCTGCTTTCCCAAGGCTGTGGTGTTTTAAAGCAGAATACCTTTACAGCTTCATGGAAAAGCACTTACTAAGAGAGATAATGATCCAGTCACACTCCAAAACACAAGTGGCAGGATGTTTATCTTTCTGTAAGCTTTCTGGAAGAACTGATAGTTTCTCTGACTTTTGCAAAAGTTTGGTTAGGACTGAACACAAATAGGCATTTGAAAACTGAGTGCATTCAGCACTTCAAAAATGTACTTAGGCAGGATAGTAGGGCAGAAGCAACTTTTTTGAAAAAAAAAAAAAACAACAAAACCATGACAAACAAAAAGCTTTCCCAGAATATAGGGTTTCTTTGAACAAAACTTACTTTATCATCAGGCTTTTGAGATCCTGATCTTCACCTTCTCGTAACTCATATTTGCTTGTTAGAGACAGTGAAATCTCTGTTTTTGCAAGTTGATTCAGTGTGCTTTCCCTGTTAAGGTCATTGGGATCAACAGCTCCTTCCCCTATAAGGAAACATCTTTTACTTCAAGTTTGCCAACTTTCCTACGATTCAATGCATGAAGTTAACAAGAGCCTAGATAAACCACTGTAAATCATCAGAAATGTTGTTCATTAAATAGCACACCCATTTCTACCATATAGAAGCAGTCTTTTTTGTGCATCAAAGAATCAAAACCATAACTATTTATAAGCCCAGTTAGATTATTTTGGAAATGCCACCAATTCTTACTTTTCAAACTACTGGTGTGCAAGATACTCAAAGAAGAATACAAACAATTTAACACTCTTTACCCTACCATGCAATGATAGTGAAAAATGGAGTAGCAGCTATGTTAACCAGCTCTTCAACTGGAAGCTAGTATTTCTAGTGAGATCCTAGCTACTTTCTAAACAGTTCACAACTTACAGCAATTAAGGCAAATTAAATAGCCATATTTATTCTTCATATCTTTCTAATAAATTTGTATAAGTTTTAAAACTTCATTTTTATTTTGATAATTAAATGTCAAAATAAAAAATGGCTATTAAGAATTCTCTGCACTTTTTGTAAATTTCTAGCTAACGTTAGCAAATCTTAGGATCAGGTTATTAAAAAATCACTTGTTTTCTATCTGCAATTTGAGCAGAACTGGATTGTTCTTCTGAAAACATTATTAGTGTTTGGATTTTGAATCACATCATTAATCTTTAGAATGAGTATTGCAGTTAGAAGAAGGTTCAACTAAAAGAAACAATGTTACAAAAAGTGTTCAGAAAAGAATTCTATAGCAAATGAAGAAGCTGTCACTATGAGAAGTATGAGAGTGTTTAAATCAAGTCCCAATATAATTCTGCTCCTAGAGTGAAGTTAACCATAAAGACAAAGAATACCATACCAAGGAAAGACTCTACATCAGGAACAGGTCCCAGCCCTTCCAGCAATTCGTTCAGCAGGTCATTTGGCTCAGTGGCAATGGCATCCTGGTGTTCTAATAGTAGCTATAAAATGTAAATGAAGTCACCATCCAAAAAAACCACAACATTGCCAGTGTCTTTATATTTGTAAATAAATCTGGATACCAAATGCTGAAAAACACAGACCTAGCGTGAAAAAGATTATGGAGGATCCAAGGTAGGTAAGCATGCTCAGTTCTCAACTGTGAGTTCAGAACTACTCTTACTGTAAGACATCTTGCTGTGCTTCTCCAGGAATCGTCTCTGGAGTGCTGAACATCACAGCTCAACAGATGTTTAAGATTTGCCTTTAAGACTAAGAAATCATCACAGAGTAAAAGGCAGAGCATTTCAGTACTGCATCCTGAACTAAGCACACAAAGGAATGAAGACAGGGTTGGAGGTTCATAGAAAGATATCTATGTTTTGTATATCCATTCCAGTATCTTACAATAGTATCAGTGATGACTATATTTTGTAAGTGAAAAACTAGCTATGCAGCACCTGCTGCACATTTTCTAACAGGCTTAGAAGTTGCAAGAGATTTGTGAACATATTCACAATAACTTCCATTACACTTGGACACATTCTCAAAGTTTTAAGCCACAAAAATACTGGTCAGACAAGTTAATAAAAAGCATGAACAGGGCAGTAGCTTTTTCTTTAAAACAGGCTCTCACTATCTGTGAGAAAAGTAAACTCATGTTAGGTAGATAAAGACAGCAACATTAGTGACCACTAAATTCAACAGTCCATTCCCCAATATCCCTTACCTGGAGGACTGATGGAAAGATATAATGTCACCAAGTTTCACTGAAATTTAGCTACAGCATGCAGAGTAGGCAAAAACTCCAAGATTCTAAACACTTCAGGCTATAGTCAGTCAATAGTTACTTGTTACTAAAAACTTAATAACAAGAAACCTATATCCTTTAAAGAAAGGCATTTCAGACATGCATACAAGATGGAAGTGAGAATTCTAAGCCCATAACTATTAACTTGTTTAAAACAAGTTTCTCTCATGTGCAGCAGCTACCCCACACCGTACATAACATTGACTAAGATGCTGTGAGAACTGCTGAGACACACTATGTGTACTGATTAAAACTCCACCATGCTTGACACTATACACTTGCAGGGAAGGTGCAGTGGGAGAAGACAACTCAGGTGAAGGCTCAGTCTCTCAGAAAAAGTTTAGTGGAAGAGGTGTCATGGGACAAGGAGGATCACCTAGTAAATATACTGCATGCAGAAAATATACAGTCTTCAGACCTAATTGCTTACATCCTCTAGGGAGGCGAGTGCATTTTCATATTATTAAAAAAAGACCATCTCCTTGAGCCCCTTTGTTGGGCAATTTACCTTCATTAAGTTACTTCATATTTTATCAGTATTTTATCAGGTAATATAAAAATTGCATAATAGTAGTTTATCACATTAGGCTCAAATAACATCTTAGACATGCAACAGACCCACTAAAAGGAATGTTTGACCAAGACTAGTGTTTATATGTAACCACTGGATCATGAACATGCAGGCATAGGTCTATGCCTTAAAAAAAATAAAGAAAAGGCACAAAGACAATCCAGCAAATATGTTTTTAGCATATTAGGCTATTAGTTTTCACTTGATTAAATCTACTAAGAGCTGGGTACTCTACCATTTCCATAGTGTATATGACAATATGAGGGAATCTTTGGGGGTGTGTGTAGGGAAACGGGGTGGAAGCATGACAGCAGACAGTTTGCAAGCCACAAAACAGATAGTAATATCCCAGCTTTAGGAGGACCGTGTGGTAGATGCTGAACTTACACCCTAATGAGTCATACTGCAAGGTACAGTTTGTCTGTTCTTTATGCATGACAAAGAACTGCCACAGCTTCAGTCCTTCTAAATCAGACATTTGCATCTTCTCCCAACAACATATGACAGAATGCCAGAGTTGTGAAATACACTAAATTTTCCTCTATTCTCAGAGTCAAAGGAGCTTCTTCAAATTGGTGCCACTTTCCAAGACAGGAAATTATTTGAAAGTATAAGTAAGTTAGAAACATCACACTAGGTTAGGAAAAAGTAAAAATGTTCCTTGTTCCCATTAGAAACTGTTATATTCTATTTTTTATTCAAGATGATACTTTTGTATCAAAGCAATCTTCTAGGAAAAATACTCAATTCCAGACCATTTCAAAGATGAACTGAATAAATTATTTCAAAACAAAGCCTTCCCCAGAGACTGATTGTTACAAGTATTTCATTATCTTAGGTCTGTTGACTTACTGAATGGGTATTGATAATTTCTTCAATTGAGATATATATGACAGGTTTACTAAGGGTCACCATGTCAGAGTATTCATCAATATTGAATTTCTCCTCAGGTTCAGGAACATCACATGCAGCTTGAAAAAAATTCCTGAGAAAAAAAGAGAAATACTTCAGTAATTATTCCCTATAAACTCACTTTACTTAGCCTGTATAAAATACCCCCACAATCAAGTCTTTGACATACATTATATTTATCTTATCTGCAATCTACACAGTGTTTGAAGGAAAGCTTTGGAGGCAATGCATTTACTCATCAAGACAAATAACAAAGCATTCTATCTTCCTGGACACCTGGTGAAAGTTTGTTTTAAAGGTAATTTTTTTCTTCCTTTTTTAACAAGGAGTGATAAAGCTTGGTAAATTTTAAACACTTACAGGAGTCTGTATTATAATGATTTAGATGTTACAGAAGGATTTTCACAAAAAGGCCCCCTGATTTTATGAAGGCACTTTGTAGTATGAATTGTACTCATAAGTTGTTTGAAATAGCTGCAGAAAATTACCACTTGGCCTACAAATGTTTAAATCACTGTTACTCAAACTGAGCTGCTCAAAATGGCAGAAAAAGTGGTATTGTTTATAAATATAAGAATCATGAGGGGAAAAAATGGAACGTATGGCTGGAGCATTACTTTGACATGAGTACATGGAGAGCTGACACCTACTTCCCAAGACGACAGTGGTGTTTCTCCAAGCTACTGACAGAGATGTGTACAGACAACTAAGAAACAGCAAGGTCCTCCTGTCAGAGGACCACTTTGTTTTCCAAAGTGAGAGGACCCGAGCTGAAGCAGCTGGGAGAAACAGGGTTTTAGATGAGGCCTACAGGGATGCTGTAGGAGCTGTCCTGCCTTTACTGGCTCAGCCCTGCACTGTTGAGGAGATGCAAGTTTCAGGATCAGTGGACCTTTAAAGTTGGTATTAGGGGAAAAAAACGCTGTGATTCCTCAGTTTGGAGAGGAAAAGCTGAGGGATATGATCAAGTGGTACAAAATCACAGTGGTGTTGCATGAGATAAGTGCAGAATTATTTCATCAAATCTCACAATAATTGGGTATGCAATGAAGCTAGCAGGAAAATATTGTTTTGAAATAAATGAAAGGAAGCACTGTTTTAACTGACAGGTAGCAAACTTCTGAATATTGCTAAAGGAGGAGGTTATGGAGAGTGATTATCTCAAAGGTTTACAAAGGGTTTGGACAAATGTCTACACAAATTCATAAATGCATGGTAAAAGATCTAGGCAGGGCTGATAGCTTTTAACATAGCTGGTAGCTATGGGTGAGTACAAGGGGAACAGGCAGCTGAGAGCAGCTGCCATTGGTGTCTAAGAAGGGCTTAGTTAAAATACAGAGTGCAGTCACCCAGAGACTCAGTTTTGTATAATGTTAGTTTAACTAGTAGAAAGATTCTACCTTTTGTGGTGATCGAAAGGCCAGCTAAATTAGGCTCTCTCTTTCATTAATGTTTGTTATTTTTGCTATAACACTTTCTACCCTATTGTTTATTCATGTTTATGTCATGCCCTTCAATACTTAAAAAACCAGAATGATAAGTATCTTTGTGTTCATGGCTGAACTCTCAAGGAAATAGATGAACAGTGCATTTGCTTCCCTAAAGGGTAGACACTAAAGGTAGAAGATCTGAAAGTGAGTTTGGCACAAGACTCAGCAACAGTTCAAGATGATAACAGCAATCACTCCAAAAGATGAGCAATAATCCCAAAGAACTTGTGTCCCAGAGTGTAGCAAAACATGCAGTTTCCTGGGACTGAGGAAGATGAAAGAGTAAAATCTGCTTGGAATCTCTCAGCTAAGATGAAAGAATAAAAAGAAAACCTCAAACTTCTCCCTGACTAGTAAGTTTTTTCCTTAGACAAAAAAATTCAGCTGTCCTCCTGACCCAAAGAACACATTATTTCTGCTGGATAATGAATCACCCCACATTGCTCTCACAAACTGTGTTTGCAGTACTACAATCAAGGCAGTAGAGTTGATCAGTTCTCAGACTAATGCTCAAGCAGAAATAGAACCTGTTATTCCTGCTTCAACTTCTTCAGCAGTGAGAATTTCTCTACGGCAGATCACTCAACATTTTTAACTCTAAGCAGGGAGACTAGTCCACCTGCCTTACTCACCCTAGAGGAGAGCTCTTACTGTGCAGGTATTTGCAAGTGCTTTGCATACCTGAACTTCTGGTATGTCAGTGAGAGGTAAGTGTTCATCGATGATAGATGTTCGCTCTCTCCTTCAAAGAGTTTGTTAGAAGCAGCATGCTGAAGGACTTTTGCCACACAGCCTAAGTTCCTCCTCTGGTCAGGGTGTATCTGTCCCCCAGCTGTCATATCAATTATATCAAAACCATCAGGAGCAACAATGGCAGGGTTCATGTAGCGATAGTACAGGAGGTTGCCAACAATCTAAAAGTAAAAATTAAAAGATCTTCCCTTTGATTACAGCAATTACATTTTACAAAACATGATCAATCATTTCTACTTCTAAATCAGGCGTAGGAACTGGTGATAGAACTATCCCTAAGACATACATGTTACCTGTGTGGCTAACTGAAAGAGCTGGTGGTCTTTTATAAGATGTGCCTCCTAGAACACCTCTGTGAATGTCAGTTATGGACTTCTACAGCCACGTTTCAATTTGTTGCTGGGTTTAGATCACCTAGTGCAAGACATCGAGTTGAACACAAATACAACTCTTTCGCCTAGATTTTTCAAGTTTCAGCTTCAGAGGCTTGTTCTCTCAAGTGCTACAGTTATCTGTCAGCATTTGATGCATTCATTGACAAGGGAAACACTGTTTCTCATGAGGACTGCATGCAGTCCTAGAAGGCTAGAGAACAGATTTTCCAAACCTCAATTCTCTATAACGATGATACAGTATCTTGTATTGTGCAGATGGTGATTTCAAATCATTCCTGATCTCAGAAAGGCAGGACTTTCCTTTCTGCAGTTTGCCTCAGCTTATGTACAGTCACCTGCAGAACTTCCAGTTTACTCATTTAAAGGCTTTGTTGGATACCTTATGCTCCATTTTCTATTTTTTTTTTTTAATAAATTGAGCAATGCCTTAATCTGTATTGCCAGAGTAGTGTACAAAAGTACCCCATAAATGCTACTTGCAGGGATTTTTAATGTGTTCTTAGAACACGCACAATCAGAATTAATTTTTCAGCTGAGGAGTTTGAAGTCCTCTAGGCACCTGCATATATATATATATATATATATATATATATATATATATACACACACACACATATACATATATATACATACATATACACACACACACATATATATATACACACACACACATATATATACACACACACACATACATATATATACACACACACACATACATATATATATATATACACACACATATATATATTCTTTTCTAAAAAAACCCAAATAATATCTTTTTGAAAAATAATAGGGAAATAAATACCTTGTAATTTTAGAACCTTTTCATTAAACACTAATGAAAACATCTTTATTGAAGTACAAATATTTCTAACTTGAGAGAGCTGCCAGTCTCTCAGCTGAAAGGTTCATGGAGCAATTCTCCTAAGTCTCCTGAAGAGGTACCACAGCTGTGGTAAACTAGTGATGGCCAGTGTGCTGGTACCATGCTTAACACTCACATTTTACTCTTCAGTTTGTACAAATGTCATTTCTACAACTTTTACAAGCATCTTAGTGTAGTGTAATGATCTACTTGCAATTCTTTAGAACACTTCCTTATTGTATTTAAATTACAATATAAATGCAATTTAAAAAAATACATTATTTTATAATGTTAACAACTTTGGTGGGAGTGTGTGTTCATGGTGGAAATGAAGACCATGGTGTTCTCAGTGAAAGAATTTGCTGGTAGTGAGGACTGTAGTACAAAACCTAAAACCAAGATGATTCACATAAACTCCAACCTCCTAAGAACAGTTACTATCCAAACCAGGTTGAGAGCTGTCTTCCATAAGACTTGCTGAGCACCCAGGTTGTGACATTGAATTCTGTTCTCCTTCCCTTCCACCACCGTTTTGCAAACCACAAAGTGCTAAATTCCTTTGGTCAATGCTGGTGTTCTCAGTTCCTTAGAATGCTTAGTGTCAATAAAAAACCCCTTTGGCATTAAAAGAATAAGCTGCTGTCAGTGTGTCCTCAGAATCCCACCTTTAATAGTTCATCTTCTGTTGCATCTGGAAATTTCTCATGGAGTGAGCTCTTCAGAACTTTGGCTATGTATCTCATTCCATAACTACATGTAGAACAGATGAAAAGGAAAAACATTGGAAAGACTTAGACAAAACATGGAAAAAAATAAAATCATTCTAGTCGTCCAGGTTATTGGCTTTTCCCCATACCATTTAAAACACAAGCCAAGACAATAGTTACAATGAAAGTTTCAAGTACAGGGAGATCTTCAGGTGGCTGCTAAAACTGAATAGAAGTGGAGAAACCACTCTCTCTACTGGGGAAGTAATTAGAGAGGCATGTGTCACAAGCCATGTAATTTGAAAGGATCTCCCTCACTGAGTTTCAAAAGAAGCTTCACTGTGCACATGAGAGTCTTAATGCAGCACTTACGGCATGATATTGAGAGAAGAGAATATGGACACGAGAACTTTGTCAGTTACTGCTCGCAAACTCTGAATTGATGATTCCAGTTTACTGACCACTTCTGTGTGTGTTAATGCTTGTTCTGTGGTTACATCATATGGCAATTTGCTGCAAAGCAAACATATTAAATGAGGCTAAATGTAGTTGAGAATAAAATACTTATTTCTTTCTCTTTGTAAGGGACATCAGTGAACAGCAAAAAGATTCAGACAAATACAGCTGAAGTTGGCTATGTAATGAAAGTCTCAGATGCATTAACTTTCGAAAGAAGGCAGTTTGTTTACGTGGGGGTGCACATGCTATCATGTACCTTCCCTTAAGTACAAAAGGGGAATCCTAATTTAAGGCATGCATCTCCACATCCCAGTCCCAGGATAGCTCCCTGAAGAGCCTAGGACACTGCTAACATGCTGTTATAAAACCTGCATGGAAGAAGGCTGTAAATTTTTCCATGGTGTAGTCTACTACACCTGTAAAGATCAAGTAATTGACTTGTGAAGTTCATGACCAGGAAAGTGATCCTTTTATTGTTCAGAGCAGGTCAAATTACCAGTTTTTCAAGCACGTCTCCTGAAAAACTCCTACTTTGCTGCAGGAGGAAAGGGAAGGAATGCATGGGTACAAGTGCAATTTGTCAGAGTAGGAAAGGGCAAGCAGAAGTGAGGGATCCCTCAAGTATTTAAATGGTACAATACATTCAGCTTCCTCACTCACCTGGCCTCACCAGTCTGCATTTCTAGCTGGTTTACCCATGACTTGTACACATCAACAGGGCTAGTGTTGATTATGAGGGACTTATCCTCCATGATCTCCTTCACCACTGGGGCCAGGAGCTGGCGTAGAGTGTTCTGTCCACGAGCACCTCGATTGAAGCTGACAACCATCTTAATGACAGTGGGGTTTCCAGTAACAATATCCTGTATCTGGTCTACTTTAGAGCTGTAGCAAGAACAGAAGAGTTCTCAGATCTGACTTATGTATGCGGTTATCCATGTTTTCAAAACCCACACTTCTTAAATTATCTTATTTCTACATTGAAACTTGTTTATACAGTTTATTTCTTAGGCTTTCATATAAAACAAGATTATAGAAACTGCTTATGTGTTATAGTAATGTCCTGGAACATAGCATAGTCAGTGGTAACTAATATATATATTCCTGATTCAGGCCAAAATACCTGTTCAGTAAACACTTGTTAAAGGCATAAGGTTTTATTGTTTTAGGATGAGCTGCCATTTTCCACTTACAGAACATACATTTACATAGAGAAAGAAAAGACTTTCTCCATCTGTAAATACACAAGCACAAAAGCAAGAAACCCTAGTGTCTACTCTTTTTGAAGCTATTTTTTTAATACAAAAAATATTGACCACCATAACTTTTTTTTTTTTTTTTTTTTTTTTTTTCCCTGAATTGGAAGTAGATTGAGTTAATGAATGTTACCCTGAAAATAAGTTCTCTAATTACAAAAATATGTATGCAATTTTACAGCAGTTTAAAGATTAACTATCAAAATCTTTTAGGTATGAAGTATTCATTGAACTATCTGTAACACAAATTAGCTAAAGTTTTCTTGTGAGTGCACGTACTGTATCTCCTCTTCTAAGGCCGTTTTGAAGAGTTTGAGAAGCAGATACTCTTCTCGTTGATTGGAGGCATAGTTGTACAGAGTGAAGATGACTGTATCCATAAACTTGGTTGATTTGTTTTGTGGCATTTGGAAAATCAGCTTCGCCAGATATGTGGGATTGGTCTATGAAACAAACAAATAAATTAAATACTATTGTCCAGGACAAACTACCCCCACCTGGGGGACAGCTCTCCACATTTCTATTAACACCAAAAGCATTTATGTTGAATCCTGTATATGTCACTTTTCCACCATGGTTTTACTTTTTTCCAAATCCTAATGCATAAGAAACACTGGATACTGCACAATTAGATATCTGTGAGCAGCAACACTAAGGATTTTATCTGTAGTCTCCAAACAGTACCTCTGTGCATCAGGTCTGTGTATCTGATGACAATGACAATTTAACAAATTACAATGGCTATCTAACAAGACGACATTACGTAACTACATGTTCACTTAAGTATTGAAGGGTGTTTGTCCTGGAAAGATCCAAAATTCTTCCAGAAAAACTTCAGTGAGATGAGAGAAAAAGAGCACAAGAACAGATGCATTATATGCTGTCAGCTGCATAGCAGACAACTTCCTTTCCACCACACACAATGCATGGTAATAGTGACAGTAATTTACATGGACTAAAAGATACATGGAAGAAAACATTTCTATTTGGCTTTAGTATGGACTGAAGTTATTCTCAAGATAAAAAAAGAGATATTTCTTGTGCAGTTTAAAGACAGCACAATTTTTTCAATCGCAGGAAATATTGGAAGTTGATCATAGTATTTGCTGCAGTCTCATACTACTTTGGAAATCATTTCATAAGCACTACTACAACCACTAAAACAGAGCAAACAGTGTATTCTAGTTTTTATTGAGCAATTTGCTGCCATGTTAATTTTTACACTGATATTTACCTGCAAAAGGTAGAATAAATGTTGATAAGCCTCCAGTTTTTTTCTTCTCTCTTTACTCAGACCTTTGATACCCTGTTTGTCAACTGTAACCATCTCCTCCAGCTGACTTTTGCTCTTTTTGTTAAGTTTCTTATTGTGCAGTACCACATCCTGCAGACAGATGATCAAAAGTCTAGATTATATATTCACCCCAAAAAAAAGTAAATTGGAAAAAAATAACATTTTCCCAGCCATGTTAGGTGCAATATTCCTCCAAGGGCCTTTTTGAGCAATGTTATATATTTTGCTGCTCTATTTACTCACCAGTCTTTTTGGACATCTTTATCTTGTCACCAGTATGGCTTGACAATAATGACTATGTGGGAAACCTGTTCTCATGTACAGACTCATTCATCATTTAGTTTACAATGAGCAAGGTCTCAAATATGATCAGAAAACTACTCCATTCTACCACAGAAAAGATGCTTAAAATCAGCCAAGCAATTACCATTGTCCAAAAGTAGCAAAACAAAGAATGACATTTAGTAGCAAACTGACATACGGCTCAGGGCAACAGAACAATCTCTACCACAAGGTATTTCAACAATATTACTTAAGCCATGCAAAAAAAAAATTGCTTAATTTACCAGAAATATTTGAACTAAATGAGGATGACCAGGCACTGGCACAGGTTGTTCAGAAACACTGTGGAGTCTCCACCCTTGGAGATATTCAAAGGCTGCCTGTGCATGTTCCTGGGCAACCTGCTCTGGGTGGCCCTGGTTGAGCAGAGGGTTGGAGCAAATGACCTCCAGAGGTCCCTTCCAGCCTCAACCATGCCGTGATTGTGTAGTCCTGAGCTCCTTCAACACATGGAAGTGCTTAGTGCATCCTACAGAGTCTGAACAGAGCCTGCTGACCTGAAGAGTGATTCTGTTTTTCACCAGCAGTCCAATCTTTATATCCATTAAGTTCAAGTCCTTCTCCAGCTGTTGATTGGATCGAATTTTTGTAACGACCTCTTCCCTTAACCTTGTTACTTCCAGTTCTTCTTGAAAGTCTAAGTCACTTTGGTCCAAGAGGTAGACAAATTTGCGCAGGACAGTCAAAGGTGGATTTTCAGCACCAACTATAGTTTGAAGTAAATAGGCTTGTTAGTTGACATAATACTGAACACCCCTAAAACCCTCAGAAAACTGATCACTGAGCAGAAAATTTTGGAAGTTTATGCCTGTTAGAGCAATATTTTTTTTTATACTGTGTAAGTACAATTATCCAAAATAGTTTCAGCCGTAAAACAGTAGGTTTACAAACACTTGACCTGGCTTTTGAAGGGGAATCTGAGACTGAGAAATCTCATGTGAGAATTTAAACAAACAAGCAAACAAACAAAAAGCTGAACACAGTAACATGCTTCACCCCAAATATACAACATTCAACTGTTACCACTTACCTAGTGTTCTGTAGTCCTCCCTGGCTTTGTTTGCTCTGAGAAATGCTTGTATCTTCACAATTTCATCATTCTGGATTAAGCAAAAAAATCTAGTTATGACACATTTTTGCTTAGAAACACACTGCAGAACCTGCACCCTTTATCCTGAGATTCCCCAAACTGCCCATGCAGTTATATTGCCCTATTTTCATGCTTCATGTTTGGAATGGAGAGAAGGGACTTACGTGATCCATAAAGTATTGCAGGCGTTTCTTGTAAGCTCTCCTTGCCAGCCACATTTTTACCCATGATTGAATCTGAAAATTAATAACAGACACTGTGCAAACTTGTGTGTGTGTGTGTGTGTGTGTGTGTGTGTTAATCTTGTTTCTGACAGTCCTCTTCCGCAGGCATACTGTTTCATACTCGGGGCCGTAGATGACTGTACTACTGGGCTCTTACAGCCCAGTGACCAGATTAATGGGTTTCTACTGAAATAGCAAGTTGAATTCAAGGCCCTATTACCCATGTGTAGTATTATCATCCTTGGAAGTAATTTCTATCTTCAAGTCTCAGCTCTCAGTTCTAAACCAATCTCCTTCAGAGAGAGAAGATCAATATCCCATCTGTGATCTACAACCTGTTCATTACATAGTATTCCATTATCATCTCAAAAAAGTGAACACTTTTCAGACAGATTTGACAGCTTTTAATGAAATGATAACACACTGCCAGCTCAAATATTTTCTTATTTAGTATTATCTAAAGGGAGATATAAGGAAATCTCTATTATGAGCCACTCAAGTTCAGCAAAGCCTGATAGAAGACAAACACAGGGCCTTCAAGAAGCAATTTAAGCTGTCAATTAAACAATTTTTCAACACTATGCAAATTTCTGGAGTACAAGTTCCTCCAGTTCATGTACCTAGTCTCCAATTCCCATGCAGTGAAAGACCAAGACAAGGGATAAACCATACTCGGGCCCCAAAACACAGTGGGACCTTACCTTAACAATTGCAGCAACATTGCCTTGAAGCACCTTTAATCTGTCAACATAGCTTTTCCTTTGTTTGAATCCTTTCCAGTAAGCCTATTTTATAAAAGGCACAAAATCATTATTATTAATAAGAAACTGGTATTTATTAAAATCTAGATACATACACTAAAACAATTAACAGTGTTTATCTTGTAGAGAAAAATTGCCATTGCGGTAAAAAGACAGGTGTAAGTAAGCTTGCCTCTGTATTTTTTAAGGTGCTCTGATACATTTCCTGTTAACTGTGGTCAATCTCAGGACAAACACTTTGTCATCCAATGCCATATCCTTCCCTTCTCTGAAGCCATCTTTACTCTTATCACCAGTACACTCACATCCTTTAGCATCCCAGTCACTGGCTTCATCCCACACAGGGAAGACTCTGCCAGCTCTTGCCAATTAACATCCAGAGAAACTCTCCCCTACCTAGCTGAACCCCCATCTTTTTTGGGCTGGCCACCTTCCCAAGTCTTTGCTATTCCAGAATCACTCGGGGTTATCTTGTACCACTGATAGCAACCTTTCAATTCCCTCACTTGTCTCTCCCTTTGCTAGCTCAAAAGTAAACTCTTGGTAAAGAGCCCAACGAGAGGAACAGCACAGATACTCTCACCTCCTTTACCATATTTTCCCTTTCATCTCTATCCAGACAGTGACACCAGCCTTGTCCTCTACTTGTTGTCTTTTCACAAGTCCTTTCTATTTTAACGTCCATAAAAAAAACCCCCACAAACCAAACCAACCCTGAGAGAACACCTTCACCTACATTGCTTCATATTTTTGAACCTGTTCACAGGCCCTGAATTCCTCAAAGAACAGTACAGTCCTCTACTGGGCTCAGACACTATGCCATGAAAATGAAAAGCCAATCCCCATGACAGCTGCTAGCAGTAAAAGTATTTACCATCATGACTTGTTAAATTAACTTCCTATGGATTAAAATAATCAGTTGTTCATTTTTCTATTATTTGATTGGTGGGTGTTAATGAATTGTTTTTCAAGACCAGAATAAGTTGCTTCTAACAGGAAGTGGCTATTTCACCACTTAAAGCCACTTGCATGCATTTGTCAGTGTTCACACCCTCAGAGTTTCCTTAATACTCTTTTCAGAGTTCAGTAAGAAGACATCCAAGAAATATTGCCAGAGCCCAAAAACACCACGGTGTCTGCCACTCCCTACCCAGCTATGACTTCATGGAAGAGGCAAACCACTTCCCAGTGGGGATAGTCTAGAAAGGAATGTAATTCTCAAGTCATGATTTGCCAAGGAATTTTGCTCCAATACTCACCAAATATCTTCTGATCTTGTACTGTACATAATTAGGTGTACTATGCAAAACCTGAACACCTCAGAATACAGCCAGGGCTATGTATATCTGATCTTCTCCCACTGAAGCAACTTAGACCGCAAGTGGTTATGATCGATTCTTTTAAAACTGGATATTCGCTATTTAAAAGCACAACTACTTCAATGAGGACAAAACATATTTGCAGATTTGGAAGTCTGAACTGCTGCTAATGAAAACAAGGACAAAGAACTATTTGAGAATTTTATCAGTGTTAGTAATCAGCCACATTACTTGTCACATGCAGAAAGTTGCCCAAGCCATGTTACTTTCTTGTTCTAGAACAATACCTGTATTTTGATGGCAGATGGTTCCTGGTTTTGAAGGTATGCTTTTCTCTCCTGATAATTTTTTCTGACTAAGAATCCCCTTGCTTGGGCTTGCAGTTCAACAATCAGATTTTCATTAGCAAGCCACAGCTGCTCTCGATTGTAATCTGCTGTAACTTGCCCAACAATGCTCTGTTAAGAGATCATGGAAAAAGGTAATTTCAAAGTAAAAAAACTCAAGCCAAAACCATCCTGGAATTTGATCTGTATTATCTCCATAATCTGTACAGTTTATGTTCATTCTAGCCATCCCCTCTTATTTACCCCTAGATTTTAGTCAGTATGATGAAAGAGCTACTTTTCTACCACTGAATTTTGTATAAGGGGTAACAACTCCTTTCAAACCTCAGTTATTCATCTGGGTATGCTATTTTGAGAGACAGGTCTTTTTATAATTTGGGAGAGTTTAGTGTTCCTAATACAAGTTTTTAATGGAAGTTAGACATCTAGAAATATTAACTGAATCAGGGAGCTCTCTATAGAGAAGCACACTCAAATACTGCTGCATCAGAATTTCAGGACCTACACTATGATGAGCTGTTCGTGCAGCTGAGTAAACCTGTAACCTAGATGGGCTGCATCAGAATAAAAAAAAAAATTGCACAGAAGCTTGTGCGATCTACTTTGTTCTAATTTATTTTTCATGCTAACATAAGACCTCTACAGTAAGGGAGTTTAAGTATCACACTCATGCTACTGACCTTGGAGTTGCAAGAGTGCTGTTAGAATAGACTTAAACATAAAACAGTGCTTTCACCTGCCCCCAAATACATAATGAAATTCCTTGTCATAGATCAATGCAAAGTCCAAAAGGTATAAATGGATATGAAAGCAATCAGACTTTTCTACATCAGCATCTGTTGGTGGCCATTCAAATGAATGCTGTAACTTCCTGTTAGGAAGTCCCTGAATCATCAGACAGGAGGCTATGCTATCATTATTTTCTTAGGTTTAAATTGTTGATATTCTCAGAAGTAGATAATGAGCTAAAGTGATCTTCAGTCTCACCCAGCATAGCCTCTCCTTTTGATATTGCCATGACTTGCCGTCTGTGTCTCAAATGTTTATGATGTATTTGCAATAAAAGCAAATGTTTCAACTACCTACCTGGATTTCTGCACCAGTTAACCATGAAGTTTTTGGTACAACTCCTTCAGGTGCAACACAGGCACTCTCCTCTGTTTCCACATTATAATAGTAGTTATACCTGTTTTTCATTACAAGTTTTATCCATGGACTTTCATTAGAATCTAAAAGAAATACATACTATTAGTACACATCTGTGCTCTGTTACACTGGTAAATTACAGCTCTCCCTACCCATTTCCCATCTCTACATTTGCTGCAAAGAGATTTTACATGTAAAGTCGCAATATGTTTCATGACAGTTTGTAGTAATCATGTTTTAAAAATATTCTATTTAGGTGGATCAGGAACATTCTTCTAGAATGAAACAGCTATGAGATTTGTACAGATCCACTGCCAGCTTCTCCAAACCCCAGTGTGGCAACTTTGTTCTGGCTCCTGAAACAGTTTGTGCTACATCTTCCATCATAACTCACATACGTGGAATTGAGACTGTATTTATTTAAAAATATTGTTCTTGTCATTAAGGCCAGCAGTCGGACAGAAGACATGTAGCTTGGATGGGACATTTCCTATATCCCTATTGTCTTTTTAGTACTTTGGTAAACAATGCTGCATCCTGACAGGCAGGAAAAGACTCATTTCCTCATGGACAAAAAGCCCAAGGGTAAAGCTGATAAGGTCAGTTGTGCAAAATGCCCTCTCAATATGTTGCAGGCTGAAACATGCCCATCTACTGTAAGAAAGTGTATTACATTGATGAGAACCCTTTGTTGTTGTTAGCTAATCTTGGCTGCATTAGCTATGACAGCTTGCAGCTCTAAGGTGGCAAAACTTCCCATCATTTTGCTATGCTCTGGGCAGATTCTAGCTCCAGCTTTTGCTGATACCTGCTACTCTGCCAATGCACAGGGACCATTAATGGGCCATGGAGACTCTGGCAGAGCCTGTCTTGACCTTTGACATTAGCCCATAAGGCTTAAGTGTACAGACTAACCCTTGCCTGCAAATGTCAGCAGGAAAAAATAAAAAAATCAAACAAATAAACAAACACCAGAGTAATATGGTTTTCTGGTGGACTAGTCTATTGACAGGCACAGACATGCTGTCCCAAATTCACTCGAGAGGCTAGTCTGAGACTCTAGAAAGTCTTAGCTAGACTTTCGAAATAGCTAGACTAATTTCTCAGCATGTACTGTGATCTGGATGATGTGTGCAACAGTTCAGCATCATGTAAAAGGTACTTGGACAAACATAATATTTTCTCAAAAGATTTAAATGAGCAACTGTCTTCCTCAGTTTACAGTGACTTTAAGTAGGCCTTTTGTGTTAGTTTTGTAGTGGCCTCAGTGATACAGACACATGGAATGGTCCTATTCAGGAGTTTTTACCTTCTCTGATTTTCAGGTTCTTGGCTTCAGAGAGGTTCCTGAAGTAGATTTCTGCACACTCGGGAATGACTCGTAATCCAAACTTGGACTGCAGTATCGTCAGGATTGGCTGAGAATCACCTTTCTCCAAGCTCTTGTTAATCATTGATGTTCCAACAGCCACTAGGATGAAATAATGACATAGGAAATTAAGTGGTTTGTACTCTATATACCCCAAACTCTAGGCTCCAGTGCCTTTAATAATGGACTTAAGGCTGGCATACACAGACAGTGTAACATACAGAGCAATTCAGTGCTTTGTCCATTTGCAACCTCCTTCATGCTTATAAGGACAAGTATTTCAGAGAACAGTAGGCCTGTTAGATAGAAAACATGTTGTCCACCCAGGCAGCCCATGCAGCCACAACACAACTGAGAGCAATCTGAGAGCATAGCTGCTCCCACATCCAGTGACACACCAGAGCAGCTGTTGAGGATGGCAGGAACACCCCATGCAGCTTGCCCTAACAGACAAGCCATCATCTGTTGATCACTTTGGAGCAAACTCTTGCAAGAGTAACAGCATCCTAGCCAGAATCCTGAAATGACCCTTTCTTGTCCTTAACCCTGGGAGCTTGTTTAAAGCTCATGTAGCAAATTCATGCCCTTGAGTTTACCAGAGATGCAGCTTTTGTTCTTCCAGGGCACTGGAAGAGGTGATGCTGTGAAGAATGTTCAAACTTTGAGGTTATACAACATTACTCATACTCCAATTCAGGACTTCCTAAGAATCTTTTGCTTTGTGTAGATCCCACCATCACCAAAGGCACTTAAAAATGCCTTAAACAGTAAAGGTATGTGCTGCTTTAGAAACTGCTGCTCTGTTTCTTAAATGGTATTCCTTCACATCTGAATTCAAGTTCCATGCACAGAGAAACAAGTGAATAGACATATGACTTGGACATATACATTATGTACTGGCTGAAGTGAACCTGGCTACCTTTGCATCCCACAGCTGTGCTTCACACTGCAGCAACAAACACTTTTCCTTATCTTGTGTATATCCAGATTAATACAAAAAAGATGCCTCTCCATACTCAGTGCTCTGGATCACAGAATAATTCAGGTTGGAAAAGACCCTTGGGATCATCAAGTCCAACCATCAGCACAAATCTCCTTCTCCCCTAAACACATCCAGGGATAGTGACTCCATCACCTCCCTGGGCAGCCTATTCCACCATCTGACCACTCTTTCTGTGAAATTTTTTTTTCATAATGTTCAGTCTGAACCTGCAGCACTGCATGGGGTCATTGTGTTCCAAGTGCAGAAGCTGGTACTTGGCCCTGTTGAAGCTCATCCCATTGATGTTGGCCACTGATCTAATTATCCAAGTCTCTCTGTAGAGTCTCCCTATCCTCATGAAGATCGACACTCCCGCTTACCTTGGTGTGATCTGCAAACTTACTGATGATACACTCCATGTCCTTATCAAGATCATCAATAAAGATGTTGAACAGAAATTATCCCAACACTGAGCCCTGAGGAACACCACTCGTGACCGGCTGCCAGCTGGATTTAGCTCCACTGACAACCACTCTCTGGGACCGTCCATCCAGCCAGTGCTTGACCCAGCAGACTGTTCGCTCATCCAGGCCATGGGCAGCCAGTATTTCTATGCGAACTCTACAGAGAACTGTGTCAAATGGTTTTTGAAATTCCAGGTAGACAATAACCACACCTTTTCCCTTGTCCAACAGTCATTTGTCATTTTGTCATAGGTCATTTTGTCATAGAAGGAGATCAGGTTTTTCAGGCAGGACCTGCCTTTCATAAACCCATGCTGACTGGGCCTGAGCATCTAGTTGTCCATTATATGACTTTAATAGCCCTCGAGATGACCTGCTCTGTGACCTTCCCTGGCACAGAGGTCAGACTAACAGGTCTATAATTTCCTGGATCCTCCCTTCTGCCTCTCGTAGATGGTGTCACATTTTCTACTCTGCTTACAGGGTAGCAGTTACCCCCTCTGCTTCCAGAGCTGATCCAAAAGGTGCCTACATACAAGAGGCAGTGCATGAGACTGAGTAGCAGGAAAGCATTTCAGCAAGAGAAAGTTAGTTTGACTGAGGTAGAAGGGGTAGCTTTGGCTAGTTTGTAACAGATCAATCTCCAAATTCATTGGCAGCCAGCAGTAAAACAAAGTGAATACACAACACCACACCCCCACCGTCTGGATTTCTACCAGATAGCATCCTGGTATTTTTCTGTGCTTTGAAACAAGATCCCTGCCAAGCATTCACATGCACCCCGTGAGACTGGAGATGACTTTGTACCGCAGCTGCGGTATCATGATGCCCAGGAATCTGGCCTTAGCAGCAAGGAAGATGGAAAAACTGGAAAGCCACACATTACCAGCTTACTGCTGCTGGCCCAGGTGGCTCAGCCATAGTCATACACAGTCCCATGTGCTTCATCAACTCTGGTCACCAGTATTCAAATGCTTTCTTGCTCCTTTCCATCCTACAGTTATGGGTGCTAGAAGCTGTTGTTGTAAAGACAGAAGAGCACACAACCTAGCTAAACACTGTTTCTGTAGGTCTGCTGCTGCCTAGCTTTTTCCTCATTATCAATTATGCTTTTATTTTTGAACGAATATGTAAGAAAAATATTTAGTAGGGAAAACACCCAATTCAACAGAAATTATTCCTTTTCACTGAAATGCTAGCAATTAATGCTGCAGTTGTTGCTCTAAAGAAGTGCCATGTGAACACTGTAAAATTATAAGCTAAACAGAGTTTAGCCATTCCCAGATGCAACAGAACTATGGGCTCCAGTCTGCTCCTGCAGCAGTTGGGTTGTCAGTATCAGATCAACACTCTGAAAGGCTCTTTTCTACACCCATCTTCCCTACAAACAGCTATGATATACAAAGATGCAGATGTCTGGTGTGATAAGCCTGAACTTTTAACATGGCCAAAGAACTGCTACTTCCTGTAACATGGACTCTTATGACAGATTCGGCTTTGACAGATGATCTATTCCTGTGCAAGACTAAGGTTGGTATTGGTGTCTATTCCTGAAGGCTATACATCTGGTATTTGGCCAATTTTGTTTTGTCCTCCACTTAGATAAGGAGTACAATGGTTGAACTGATTCAAGAAGTGAAGGAAACTGCACAGCAAACGCCACAAAGAATTAGGAAGCACACCTGCATTTACTGAACATGTCTTTCTAGATAAAGATACAAGTTACAGAGTTCTTTACTGTGTTTACAGGGAAGACAGTTTGCAAAAGTATTTTAAAATTTTAATACTGTAGTATTTAATATTTATATAAGGCATAAAAATTAGTTTGGAAGAGGTCAAGACTATTTTAGTCCAGTTGTCAGTATGTTCTCTTATTTTATTGCTTATTTTATTGCCATTACTACTATTCCAAAAATACACTTTTTTTCTAGTTGAAAAATAAGTCTTTGGCTGCCTTACAAAAGTTTTGGAGTGGGACTTGGGGAGTTGTTTGCCTTTCAAAAATAGCATCTGTGAGATAGATCAAAATAAAAGCTCCTTTCCAAGTTGTGATCAAGCTCAATTTCAAGTTTAGACTATGTGAGCACAACATGATAACTTCCTGAGACAGGATGTTTGTTACGGGAAGTATCAGGTTCTGTGCTATGGGGAAATTTTAAATCTCAGTTTTAAGCTGCAAAACCTTAGAGCTCTTCTGAAGAATGTGCTGTGCTGACACTGCTTCCTTTAAACCCAGAGGGCAGAGTACAAGAGATTAGTAGTTATTTCCACAAGCGACTTGTTAAAACACTTCTACTGATCATACTTGATTGTGGAAAGCTATGCATTTATTACAAACACAGAATTTATGAAAAGATTTTACTACAACAGCAAGCTCGTATGGTATTGTTATATAGATAATGTTGTGCTAATTTCTGCAGGCCATTTATGAGATATATTCTTCATGCTTTTACACCAGTGGACACAAATGAGAATGAAATCTAAAGAGCAGTTTGAAAATATTTCCATTTGTTTATAAGATATGCATTTCATTCCCTTCTCTACACTCAGGATGTTTCTTATGCCTCTGGTTAGCATTGATAGGAAGCCATTTTTGTCCGCAGAAGAAATCAGCACTCCTGAGTACAAGAGCTCTACAAGGTTGAAACAATATGTGTTCATCTGACCCTGCCTCAGAAAACACAAGTGAGGTGCTTTACACTACAGATGCATGACCTAGAAAAATACTTCAAGTGTCTTCAGTGTATCTGACTTTTTACATTAAGACCGTATTAATCAAGTAAATCCATTCTAAATTAACAGTAACACTAAATGCAATGTTTCTGTAACGGGGGTAGAAGATTTCGTAATCACTAACTGTGCGTGTTTTCTTCCACTCACAACTTTCCAAGCACTAGTTATTGACACAGCCTGCCTATAAGTAAACAGGCTGCTGCACTGCACTAACGAAAGCTGAGTGCAGCACTGTAGGAATGCAATGACTTCAGCAGTTGTTTCACAAGCTCTTAGGGTGCAAAAGAAGGTGACACTGACTCACCCCAAGCCAAGCCAAGCAGAGGGTGAATCAATACCCAATGCCAAGCTAACAGCCTTGACTGCTCTGTGCTGGTCCCAAGCAAGAACAGGTAGGGATGCCACCATGCTTTCCAGTGTGCCTCATACACCCAGTTTCAGTTGCTTCTACAATTACTTGCCAAGGTTTATTATGCATTATGACTATCTTTCTAAAATTATGTTCAATCCAAACTTTGACAGAAGGTATTGACTGCATCCAGTACACAATGCTGTGGCAGGATAAGCCTCAGCATTTTTCCTACAGATTTCCTCCTCTTTACAGATTAGAAGAGCACGAGCTTCTCCAAAAAACCTCAGTGATTTTTTACACTACTTTTAAAGTTAATATAAAATTAAGTTCCTAGTTTTTGTTTATCATCATTTAATAAAAGACATTGTAATGAAATAAGAATAAGCAAAGTTGTAAGAATTTTCTCTTACAACATGCATCAAGATTTTAGTCTTATATAAGAAAAAGAAGCTCCTGAACAGCATATCCCTTCCCATTCACATAGCTTTCTGTTTCACCTACTATGTGAAGGTACACTAGAAATCTTTGTGATGTCAATCTGTATAAGCAAATCCACTAAATTATTAGCCAAGCCTTAAGGATTACCATTTTAGATAAAAACACCACCACCCCTGAAGATCTAAGTCACCCTAATTTCAGTATGACAAAGAAAATGTATTTGTTTCTTTTGATGTATTTTAAAGGACTGTCACACTTCCCTGAAGTGGAAAAAATAAATAACCAATTTCAGTTTTTCAAAACTAAGAAAAACAAGAGCAACACAAACACAGGTTAATGCTTACGAATTGTCACTTCTTTTATATTGTTATTGGCATCACTGATTCCTTTTTGTATTTCATCCAACCACAGAAGTGCTGATTCATCTTGGGATTCCTGGAAAAAGGATAGAGAAAAGCCTTGAAAAAACCTGAATAACAACAAAATTTGTCTGAACATTCTGATAGAGCTCCAATATACAAGCTCTTCTTGTGAAGCCCTTGGACACTAAAAAGAATTTGACTGCTTAAAATCAGCAAAACCCCACATTCATATTCTATTTACTGACTTGAATAAGTTCCTGTTCAATTAGAAAGCTCCTAAAGTTTTCACGTGTAGAAAACACCATCCTGCTAAAGATCAACAAACATTTTAAGTGGAAACATTTTTATTTCCAAGCAAAGTAATCTGAATGTCAAATAAAACCACACATTATCAGACAGGAATGTGATATAGCATAAAGAGCATAAAGCAGAAAACTGCAGGAAGTTGGCTTTCTTTCAGGACCCCTTATTTGGAAATAATCAGCATATGCACCTTGGTATAAATTACATTAGAAAATAACAGTGAGAACTGACAAAGACACCTCAAATTTAGAAATGATAACATAGCTCAGGTGGTGAATATTTCAGGAATTAAGCAGCAGATCTCACTCTTCATACAGGATGAGTGCATGACATCAAACCCAAATTCAAATAGGTCAGGAAAGTGGGCTTATCCCCACTAACCAACCCTGCTCTGGCTGCCCAGGTTCACAGGTAAACCAAGACTTCAGGTGACAAAATAGGGTTTTGGAGCTAATGTGACATTTAAAATCTAATCCAGTAGGTGGGTGAAAAAAATCATCCTAATGAGGAAATAGGAGTGCCAGGTCTACAGTAGACTAATGATGAGAGAGATTGGAATGTACTTATTTGATAAAGATCTAGAAGTATATACACACACAAATATTTCATGAAAAAAAACCAACCCGTAAACTCTCTCAGGCTGAAGCAGTGTGGACAAAGAACCAGCTTCACAATGAATAGTCCTGGTTTTGTGCCCAGCTCCAGGCCAAAAATCCAATAAATCTGTTATCCACATAAATTACGAAGAGAAAACTAGTAAAACCCACTAAAGACAGACTCTTCAGTTTGCATCATCTATGTAAACAAGGTAGCAGAATATCTAAATAAAATCAAGTAGCATCAGGCAATTGTATGACAGTGGACACACAGCACGTTTTTCTAACAAGAAAGTCAGGGTTAACATTTGAAAGAGTGTATATTAAATTACCAAGCTACAACTGACAGTTTTGAGAAAAGGAATGAAAAACTGAAAATAATTCCTTATCTGGTATCCAGCTTTTACAAACTAAATACAAGAACAGACGCAAATACTGCTCTGGAGCCAAAAACAGCTTAGGCCAAGCGTTGCCACTCGCTTGGATGCCAGATCAAGACTTTGGTTAATATTGTATGCTGAAGTAAGCCATTGTTTGGTTTTTTTTTTTGTTTTGGGGTTTGGGGTGTTTTTTGTTGTTTTTTTTTTTTTTTTTTTTTTGATCAACAAAACAGCAGATGGAAATAGGGGAAAGGTTTTAGGGATTGCAGGCTGTGGAGGGGTGGGAACTGTCTGAGCAAAGCCAACAGCTGGATCGAAGGAGCACAGACAGCTAACAGTGGGTAGGGAGGTAAGAGGCAAAGCACAGCACAGTTTTCTTAAGGCATGTTTGTATGTGTGGCTTGCTTTCACCTTTGTATTTGCTAAACCAAAATCACCACACTCTTCTCCAAGCCTGGCTTCTTCCTTGAGAAGGGTACAGAGTTCAGCAACATTGCATCTGGATCTGTGGAGGAGACCCTTGGAGGATTTACAATTTTTCCAGAAATAACTTTTTTACCCCAAATATCTGTATGTACAAATTCCAGTAGAACCACCCACATCAGCTTCTGGCTTGTGGTGAATTAGGAGTTAAACTGCTTCTGTAAAGCAATTTTATCTCTGTGTTGGGCAGAGGCTGAAACTGAGTCATGTGTGCATATTTGGATACGTCACACCCTCTTGCTGTAGTAGACAAAGAACAAACTAGCTCCTTGCCATAAACCTCATGCCTACAGGATGCTTCTGGAGGACAGATCAATCATTCTTTAGTACTTTACGAAGGGGGTAAAACCCACAGAAAACCTCTTGAAATGAACTAGAGCAGCATCATTGTTTGGCTAGCTGGATTTCCCGTACTACAATGAAGATACCGGTTTTCACTGGACTGATCTCTCTTACCTTCAGTATTTTCACAACAGGTGAGTCCTCCTTTCTGTATCTAATTTATATTTTAGTCAATCACATGGGCTTTTTTACAATGTTGGCACTTCTTTAGTTTAATTACATTGCACATGCATCATTACAGAAAACTATATTCTAGGAAATCTCACCTAAGGCAGATTTTTTTTCTTCCATTTCAGTGACACCTTACCTCACCCCTATTACTTTCTATATGGAATTTTATTTAAGGGATCTTTCTGTGCTTACTGAAGATTCACCCTTTCTCTAGTATTTCTGTAGTGATATGGTAATCCTAAACCTGTAGAGTCTTGTTCTTTCTGCTTTAAAATATTCAGCAGAATTATGACTTCACAGATTGTGCTATTAGAAGGAAATGCTTAGATAACCATTGTGACTAAAATAACCAAAGGAAATGATCAAATAATAGGCTATTTTTTTCCTCACTAGAATTAAAGCTATTTTCAAACCAAGCTCATTTTTAAATTCTATTTTATATATATACTATATGCACATGCATGTAAATAGTTGTCTAAAATTAATTCTCTGTATTAACCATCCAGAAAATTACTACAAGGGACACAATCTACTAATTATAATTTCAAAATATTCTGCCAGAAATGTACCAGTGAGCACTGATAGAACTGTTTTCTGTATCTCATTCCAATATGGAAGGGTAAAAGAAAAATCCACAGGTTTCCATCCAAATTTCATTTTGCTTCTGACTTCCAGTTTCAAGATGCATGATATAAGCTTTACACTGTCCTTTTGCATTAAACACAGCTAACAAAAATTTTAAATTACAGAATTAGCTACACAGCTGTTTATTCTGAAAAATGTATTTTTCATCACATGGTTTTAGAAAGTATTTTGAACACATTTATGCTTTTCCTGGAAATGTCAATGTCTCTACACAGTTCTCTGCTAAAGACGAGGAACAAGCGTTAATAAAAGTGGCATCATTGGCTTTGTCCACATGCTGACAGTATTTACTCACTGAAAATATTCCTGCTGCATGAAGTTTTATTCACTTAACAATAAATTTGATCTATTACAAATCCAAGAATTTGTTTTCAGTTCTCAAGACTAACTGCCCTTCCTCACATATGAGAAGCTGAAAAGATCTGGTTTAGTCAGAAGCTGAAGAACAACATTAATTTCATATGCAAGACCAAAAAAATGAGTTATTTCAATTTTCTAATTTGTAATTTTCAGCCTGTGTTAGGCAAGACAGTGCTTTTCACACCTTTTGCAAAGTGACAAGGGCAGTACCAGAGTTGCTTTGGAAGTTCTGATCAGACCTAGGCCAAGACTGCTATTCATATGCTGAATTACCAACACTGTTACTACTGAGAAAAACCTCATAAAGGTCAAACATTCCACAAGTGTCTGATATTTTTTGCCAAAGATGACCGAAAACATGAAAAATGCAGAAAGGTCATCTTAATATTAAATTCATGCTAATTTTTAAGGTTGGATGTGAGATAACAAATAAAGATTGTCCTTGATTATGCTTGATATGAACACCCAGAGCAAAGGAGAATGACGCCAAATCTTTTAAACATTTGTTGCTTTTCGCATGTAGATGTTTACTATTCTCCATATCGGAAGGTGAGTTATATTGCTAATTCAGTAGTTTGCCCTTTCTAACAATTTTAACTTTTTTTTTTTTTAAGCTTCAGAATTTTCGTTGAATAGCTCTGCAATTAAAACAGTGTCTCTTATCAAGACTTTTCGTGGAATTTCAGCAAGAGACTACGATTATATCCCCCCTTATGCTATAGAAGGGGAGACAACAACTATCCATATTAGAGAACACAAATGCTCTTCAAAAAAGTCAAATGACTCTACTTTAACAGAGGTGAACAACACGACACTGGAGTACCTGACCAGTTCTCTGAGCACCAAGCTAATACCTACCATCTACCTCAGTGCTGTTTTGTTAGGTGTACCATCTAACGCCATCATTTTGTGGATGTTGCTCTTCAGAATCCGGTCTGTGTGCACTGCCATCCTCTACACAAACTTGGCAGTTTCAGATCTGCTCTTCTGCATCATGTTGCCCTTCAAAATAGTATACCACATCAACGGGAACAACTGGATTTTTGGGGAAATGATGTGTCGAACTACCACTGTGGTGTTTTATGGCAACATGTACTGCTCCATTCTGCTGCTCATGTGCATCAGTGTCAGCCGCTACATGGCCATTGTTCACCCCTTCACCTACAAGAGCCTGCCAAAACGTGCCTATGCCATCGCGGTCTGTGCTACTGTGTGGACCATTGTGTTCCTGTACATGCTCCCACTTTGTATAATGCAACAAAGCTATTACGTGAAACAACTGGATATTTATACCTGTCATGATGTGCACAATGCCTGTGAAACAATATCTTCCTTCCAGTTCTACTACTATGTTTCTTTAGCTATCTTTGGGTTATTAATACCTCTTGCAACTATCGTTTTCTGCTATGTTTCAATTATATGCACACTCAAGACTCATGAGTGGTTCTGGTATGTTAAAGTCAGTCTTTTGATCCTTGCCATCTTTGCTATTAGCTTTGTGCCAAGCAATATTATCCTTATTATCCATCACATCAACTATTACTATTATAACACAGATGGGTTGTATTCTTTTTATCTAATTGCTTTATGCCTTAGCAGTTTGAACAGTTGTCTTGATCCTTTCCTTTATTTTCTGATGTCAAAAATTAGAAGTCAATCCAATATCTATCTAACAATGGTTAAAATATCCAGGGAAAATTGAATTTAGTTCTATATTTATGTTATTTTAATTACGGATTTGTGTAGTATTAACCCAGGCAGCAACAAACCTCAGGAGCAACAATTAAACTTAGATTTTGAAGTGCTAAAAACACAGTCTCAGTAAAAATTACTTTCTTCCACACACCACACAAAGAATATCTTCAGAAATACACCTCTCCAGCTCTACGATTTTATCATGCACATTGCAATATCTGCTGTGCCTAGACCCAGGGAAGTGGCTCCACACCTCCACTTCCTTCTGAGAAGATCACTTTCATGGCTACAGAGAAGAAACCACAGCCTCTGAACACCGGAAGAATCAATATCCAAACAGAACTTTTAAACCCATTCATTATTTCCAAACACTTCAGATTAGCTCTTAGCTCACAATCACTGCAGGAACAGTGATGTGAAAACAAGTTTTTGGCCCAGTGGAAATGGGAACAAATAAAAGCACTTTCTACATACCCAGGAGCTGTCAAGCTCCCTGTCACATAGCCAAGAGCAAATACTATCCTGGATGTTGGAAATAAAGAGCCAGAATCCCCACAGGTTCAAGGAGCAGTAAATCTACAGCTGTAGTCACAGAGTCTGACGCTTCCACGGCAGCATCTCCTATGAGGCTGCTTAACCAGCTTTGCACTGGGGACTTGTTCTTCCACTTTGTCAGTGCCTGAACTCCTCTAGTCCATGAGGGTTGCTGGGAACTAACCCTTATCAGTGTGAATCCAGGCATGTGTTATTCTTGCTTGTTAAATAAAACAGAGAAGCTGTTTTGTAGTATTCTCTGTTTCCACATCCTCACAGGAAATACCTATGCTGTTACAAATACTGACTGAAGCTAGTTGTGACTGGTTGTCCACATTAATAAAGCAAAGGGTCATCTTTTACATTTACAGAAACTCAAAAGCTACATATATACTGAGTGTAAGTTCCTACAAAATGAGCTCAGTGTTTGGTGGTTTTGTTTGTAACTGCAGCATGCAAGACAGTGATGAGAAACAATGTTTTACATCAGTTTGATAATAGTATTGTAAAAAAAAACTTTACTTAGATAAAAATCATTTGTACTGGAAAATGTCTTCAGGGAATTTTCAGCCTGGTAAGTGTACCCTCCTTCAATTTTCTCTGGTTCCTAATTTAAGTTAGTTTTAATCATGCCATTCCCTCAACACGCACAAGAACAGATTTAAAGATAAATTTAAAATAATTCAGATGTTATAAAACTGTTGTAAATATAAAAAGCCATGAACCTATCTGTAAAACCTGTGTGCCTATCATTCAAAAAACTAAATGACACAGGAACCATTTCAGAGTTTGGCACATCTGTTTAACACTAGTTAACCATAATACGCTCCCTAAACACGGGAGTTCCCTTCAGTAGAACCAGAAAACACTTTGTTTGAACTGGCCTTGAGAACTGTTAGAAGCTGTGGTTTAAGATTACAGGAATAAATAAATTCCAGGTTTGCATTTTCAATTTTCAGCAAGGAACAAGTAGGTGTGATCTGAGATTAAGACCTGTAATGGGTACTGGGAGATTTGGGTACAGATTCTACTTTCCCAAATCCACCACAGCTATAGGAATGTGACAGCAGTTTAGTTAGAGTAAGCAAGTAGGTTAGACCCATATGTTTTTCCAGATGCTTGGGAACACAGGAAGTACACAGGGAGACCTATCTGATCCTTCTAAACCCAACTCTTCCTTTTGCTGCAGCTCACTCTCAAATCATACTAAACACAAAGGCAGATCTGCTTTATAAACAGGGCTCAGAGAAATTGGGGAATAGACAGACTTTAGACACCATACTAGCTTTTCAATTCTGTTTGAACTATTCTAAAAAAAAAGTCTAATCTAAATCATATCTTTACATAGAAAATAGTCATGTCTGTGTGACTGACCTGCAGAGAAAGTAAATCAGATTAATGCATCTGAGTACTTCTTTTGGGAGCTCATATAGTACAGTGTCTTGCTCTCTTCCTAAACAGGAGCAGTGTTCCTGTGTACAGGGACATTTTAAGTAGTTGTCAAAGGACTACAAAACCAAAATACCTCAGGAACAAAATGCCAGTGGAAGTCTCTAGGAACATCACAAATTTTTGAACAAGAAGACTTCAAAGACATTGCACAATTTTTGTTCCAAAACTTGGAGACACCCATTTGTTTCCTATCAGCACATTCACACAGGGATATAGGAGGCACCTTGTTTGTGCCTGGGGAGCACACAGCTGGCAGAAGCAAGCCAAGGCAAGGCTGCTGTTGCAGGCACATGGATGTGTGTGGGCTGTAGGTCTCCGCCTTGGGGACATCCCAGCTCACTACGCATGCAGAAATGGTTGGGCATGTCCTGAGCCAGCTACTGCACAACCACCACCTACGTGGACACTCTCTGGATACAAATACCAACCCTGGCCCTTCCAGAACAGGTAATTTAGTAGTCAACATGCACTAAACCTTCCCAGCACACATGGAAAGGGAGGTGCTTTTTTAGGATCCAGGGCTCAGTGAAACCAGCCCTTACCTGGAAACCCAAGCAAGAAACTGAGATGTGCAAATGCCTTTTGAAAGCTCTGACAGCAGGTTGTGAAAACACACTGTTTCACAGCAGGTACCACAGGTAAAGTAGCAAGATAACTGGAAGATATTTCTACAAGCTGAAGTTCAGGAACATTTTTCAGCTGACCATATTACTTTGCGAATGCATTATTGGATTTTAACTGTCTTTTCCAGCACTGGACATTTCAAGTGCTGTGCTAATTGCTTTAGCTAATCTTGTGTTCAGTCACATCTTGCAAGCTGCTAGGCTGATCTTTGTTTATGCTTTCCTGAGCTGTGATACTAACCAGGGCACTGCTTTTGTGGAAGCAGATAGCAATATCCTGCTGAGATAGGTTTAAACTGAAGGCACATACAAGGCAACCTGCTTGTTGTTACATGGTAAAACACAACAGAAATATGTACTAAACTCCACTATTATAACACATCAGATTTAAGGAACTGAGACTCCTAAAAGTACTTCAGATGTTTGTCAAGGAACACCATGACTCCTTCAGAGTGACTGTGACTCCTTTCTGGCAAATATTTTAATTCCTGTCCATATTGTGACTACCTGCCTGACACTCTAGTAACTAGATCCTTGCACAAATTCATAACTACATCAGGGTGACTACTGCCTATATTTTATAATAGCTGCAGAGACCTAGCAGAATTAAAAATAAGCAAGGTTCTGTCAAGTTAGTAGTGACACACATGCAGGATATGTCTTAGTATGAATACATTGAGAATTAATCCCTTTTTGCCAGTCAGAATAAGTTGTAGTGGAAAATTACTTAATGCCAGTTTGTTGTCATTGGCTTATTTATACAACCCCATTGGCACAGCTAATCCAACATGGGGAGAACAGGACAGGGACACATATAGGTGAAAAGAATTGGCATTTAATTTCTGACAAACAGTAACAGTCAAAGCTCTAACCTTGCATTTCTGTGCTTTGGCATGTTGCAGAACATCCTGATAATGCCTTGCATTTACTGGTTTCACATCTTGCAGCTTGGCTGTTGGCAACAGTAGAGTTTCTAGAGTTTTCTCAGGGTTTCCTTGGTCAATTGCTTCATTAATGTTGCCAATTGCAATGATTCCTATGGAATGGAAAAGTTATTAAAGATATAGTTATCAAAGAAAGATGTAACATCTGATATCAGGTACAAACAAAGCAGTAACATAAAGAACAGAAAAATCAAGTAAGAAAAAGCAGAGGCAGCAACAGCAGCTGATTGATTTTTGCTCAAATATTCATGTGACGTTATTAAGCTGTACAGTTTTCCTTTCTGTCACAGTTATTGATTCATCTGAATCTACCTCTTCATAAAAGTTAAATTTATCCTTGCTGAAAAAAAGGAAAACAGTCTTCCCTACTTTCAGGGCAGGAGTATCTACATAAAGCTTAAGGAAAGGCTGAGCATCACATCTAAATATGTACACCTACATGTTCACTCACAGTGCTGAAAGTCTTATTTTCAAGTGATTTCAGACCAGATTGAAACTCTGATTTAGACATACATATCTACTGGCCTCCTAGCTACAGCATTAAATGAGTTTTCTTTAAATTTCACTTAAATAACCAATCTGATAATGTTGACTTTATGAGGAATCACTTGATTGTTCAGACCAGTGGCACTCAGAACTTCAGTCAACATGTAACACAGCCCAGTGTATTTAATAAAACCTCTAACATTTTTTTCAGACTGGTCTCAACATTTTAAAATCAATTTCCTCCTGCTGAAACACACTGCTTGGGGTACTTTCTCCAAGAAACCACTCCAGAAGAGCACTCTCCCTCTCTGCTGACAGCAGGTTATCGCTCACTAAGTCTCTCCCTAACCTACCACAGGCCAGGTGGTGGATGTTACGGATCCATGCCCTCCTGAGGCTTTGCATATGAGCAATTTTTCTGGGTTGCTACCAAAGAGGGACCATGCAGACAATGAGGGCTTGCTTATGGAAATAAAGACCACCCTTCCTCCTCCTCTCTCTGCCCCAAAAAACAACCCAGGGTAGAGGCTAGTGTCACTGAAACAAATGGCAGCTATTTGAGTACTTAAGACTGACTCTCCTAATGCAAACCCGCTTTAAGTCATGCTTCAAATCCTAGTTACTGCAGAGATTCAGACAAAAAAAATCATTATGTCAGTCAAATGAACTGTTCAGCATCCCACCCTGCCAGAGGACACACAAGCAAGCTGCAAGGGTCCGTGGCAACCGCTTGACAAGATTTAGGAGGAAACAATTCAGTCGGTTTTAGTACTTCTGTAACATAAAGCTCTTCTTACCAGTATGAAACTGTAGCACGCTGGACACTGATGGCAGAGTGGGAAGGGCACATGCACCATGTGCCAGTGCCACCCTGGAAACAGCCTGCACCTTACAGACTCTCAAACTATACTCCAGACTGCTTCCCAGATGTCAAGCAGTCTGAAAGTTGCCCTATCCTTTCCTTGCTCCAACAAATTGGGCATAATCTGATAGCCTCAAATTTTAGTGGGGAAAAAAAAAAAATCATACTTTTATATTGAGTGGAGAAACTTGTTCCTTCAGCATTTTTGAAGCCCAAATGACCAGTCATCACATTAATATAATTAAGGGCCAATAGTTACATTAATCTTGAAAAATAAACTCTAAATCTATTTATATTAGAAAAACCAGGCATATAAACTACTTTCACACAGGAAATCAAGTTACCTAAAAGGAGAGCAGGACAGATAATTTCACTGCATAACTTAACTCTCTTGTGAAATGAAAAACAAGGGCTTGGAAATAATTTAACATTTAAAAAAACCTTTTTTCCACAAGACATTATCTGTGGTTTCTTCCCCACCCCCCAATATGCTTTTCACATACAATTTCTGTAAAATGCCCAAAGCAAGACCATCCAGTGCATATACTGATAGATATTGCCAAGTGGGCAGAATTATGGCATTTGTAACACTGCAGAAGACAGGCATCATACAATATCTTTCATCCTGCCAAAACATAACCAGGAATACTTTAAGGATATTTAACAACCAGTGGGCATTCAAAATTATTTAATGCTCTTCTCTCTTAAAGAGTGTCCAAAGCCATTCAGCACAGAAATTTATATACCAAAGACCATACTATCATCTGTGCAGGCAATGTAGGAAGGCTTACTTACTTTCATTTTCTTCTTGAATTTGTATATTAACCATGTCAATGCAGTTCTGGATATCATTCCAGCTTAAATAATCTTGGCCTTGAGATGAAGCCTCTGACTTAATAGACAATAGTGTATCAGCATAACTATAAGAAGATATAAAATACATAAGTGTATTTCATATACAAGATAAACGGCCTTACAGAATTAGTCAGATGTGTCATTCATTATTTAGTGCCTAATTTTGGGTGTTGTTTTTTTTTTTTCTTTTTTCTTCAATGAATGAGTTTCAAACTCATCTCTTCACAGAAATTATACAGACATGCAAGCTGCCTTGCTGGTTCTACAAATACATTTCAGGATCTGAAAAAATAGCCCCGTACAGTAATTCAGAGCACTTTTCTTGGAAACCTAAGATGATAATACATACACTGGACATACACTTTGCTCTATGATGCTACAGATAAATTTGGGAGAAACTATGGTTGGCTTCTTGATACACTAAGTCAAAGACCAGAATTTCTGCCCTAGCACCAGATAGCAGCACCTTCTGCTACTTCTATGCTCCCTCCATGTGGAGGAAGATGGGTCATGGGCAGAGGAAGGGAATAAAAAATGATGCTTCTCTCTCCACAACTCAAGGTCCTCCAAGCACAGTTTCTGTAGTCTGTGTCTACTCTTGATCTACAGATCAAGATGAGCTGGAAACCTTCACAGTAGTGTAAATTCATGTATATGCAAGTTAAATAATTTTCATATTTCTGAATCAAGCATACAACTGCTACAATATGTCAGATCAAATACCTGTCTTCTATTTCCAGCAAAGCCTGAAAAATAAATGTTTGCCAGAAAAAATACGGGAGACAATCATAATTTCTGACTCTGAATTGCTCTTCCAATATTGAACAGCCTGTGTTCAAGGGCTTCACAAGTTGGAGGCCATGTTTCACTAATAGTTGCAAACAAATCTGTGCTCCATTAATTTATCAACTCTAATTCTAATCTTGTTTAGGTATGAGTCCCACTATTTAAGTGGGTTGTGAGATGGCAGTTCCTTATGTAAATTTTAAACGATATTTGATAGTGTCCAATCTTTTCTCACTTAAATTTTCATAAGAAAATAGAAATTGAAGTTCCAAGAGAAGTTATCAACTTTCCCCATAACATACATACTTTTGCAGACCTATATCATATTTCCCTTAAATCCTCTCTTCTATGAAACATATTCTTAGTAAGTTCATCTCTTCTGGTAAAAAGCCATTGAACAGCATCTCGCTCACTGAAAATTTTCTAGCTCTACTGTATTGCTTCTGGTATTGTGCAATCAAAGCTTCCTGCAATATTCAACATATGATTGGCAGCACAGATTTACATAATGCCATAATAAAAAATTTATTTATAAATAAATTTGTTTTATTTACAAATAAACATTTATATTATTTATTTTATTTTATTCAACTAATTCCTAGTATTTCATTTGCATTGACTAGCAGCTTAATCTAAAGATCAGGTCACAGTAGCAGCAGACAAAAATGCTGCACTTGGAACAATTTGGGGCCATTTCTGTATGCATTGTTTCTCTTGCCCAAAAGCACCACCTCATTAGCAGAGGCCAAGTGGCATTTTACTCCAACTTGTGGCATTCTGCTCCCTCCAGCCAAAACACTAGCCTCTTATTCCTATCCTTACTGCCCTTCTTTCAGCTTTGAGACACACCTAGCAAGGGCCACTCTTGGATTCATGTTCCCTGGCAGCCTTGTGAAATCTTCAGCCACTAGTGTCCCTTTTGCCTAGTAATGCTTTCCAGCAGCACACAGAATATTCCACCACTCATGGTCAAGAGGCAAAACCCAGTTCATGCCCACATGCTCTCACCAGCACTCTCAGGGCTAAGGTCTCGCACAAATCATAGCGCTGCCTGAAAATATCAAAAATATCAAAAAATATTTGCAGATACACAAAAGATGACCGAGGTAGCAGCACATGGCAGTGCAAGTAGCTGGCAGCTGCATGAAGGCTATAATTTAATGCTGAACAAATAAAACTACTACATTTTTCAGACCTTTGTAATTCTCAAGCAAAAAAGGGATCAGCTATGGTTTAAGGGGCCTCCTGGACCTTAAGGCATTAAACACTACCACATTCCAAATATCTTCTTTCCCTATTGCAGAGAGGTTACTGAATAACAGTTTCCAGTTACAGCTGGTTCACGTTTTAGTGTCTGCAAAAGTTCTTGTCAGATCTTAATGTTTGCTTTTTGAGCTATTTTCCCTGCACCTCACACATCCTCTGCCCTCAAACATCTGAGGCTATGTGATTGCTTATACTTACAGATATACAACTAGTTCAGCAATTGTCATGTTATCCCTTATTAACTTATAACACAGGTGTTTAACTTGCAGCTCTTTCAACTTCATCACCACAACACAGGACATCTGACCTAGCAAAATGCCTACTTATCCTTTTGCAGAAGTTGCCAAGTCTCATGCAGACAATACAAATTGAACCTTTACCGTTGAAAGTTTTCCTCTTCCAGATTAATGAAGCCAATGCATGGGTTTCTGAGATGATTCTTTATGTTTAGGATGTCTTTATTTTCCAATGCCTGGTTTAGCAACACAACAGCTGACAACATTTCTACTGCAATAGACAGTTCATCATGTGCCAGGTAATTCTGTAGGACAATAATGTACCACAGTCAGGAAGCTGAATAAGCAGTGTAACAAAATTAAGTTACACAGTCTAGATACCATCAAGGAGATGGACTTGATTTTAAAAGTCTGTTCAGTTTCCTAGTCATAGGTATGTCAGATTAACACACCACTGGTGGTAGAGATTACTGGGTTTGCTACAACATTCCTTCAGCTTTCCCCTCCTTTCACTCATAACCCCATCTATTCTGGTTTTACCCTCATCTCAAGTGATTACCTTTCTACACAATATATGGAACAGTTAGTCCTCAATAAGAGCATGCAACAGTTAAATATCAGTTGTTTTGTTGCAGCACAGGAGCTCAGCCAATGAAAAGTATCAAGAAACAAATCCTTTGTTTCAATATTGCCTATTCAACAGCACCATTCATGCAATATATAACACCATGGCAAGAGAATTAAGCAGATTTCACACAATAAAAACAACATGCTATATTTGTGCTCTTTCATGGTTTGACTACATAACATCAGCAAGCAGGTCGTAAGCTTTTCACTCTTACCACAGCATTCTGTTGTTGGAGGTTGAACAGCTCAGTTTGATAGACAGCAGCAGCAAATGCATGAACAACAGGCAGCTGCGCCTCCGGTTTCACCAGTGCAACCAGTGTTTTACTAGGATCACAGTTACGAATTGCAGTATTGATATTGTCAACTGCTATAAGTTCTAGAGAACAGCAGGGAGAGAAAAGCCTATTAAGTTTCATTTCTTTATGCCATGTAGATGACAATTAGGTAATTCCAAAGAATATAATTTGCTGTCGAGATAAAACATACTTGCATGAGATTCTTCAAGAAACAACTGCTGAATGTTGTGAAAACTGTCTATTCAAAGGTATGCAGCAAATAATTGACTGGAGGACTTTAAAGTTTCTGGACTTCTAGGTGCTAGAGACTGCTTATTGTACCTTTAACCCCAAAAAAGGAGCTGACCCATCCTAGAACAGAGAAAGACCTGGGTTTGCTTCCAGCTGGTACTACTGGGTATGTCAGCTCCAGTGCCTCAGTCTTGCTTCACCCCAGATGGTCTTTTCCTTCTGTGCTGTGTTTTCTTCCTTGCCTCCTCCTTTCGGCAGGACCTAACACAACTAAGTAGAACAAGCCTGTCCTGAAACATCGACAATTTTTATTGTCCATTTCAGCGGATCTGGTTGATTTTGTTGGGGGGTTGGGATTTTCAGTAGCTAGACTGACAGAAAACCATATGCTATGGCTTCTAGGACTTCCTCTGCTTGCCATCACCTGTTCATTTGTTTGACAGCAAGGATGATCAGTCCTCAGTAGCATTGCCATCTAGAAATTACCCCCTCCTCTACAGCTCAGATTCCAAATTAAACAGACCACCTTATAGGAGTACAGACATAACCCTTTTTGGTACCTGAAAAACCTGTTTTACTTTTTCCTCAACTCAATTCAACAGAGGTTTGAAGTCCAGCAGAAACATGCTGAAAAACACCTCCTACTTGGGCAGTTATAGAAACCTTACAACACGACTTAGCTTAGTCACAGCCACCATAATTGCACACACTTGGAGGATCCAACGCTGAAGAAACTCAGGCAGGGTGCACCCAGGAACACCTCGTACAAGAGACTGCTCTAGTCTTGCCACAACCAGCCTTGAAGGCTAGAGGGTATATGGCAGAGTAAAGAATGACAATTATGTAAATGTTACTTCCATCAGCAAAATAACCTCTATCTCCTCCACCTTATTTTATGGCTTTTCTGTATTCTGTTATCCAGGGAATACTTTAAGTCATTGTTGACTGCTCACATCTGTTCAAGACTTCTTGTTCAGCAAACACCATCCACAGTTCATGTATGCAGCAATGCTCTAGATCTCATTACACAACACAAAGACTTTGAAGACCCTACTAAGTAACCAGGCCCACCTAAACAAACCCCTCACTTCTCATTTCAACTGCTCTGAAGCATGGTCATTATGGGGCCATGCTGTTCTTGAAGGCTCTCTCTATTGGCTATTCATGAGGTTAGAAAAAGGAAAGGCTCTCAGAGCTATGGTGTACATGCTTTTTTAGAGAAAAGAGTGAAGTGGAAAAGAGTCTGAGTCCACAAACAGAATAGATTAATTCTGTAGTCAATAACCAGGAACTGAGCATGCAACCTACAAAATACACTTCACATTGTTCACATTCCATTAACAAACCCCACTATTTTTTTCCTTTCAAACCAAACATAAGAAATATGTTGCTCTCCAGATAGCTGTTAACAATTTTCATGCAACATAATTTTTCTCATTTCTTTTACCAAAGAGCAACTCTTTTAGAGAAAGTACTGCTCACCATGCCTGACCAATCTAAAACAGGCTAACATTTGAGGTAGCAAGTCAAATGTATCTTCTGGCATGAGCTGAACTCAGTGTACAGCCTTTAAGTCACATTACAAATGCAAGCAGCCTGGATTCAAAGCACTGGAAATAATACCAAAGACAAAAGAGAAACTAAGCCATGCCCAGATGTAACATGAAGTGACAGCAGTTCAACCAAAGCTGAACTTCCTAGCAAAGAAGTTTTCAGTTAATAGCAGCAATACACATGCACTGCAAATTTAGATCCCCTTAACTATATTTTTTACAAACTACAACATCTGTATTGTGATATTCTTAGCAGGCTAAGAACAGGTTAAATTTAGATATCTGTCTCAAAGTGATAATAATTTTCCTCTGCGATGTGACTAGAAATTACTCTTCCATGTGATCATTCTATTTCAGTTCTACAAGGATGGTCATTGCTCCTAAGTGAGGATTAATACTGCACCAATAACTATTTGTTCAAGCCATCAAGAAATGCACTGTCTTCAGTTTTAGCCAGTGTGTTTACCAGTGGCTCAAGTTATTCAAAGAAAAATGTATTAGCTACCTCAGATAAGAGTATATCCATTGCAGCACAGACTGGGGACTTGGAAATTGTGACACTGAGAAGAACAGTTAGAAAAATAAAATGCATCAGGTATTGTTTCAGTTTTATAAACTTTGTTTACATGCAAGAAGTAGTGGACTCAATTAATCAGCTTAACATAATTAAACAGTGATTGTAAAAAATTAGTATTAAAATAGTTACTCACTAAGCTTGTGAGCCTCAGCTTCCGCATTGGCAACACTAACTTCTTTTTGTATTTCACTTTTGTCGAGCATATTTGGAACCCCTCCTATCTAACAGATCAGAAAAAAAAAATTTAATTATGCTTTCAAGTTTTATAGGAAATAAGGGATAAAAGCCCTTGATGGGACACAAGGTTTTGATTGTACTATCCCCTGTGCATCAAATACAATGTCTCAGTAAACACAGCATTAATCTTTGCCTGTGATTTTCATCTTGCTCGAAATGATGGATTTTCTCCTTAAAACACAACTGACTTTGATTTGCTGTTAATGATTCAATATTAACTTTTGTTGTACTCAATTTGTAACTCATTTTCAAAGCAAACATAGTATTAGGGGCTACATGCTATATCTCAAATTTTTATTATATCTTAGTAACTACTTATAAAGGCATCATACTCTTTAGAGTAAAATGCATCTACTTTGGTGTTAATTTGTTCATCAATTATTCTAAAACCTTTATAAAACAGTTTTATAAAGTGATGCTGAAGGCAGATGAAAGGCAATTTCTCTCTGGATTAAAATCAGCTAAAAAAATGCAAGCTGACAATGTAGCACCTGTTCCATTCAATTACCTGCATTTTCTGTTCTTTAGAATCACACAATTGCAATAGGTACCATGAGGAATTTTGCGGCAGAACTTCAAGTAGGCTCAGAGCAGGACGGTTCAAACCTGCCATCAGTGCCACTTCATCTTGCCGGTCAATAGCCTCATTCACTTGGACTAAAGCTATGTGAACTGAAATGAAAACAATGCTTATAAACAGTAAATACTCTTTTGCGAGGAAGAAAAAAAAGAAAGTCCATTGCTGTCATCATCTCACTTTTTGTAAAAGCCAGCTAGGGTGGCAATCTTTATCCAGCAGAGGATTATTTATTTCAAGACTAGTCCTATGAAGGAAGTCTCTGGCTCTGTTCAAGCCTGTGTGGGCTATTCAACCACAGTTAATTGGAAGCTTATAAATGAATTTCATTTCTATATAGAAGAGGGGGTCAAAATTTACAGTGTTCTGCACACTTAAGGAACTCAAACATAAGGAAACAGAGCAGGCAATAACTGATTCAGTTCGGAACTGAAGAATTCCTACAGCAGAAACCACAGACACAGACAATAGCCCCCGAAAGATTAGTAGAGAAGGAACAGCAAGAAAAAAAAAAAAACAAAACCTGCTAGATATCATCGACTTCTGCATATTTTACAAGTTTCCACAGAAATATTTTGTTTGTTCATGTGTATTCAAGTTGTGTTCAGCTGGAATCTAGGAGATCACATTATATGCACACTTCCATAAGGATCAAGAATGGCTTACTGTTTATCTTATTGATATTGCCTTGAATCTCAGCTTGTGTTAGTAGCTCCTCATAGACATCTCTCTCTTCTTCAGAAATTGTGCCGTTCTAAGGAAATAAAATTGTTGCTAGTACACACAAAAACTTTGCATAGAGAAAAGCTATTAACAGGAGTCATTAAAACTGCATCTGCTGAAATATTTGCGGGACATATTTGCAAAGGAATTTGTTGACCACATGAACTAAAGAAATTAGTACTTCATGGTAACTGGCTGAGCAATATTTAAAGCATTTTCTGTTTCTTGTAAAAAACCCATGTAAATACAGTGTAGATTTTTTTCAACTACAGAAAGCATTAGTTCTCATGTGAAAAACAAAGGAAATAATTTCACATTAAAGATCTGTGGTAGAGGATATACTTTATGCTTCAAAAAGGTACCATTCTTTTTGCAACTTTTTAAACAGAAAATGTGTTCATTCTAAAGCAGGTGATAGAGGAAAAGGAGTCTTCTTGTTTAAAGTCTTTCAGTATTTTATTCTTTGGTCAGAGTTAAGCTACATTATATTTATAGTAATAATATTCTTATAAATTTGGCTGTTGTTGCATTATCATTACTTGTCTTATTTAGCTTAAAAGGGTTTTTTTCCTAGTTGCACTAATTTAAAAAAAAATAATTTTAAAAACAGTAATACTACAGCATAAGCAGCAGCATGAAAGAACATATATACTAGGAGTGCTAATAAAATACCATTACCTTAAGTCTTGCATTGGATTCTTTTCTCCTCTTAGCTTCAAAGAGTTCATTCTGATAGTCCTGTGCAAGTTCCTCATCCACGTTTAGCAACATTGCATTTGGGTTCCTCAGAGTTGCAACGGTTTGTTCAGATATTCCCTTCTCAATAGCTTCATTAATTGCTATTACTGCTGCATGCACTAAAATTAAAAACACAAACCTAAATTTCAAGAAAAACAGTGGCAAAACTGTCATGGTTTCTTCTGATATATTTAACTTTTCAAATAAGTGTTCAACAATTTACATTATTTTACTTCAGCATCCCACTCCTAATGTTTCGCCTAGACTGCAGCAACAAAAATCACTCTATGTCTCTTCCATGTTTGCCCTTCTCCAAAGTTAGGGTTACTATTTTACCAACAGAAAATAAAACATGAGTTACATTTTATTCTTCAAGTCTTATGCCATTTAGAAGGCAATTATATGCAGGAATTTAAAATATCTTTGGTATTTTTTCTCTTGTATCTGGTTTTATATCCATAAAAGTATGAGACATATGAAAGTATTGGCTAAACTAACTATATCTAAGATACTACACAAGAATAAGGAAATTCAAACTCCATGAAACTTGTCCTTCAGAAAACATCATTAAGACTTGCCAGGCAGGGTGCAGCCCTGCACACTGCATCTAAGCCTGCCTGGGATGAACCAGCTCCTTTCCTAACTGAGGATCTCCATGAGCAGCTGCAGAACCGGAGACACAGTGATGAAATGGTGCCTACTTCGGTCACCTGCAAAGCCACAGGACAGCAAACTTCAAACAAGGGAAAAGAATACACAAAGGCTTTGCAGGGTTCCCAAAACGTTATTGCACAGGAAAAGGAGAAAAAATGCCAATAGGACTTGCTATATCCATTGATCAACTGAAGTGTTAAACCTTTCCTTTGAGAAGACAAGAAAGCTTCTAAACAAATGTTTGACTCCAAGATTTTAAGTCAGAAATACTCTTCTGCAAACTTGTTTTTTAGCAAATTTACATGAATGTACAAAATCAAAACCACTTTCAGCTGCATTAGGTGTAGACTAATGGCTAACATCCTTCCCAGTTATTCCTTGCACACATTTGGCTCTAAGATCACTCTAGATGAAGGACTTTCACTAGAGCTACAGTTTATCTGGACCTTCATGCCACAAAGACCACAACTGTCTGGTGGCATATTCATCTCACAGATTTCACACACATTACTGCATAAAATCTAATGTTTATCTACACATTACCCCAAAGGAGGAACACAGCTTCTTCCCACTTATCATCACAGCAGCTTGTCTAGGATTTACTTTCATGTCATCACCGAGATGCATGAGGGAAAACATGAATGCTATCTTTCCTTATTTTATTAGTATTTACTTACTACATGGCATTGCATGGCTTTGCTAAACTGGAGCAAAGCATTAAATTGCACCTTTTTGGATTGTTTAACTGAGTGTCTACATAACTGAGTTTAGAGCCCTCAGTTTCTTTCACTATATTATTTCACTATATGAAAGAAATGAAAGATGCTTCTCAATGATTAGGAAAACTGAGTTTTTAGAAAAACAAAGGTATGTACAAATTTAGGAGAGTAGAACAGAAGAGCAGACCATGGAAATTCAACATGGGCAAACGAAGCATGAAGTGAAGATATACATTCTCAGAGAAGGCACTTAGTGGAACAGCTTGCCTAGATGTTGAATGGTCCATTGTTTAGCATTAAACTCATGCCAGAAAGTTGTTCTAAAATGATTTCACTCTAGCTCAGTTCAGCACAGCACCAGATGGGAAACTTAAGCAGTTGACATGGTAGAGAAGAAGTGAGACACACACTTGTGCCTTTTTCATGGTTTAAAACCACCTGGGGAATGGTGAAGAGAATTGGGGGGTGTAAATGTAAGAAGGTTCTCTTTGAAATGCAAGAGTTGGGTAGCCACTTCATTCACAGTTGGAGTGTCATTATCTCCTCCTATATCTACTACCACCAATGAGCTGGCATACAGTGATGGCGTGCTCTGTATAACCTTCTGCCATGTGGGACATAATCTGGGTCTTCAGATAACTGCACATTTGTTGGGTTATAAAATCTCTCACAACTAATTATCTCAGCTACTGGATACCTCTTTCTGTATTGAACCACTTGCCTGGATTACATACCACCTCTTCCTTAGTGGGATGCTTTTCCCTCACACCTGAAAAGAGCTGCCTCCAGAGGCTGTGGGTTTGTGATCCTTTTCTAATGACTGTATCAATGCCTCCTTCCTTAGTAATGGATCCCAGCTGCCTGACTTCATTACCCTCTACATCCAACCTACTGGTTCTTTTTTCCCAGCATCTGAGCAGCCAAGTGTCAATATGCTTGCCTTAACAATGGCTGAAATCTTTTTGTATACCCCACAGTACACTCAGAGATAGAGATGGGGTGGAGGCGATTACCATCTTGTCTTCTCCCTCTCCCTCCTCCTCTTTCTTTGAGGAGCATCTTCATCCCTTTCTAAATGTGATAGCCTTTGTGTCCATTTCTTCCTCTGTACAGGGGAGACTGATACCAGTGCAGGTTGGTCCTTTGGTTCAGCTGCAGTGCTTGTTGCTGGGGTTGGAGGAGCTGCAGTGCCTGCCACTTTATTGTCAGATCCAGAGACCTACTCTTCCTCTGGAGGGTACTGAATAATGTTGAACAGGTCTCAGTAGGCATGGGCCAGGCCCCAGCACACATTGTAGTGATTTGTGTCTCTCTGGAATTGCCAATGTAACAGCATACTTTTTCCAAATGTTCTACTAGCTTTTTGGGATTCTGCACTTTTTCAAGAGGAAATTCCAATCCGTTGTAGATGCCCACTGTCCTAGGTACTTGCCCATGCTATCCCATACAACCTGCCACTCATAGCTCTCCTACCTGGGAGTAGGTCTCTGGCTGATACTCATATAGTTATTTAACCCTGAACAAAGCCTGAACCATGTTCAGGGTTGGCTCCTAGCAATAAGACCATGTTAGTTTCAGCATTCCAAGAATATTCAAAATTTTTGAAATTCTCAAACACTATTGTAATTAACCTGGAGAAAAAGGGGAAGTGAAGGAAGGTGTCTCCCCTATGGATTGGCTCTCAGAGAAGAGGTAAAAGGTGTAATTGTTAACCATTTTTGCTAAATGGTCCCTGAAGCACAGAGGTGATGACAATGCTGAGTACAAATACCAAGCTAGTCCCATAACTGATAACCTTACTGTGCCATAAGTGAGTGTTACAGAGTAGAGCAAAGCGAAAATTTAAATTCCACCTCCCAAAGGTGATAATCAGCATCACAGGTACTATATCTAGTAAGTGAGGTGATATATAACACAACTCTTAAAAATAAGCACCATTAGTCTAGGATTCAGTAAACAAATTATGACAAGCAACAATTGAACCAATATAATGAATGATTGTAACAAATTCTTTGTAATATGCTCTAGCCAGATATGTTGTTATCTCAACCCTTGTAATATCAACGCAGCCAGTTGCCCACCCACCACTGCCCAGGGAGTGTGGGTGGGAAAATTGGATGGGTAATGCACAATGCAATCATGCACCACTTGCTGACCAATGCCAGTCTGTACCAGGCTAGCAAGCCCAGAGAAGGTAAGATTCTGAAACAGCAATTCCACAAGCAAGAGAGTGAGCTTCCTGGTCAACTATCATCTATATACTGAGCATGATGTTCTATGATATGGAATATTCCACTGGACAATTTGGGTCTGTTGTTCTAGCTATGCTTCCTCCCAGTTCTTGTGTACCTGCACACTAGCAGAATACGTGAAATTCAGAAGACTTTGATTTCTTAGCAACAGCTATAAGCAACAGTGTACTATTATCATCATTCTTCTCATACTGAATTCTGTACTGTATCCAAAACACAGCATTATTCTAGATACTAAGAAAAAATTAGCTCTATCCCAGTTGAAACCGGGACAACATTGATCTTTGAAATAGGGAAAGTTCAGATTAGACATTAGGAAAAGGTTCTTCACTGAGAGGGTAGTTGATCACTGGAACAGGCTCCCCAGGGAAGTGATCATAGCACCAAGTCTACAAGAGTTCAAGGAGCATCCGGACAATGCTCTTAGTCATATGGTTAATTTTAGGTAGTCCTGTGAGAAGGGAGTTGGACTCAATGATCCTTATGGGTCCCTTCCAGCTTGAGATATTCTACGAACACCCAGATCAGGCTCAAGGTGCTAGGAGAAGACACACATATCAGGCCCACCATCCTCATACAACAAAATATATAAGAAGAATATAATTTATTCCACAGCTGTGTAAGAGGCCACATAAGTAGAGCTAGCAAAAAGTAGTCAAAATGTAAGGCCACAGTTAGGAGAGATGTGAACAGATATTGGTGGATGTTGTGAACCCATCTACCAAGAGAAACAGTGAGGAAGTCTGGATTTGAAAGAGTAGTGTGGAAGCATAGATTATCAGAGAGGGTTACTTGCAGAATAAGCTCACTTTGAAAGAATTTAAGCTTACTCTTTGCACACTGATTCCAGGAGTCATCACAGTTGTTTCACTTCCTATCTCCTTTTCCTTACTTCATTTCTGAAGCAACATGGTAGATCCTTTCCTCCAGCAGGATCTCCATGTCCTACCTCACTAGTGTGTGAGGGTTCCCATAGCAGATGTTTCCTGTTCTGGGGCAGGGCACATTATCTACAAAACTCTCCTTGCCCAAAGGGACAGAAACAGCATCAGGAAACCCTACTTTTCTATGGAAGACTGAAAACACTTCAGAAATTAAAGGAAAACCTACACACACTATAATAAGCTTTCAGAAAAGGAAGTTGCAGCCCTTTCATCTTCAGGGAGGGAAGGAAGCTCCCTGGAAAAGTGCCTGGTAGTCATTAATCTCTGGAAATCTGCTGAAAAAGGTGACAAACTACCCCCACGTCCAGAGGTGGTATTTCAAGAGCTAGCTTTGCAGAAGCATGCACATATTAAGTTATAGCAGACTCCAAAATATACAACACAGACAATGCAAATCAACATAAAGAACTGTGTTTTAAATTAAGGTTGGAAGATTTCAACACACTAAGTAACATCATGAAGCTGCTTGTTGCAATTATGCTACTTTGCAAGGTTTAACAAAGTTGTAATAGAACTTCATTAGAATGCAGCCCTTATCTTTCCTTGTACAGTCTGTCGTACTGTTACTTCTTTGTACCAATGACTCACTGTGCTGTTGAACATACTCAAGCCAGCCCTTCTGCTCTTTAATTTGCCCTTCTGAAAAAGGCTAGGATTTTGAACAAAATACATGGAGCTCAAGTGTGGATTTAAGTGTACATACTTCATTTCATGTCATTTAAGTTCAAGCAGTTGTTTCTGCATTTTTAAACATATGACTTCATTCCACAAAAAAAATGAAATGGAGAAAAAAAAAAAGATTTACAGATGAATAGTCTTGAGCAGCAAAAAAAGCACTTAATTTTATTTTTGAATGAAAGCTGCTCAAAACAGACTCAAAAGGATGACAACTGTGCATCAATCCCCCTAAAAGGGAAAAGCTTATTATGGATGCACCAGCAGGATGCGCCCTCCAGCTGGGTTTACCATGCTGTGGGTCGCATGCCAGTGGTCAGACAGATCAAGAGCTGCTCATGGAGCCAAATGGGTACTCCACATATGTTCCACCATACACAAGAAAGTTGTCTATCTGGAACAGTGCCTTGTCCTCACAGCCCAACACAGAAAGCAGGCACAGAGAAAACAAATTGTTCCCATGGCCGTCTCTGTTGAACCCCCTACAGTGCAGAGGCAGATGCAGAGATCAATTCATCATTCTAGAGGAGCACTAGCTATCAAAACATTGAAGGCATGCAAACGTTTGTAAGAAATCTGTTTCTGGTAGTGTTTCCTATGGTTCAATGGAGATGCTCAAAATGCAGACTGAAAGATTGCAAGAGCTCTTGTAACCATGATGCAGTGTGACAGTGAAAACCTGTTTGCTTTTCTTGACATGTATTGAGGTGGCAAACCAGGTGAATTAAAAAAATATTTTGCTAGTGTTCTGTCAAATTATGCAGTAGAAAACAGAAAAAAAGTCACACTTACATGCAGCTTCATCCACTGATAATTCACTGGCCAGAATCCCACCAATTTTGCTAAAAGATGGCATCTGTATACCGTACTTCTCTAGTTCCTTTCGCATGTTGCTGATTTCTTCCTCTGTTCACGTGGAAAAAAAAAAAATTATTATCAGACAAAACCCACAGGAACTTCATTATGAATCACCATACCTACTAACACGTGCAATATTCTGACAGCACTTGTGGCTGGGACTTCTTGGCAGGTTTTTCCCCCCTATTTTGAAAGCATCTAAGATATGACAAGTATCCCAAGCAAATTCACTCCCTTTTGTCCTTCAAAGATTGAAATTCATTAAAAGTAGCAGCCTCCCCACCTCTTTCATTAGGTTGTATTCAGAACAACCTTGTGGGAGAAGAAAAACCGTAATAGAAAATATTTACAATGTTAGCAGATTTACTCATTGAATAAACCAACTAATATATGGTTAGATAAGCAGTTTGTTACCTGTGAAGTCTACTTTTCCCAGTAGGTCCTGGATCTGTGGTGCTAATCCTAGTTTGAACAGATATAAACTGTGAAGAAGAAAATTAGAATTTAAAGTCCTGCACACAATCGGGGTGTTCACTTTCTGTAGAAAAGTGCTTTTATAAAGCTTGCCCTTTAACCTCTGACTTTGACGGGCATGTACAGAATAAATTAACCCTACAGTTTTCTTAATGCTGTAATTTTAAGTTTTACAGAAAGAGAAGTGTTTCTTGATATTTCAAAGAAGCCTCTCTAAGCGAGGCACTGTCAGCAAATCTCAGATCACAGGGGATGTATAAACAAGCAGAAAACCTTAATGGAAGACAGTCAAAGAAATTAAAAATCTAGTATTAGGAAACAAAAAAAATCAACATGTGAATGAACTTTAGTACAGCTTATAACTTCGGATCTATGTGCTACTGACTTGCATTCTTACATCCCTGTGAGTAATAGCTGAAGATGCACAAATCACTGACACCCTTCTTACTAAGTGTAAAGTTACAAGGACCTGTAAGTACATCCAAGCCTGTCTCAAATATATCTACTATTTAGCTTTTGGAAAATGAAGAGAGCTCAAATAAAAGTGCTATCAAGTAAAATAATATCTTGTTTCAGTATAGCAAATATATCTATGCTCATTATTCCTAAAACTCTGGGGTGCTATCTGAAAAAAAACAGGGAAGTAAATCCATATTTTCTTAATATCTTCCAAACACAATGCATGTATCTACAAAATTCTGGTGTTTCTAATTTAAAAGTGAAATTCAATAAACAAGTGAGTTTAGCAAGCAGTGATCATAAAGGTAGATTTTAAAAACAAGATTTAAATAATGCATTCCTCTAAAAAGATTACTTTGTACATTTTAAAAAAAATTACTTCACCCCAACATCATACATTGCAAATGTGCATTGTGGCTTGGGTTTTTGTTTATAGAGAGGCATGTTTCCCATTTGTGTTTTGTTGTTGTTTTTTTCTTGTTGTTTGGGGTGGTGGTGTTGCTATTAGCAAATTACATCTATTTCATAGCACACATAATCAGCATTTCTTCTTCCATGCTACCAGCTACTTCTCTGCCCTGTCACAACCTGAGTGGACACAACAGCGTATCTCATGTAGGATGACACTCTTTTGACTGCTGCGGCCTCTCAAAATCATTGTTACTGCCATTCTCACCTTTCAAAGCAGTCTTAAATGCAAGTTAGTTATAGGAGGAAAAAACCCACACATCTAGAGTTATGAACCAGGTTCCTCTGTTACCTTGATCTGTCTGCCAGTCTTTCTCTGTGGGCTTTTTAGAGAGATTTTATTCTAAGTCTGAGACAGGGACACAGTCCTGGCTGAAGTGCCAGGTGTGATACAAACAGGTACAGAGATCAGCAACATCACAGGGCTATGCTGGCTCTTTTGGGGATCATCACAATATAAAGACAGAAGAAGAAAAAGTGTTACAAACATTAAAGACTCATTTTTGCTGCTCAGCAATTCCAGGAGGATATTGAGACATTAACATTACTTCCTATGCTCCTTTGGATAAACTTAACCACCAGGTGGTGCTGAAAATGTGCTTTGAGCCTTTTCAGGGAACACAGACACTTCTACTCTGTATTAAGGTATAACTTCATTTGAAACAGCTTAATTAATGTATCTTGAACCTCAGAGAACCCACATAAAATCAAAAGGAAGGGATCTTGGGGTTAAGAAAGCTGTATGTAAGGAATCAGGAGCAGGGAATAGACAAAGGGAAAAGAGCAGTTCCCAAGTGAAATTCTCATGCAGTTCCTATCAGGCAGAGGTTCCTGGGTCTTGTTTTTGCTCATGTATATCTTGCTGTAAAAAAACAGATCTGAAAATAGTGTGCTTTGTCATCTGCTTATTATTCTACCGTTTCCCAGGAAAACAATGTTTTGAATCCGTCAAGCTTCAGAGAGATAGCTTTTCTAGGATGTACAAGCGGTCTGCTTGCAAAGATCATCTGAAAACTGAATTTTTCAGGGAGAAAAAAAAAAGTCTCATAAGCACTTCTATTTATGAACAAGAATCACTGTTAATATCTTAATTTAAATGAAGCTGTTCTTATCCTCATTTAGTACAGGAACAATTTCAAATTGGCTTTCACACAAAAAAAAAAAACCCAAAAAAACCCCCACAAATAAAACCTATGCTTTTGTATCATTCAGGTTGGGCTTTAAGTATTGATATTTCAACAGAAGAAAAGCAAGAGGGTAATCATACTCAATAGGAGTCTAGAAATTGTTAAGTCACTCTTTCCTGGCCAGAGCAGTGCTGTATTTGTCAGTGCAGGTTGTTCTGCATACTGTAAGTGCAGACTTGAACCAGGACATACCCTAAAAATACATTTAAACCATCTTGCTTAGAGTCATTGTCCATCTTCAGGCCCTCTAGCAGCATAAAAATCAGTAGACCCCCAAATAACCAAAGCCCTGTGAAATGTTAATGTTTCAGATATCAGATAGAGGTTTTTTGCTTCTATTACCTGCAGTTACGGCTATTTCATCCTTTTTAAAGGAGCAAATAAAAATAATCTTAGCAATTTTAAGCACTTAAATTATGCACACTGACTGTGCATAAATGAAGTCATGCAGGAAAAATGTCAACTAAAGATGACTTCAGGCTTTCCAAGAATAAGAAAATACCCTATCTGTGTTAAATTTACATGATTTTGTTGGAAAGCTTAAGAAAAATGTTTCAGAGTAATAACTTGGTAACAACTAAGCAAGCATGGGAAGTAGGTCAACCCCTTTCCTCTCTGAGAAATTGCTCAATTTTCCAATTTACAACCATTTGAAATTTGTCTGAGCATGTGCTCCAAAATGCATTAGAATTTAACATTCAAACCAAAGAGCGATTCTCTATGTAGTGGTCATGGCATGTGCTATAGCCGCAAAGGTGAAAAGCCTGTTCACAGCAGCTGCTCCTATATGATGTGGTGCTGAACTGTGAGAACAACAGGGACAGATTTTTCTGGAGTTGGTGAACCCTGTACTGATTCCCTAGAGAGGATGCTCTGACAAACCCAGAGAGTAGAGCTTGTGGGATGCACAGTGTGAAGCCAGTGCAACAGATGCCGGCAGGTCAGTAGTTACAACGGCAGCAGAAAGGGAACAGAGCTGGATTTCTGCAGCTCAGTGTTCCTCTGATGCCAATCCAACTGGGAATGCTGCTGGTCAAGCAAGTGCCCTGTCTTTAATTTTGTTGTTTCCCTGACTGTTTTCAATGCAGGCTGTGTGCCATTCAATACTGATACTGGAGTTTGATTTGAAAGACTCTAGTGAAGGTCTTACAACATGCATTTTAGAAAAAGGCATGGAAATAAACAACTGTTTGTTCAATCCTTACGTTCTACATGGGATGCAGGCACAGGCCCTACACATGGGAAAGCATCATAAGCAAAAACATTGCAGGCCTATTCCCCTTCAATGTGGCATGACAAATTTGTTATGAAGTCCACTTCTAAAATAATAGTTTGTAAGTGCAGAATAATATCTTTGTGTTGACATTCAGCAAGGAAAGTAATTTAAACAAGACAAACTTGGAAGTGAAATCTGAAACAACACAGACTAATTCTGATACTAGCATAAATCCTGTGTCATGTCAAGATGGAGAAAGGAAAACTTCTACCAAAGGTCAAGACTTTGCAAAATTCAGTTCAAAATGAAAAAAGTTATCGCTGTTGCAACAATTAGGCAGATCTTAAGACAGTTTCTAACTGATGGGCTTATTCCTCATGTAGCATTCAAATCCACAGATGATTAAGTCCTCCTCCGTACATGAAGACAAAAATGTCAGAAAACCTCATTGTGTTCTTCCACCTCCTGCAAAACATTTGAGCTGGCCCATGACATGGCCAGAGGGATATGCAGTGCCCATCATGTCAGCTTGAGCTGGTTAATACCAGAGGCCCATGCATCCATTTCAGGAAATCACTTCAGGCTTACATAAGACACTCACTGGCAGAACAGACCACACTACCAAGTTTACTGTTGGTAAATATTACACAAGGCATAATAATTTCAAGTGGCAAGACTTGTCAAAGATAAAAAAATACCAGGGCTGCCAATTTCAAACATCTATTATTTGAAAGAAATATAGAGTCTGGTGGTATGCTCTATTTATTGGTAGTCAGTGGAGAGTGCAAGAGTGGGCACATCATTTCAAGGATTAGACCTTAAAAAAATTTCAATTACAGCATGTATTGAATAATTTCTGGCCTCTAGCCCTGGAGCGGCTGATGTGCCCTTGAACACCATTAGAAATGTAGAAGAGAGTTTGGGATGTAAATTAATTATGTTCTCTGCAAGCCTAGTTGCAAGAAAATAATGAAAGGAAAAGCAAATTCCTTGCATATGGAGACCTAGGAGAGCCACAAAAGGCAGGAGCTGTCTGCCAACACCACTGCCCCTCGCACCAGGGACAAGATGAGGCAGATGTTTGTTACTTTTAGTGCTAAATGTCAAGAAAATCCGTAAGGCAGAACATAAAAATTGGGACCTACCTTCAGTGGTGTAGTCAAAGCCTTCCTGACTTTACATTCAAAACCAAGTTGCTCAGAACTTCGAAAAACTTTATTTTTTTTTTTACACAAATGACCTCAGAAAACAGCAATTATTTGCTTCTCTTTTGGCACAAAGATGTAAGTTCATCATAATTTTCTGATCATCACATCTGCCCCATGGTTATATTAATATTTTGCTAAGGTTTTGTTCATTTATTTAATTTCTATTGCAGTATGTGTTTTGAAAGTGTACTTTATGAGGGGGTATACTCATTGAGAGGGGGATATCTGTGCTAAATTCAATAGCGCTTCAATTCTATTTTGAAAATAATTTGGTCAATAGTCCTGACAGAGTTGGACTTTTGTCTCCAACTTTAAATTAATTTATGAATTCTGACAGATATTTATATACTGGTTACCCTAAAGCCATTTCAAGACTTACATGCCTATGTTTGGCAGCTACTTTAACTTGTAGTCCCATTAACAGTTACCTTAGAGCATGAATGCAATATATCATCCTAGGGATGTTTTTCCTGTCATAGACATCTGTAGTCTCTGGATAAAAGATCTAAAAACAAAGAGCATTCAGTTAAAGGAGGAGAAATATTACTGAGCAAAAGAGTACCTAAAATGAGCTCTCTACAGAGACATACCTTAAAACTTATAGAATTTCAGCTGTTACTTCTATACAGTTATGAAAGGTCTCTTCTGATGTTATTTAAACTTAACCAGTAGTTTTTGTAAGGAAGATTTTAATAAAGCATAAAAGCTACTTAAGAGGGAGAAAAAAGGGATATAGACAGCATTTCAGCAAGGTTTTTAGAAAAGGTCTTTCAGCACAAGATCAGCCAGTAGGTCTTGTCCTACTACAGACACCCAAAACCTGGGATGCAGTTAAAATTTGCAAAGCATCATTGCAAACCAAACCTATCAAATATAGTTTAAAAATGCAAAATTCTAATTGCTATCACCTCTAACTTTGTGAATACATTATTCACAGAGAAAGATATTCAGAGAGAGGAATATTAAACAATTTAGCCAAAAAGTCACAATATAAGTTCCAATTCTGGTTCTACCACTAATTTGTTCCTGGCCTTGGTCCCAGTCACTAAACACTGTTTCTCCACAAAAATAAAATAAAAGACTTAGCTAGCCATGAGATTTGGCAGCGGGCTTCCAGCCCAAGCCAGGCACTCCAGGCTGCACCATCCCACAGTTAATAGGACAAGACTAAGTCAGCAGTACAGTGCCCTCTTCATCATATACTCACAACAGCTTCAGGAGGGAGACTTGGGAAAAAACTTTTGGCCATGACCATCCTTCCTAACAGAAGCAAAATCTTCCAGGGGAGGGATGGCAGGGTGGAAATCGGCCAGCTGAATGGAGGACTCTAGTTAGACAAAAAAAAAGCCTGACCTGGGAAAGGCAGGCCCCCCTCTGTCTCTGTGGCATTTCTAATGGCAATCATGGGTGTCGTTTTCTGCTTGTAAGCACCTGCTTATAGGCACTAGCCACTAGTCTCTGCAGCCCTTCATGCAGCTATTTGAGCATCACTGTTGTGCCAGCACAAGGCAGCGCTGGGGCTGCTGCCACCCAGGCACCCTGGGTGAGGGAGTACTTGTCTCATGCTGCATATGTATTAAATGTCCAAACAAGCATAGTAGCTGTTTCCACACAGCCCTTTCTTAAAGGATTTTCATCTGAAAAACACTCACTGGTGCCCAGAAACAGCAGCAGAGAGGGAAGATGAGAAGCGAAGACCCACAAGGAGGAAGATATATATGAGAGGTGACCCAAGAAAGCAGCTGGCGGAAGAGAAGCAGCAGCACAGCCACGCAGATGCACTGGAATGTGCAAGGACAGTCTGAAAACAGGGTATGGGCAGAGAAAGTGGGATGTACATTAAGAGGAAGAGGCAGCAAGAGACATGGTGAGAGGTAGTAACCTAAAGGAAACAAATATTTAAGTTTTCTGTTTTAAACCATATTCCTTTCAGGCCCCCACAGAGACTGTACTAGTAATAAGGTATAGGTAGAACACTGCTAGTGTCCCCATTTGTCTTCCCACGGGAGAAGCACCCTGAGCATTTCCACCCACAGCACTCATTCACCGAAGCCTTAGCCCACACACACCAGCAGCAGCACATAGCTGACATTCCCACTGCTTTCAACATTATATTCTCTTCAGATTTGTTTCCTGAATTACCCCTTCCCTCTAGACTTACTGTAAAGAAACATTTATGCTCAAGCACATAAAAAGAAATCTCAGTGAGTCAGTACTCTGAGCCAGTCTCTTTGCTAAAATTTAATGGTTTACCTTAGGCAGACCAATGGACTCCATTGCTCGTAACCACTGTACAGTGTTGTCAGTGTGCCGAAAATGAAGGCCAGATCTCTATTGGAAACATAGAAGAAAAAGATTATAAAAATCATGTGAAGCAAATTCTCTGATTATTGTTCTTCCTGTTGCTTCACAGTTTTATGTACTGAGGTTGAATTCAGGAAATTTTTCCTTGTTTCCCAAGATGAGGATAATTTGGAATAGTTACCAAATTTAATTATTGAATTGCTTTTAGCTCCTATTCCTAATAGGAATTAATTGTATAAATGGTAAGACTCTTGTTTTCCCTGGAACCAGAAGTGTAATCTGTTCAGCTTTAAAAACATTAAGTGACACTAACACAGTTTTTCTCAGGATAAAATATTTATAACTTATCATGTTGGCTTCTTAGTGCTGGGTGTCTTCCATCTAGTCCTGACAGTCTTATGAGAGAGGTGCAGAAAGTTAACTGACCACACTTGTGTATCTAAGAGTTGGAAGACAAGACATTATACTTTTGTCTCATCAGTGAGAGAACTGAAAAAGTTATTACCTTATAACGTGTCTGCTCCACATCATAGATCTTCTTGTCTGACACCACATTAGGGGCAAAGAATTTTGCGAGCTTGGCAAGGTAAACGCCATTTCTTAAGCCTTCCTCCAGTTCTGTAGTTGGGGGCAACTCTTCTTCCAAGCAGACCTCCATCCACCTACAGAGACATCGTTAAAGAAATATTGTTATTTGTGACTTTAATATGTGACACTTTTCACCCACAACTATTGTACTTTTAATGTCAGTACGACAACATAAACATAAGAGAAAGGGGCATGGGCTAAGGAGAAAATTCTCATATTCACACACATGGCAGATAAAAATGACTAGAGTCATATTTGCATTATGTGATTATGTGTAAAACAACATGCTTTTAAGTATACATCCCCTAAGGAATCAAACTTAGATCTTTTGATCATCACTAGGTTTTTAAACAGACAGTAACTTGAAACCAGGAGAAAACAAGGAGTGCTGCATATTACTGATGTTTGTATTCAAAAAAACCTCTGTGGTAGCTATGCCAGGGATGAAGCTTGAGAGCATCAAGGCCAGAAATGTGCTGGGTGAGGCTGGTTCCTGCAGCTAACATGTTCTACAACTCAAGCTCATGGCAGTGCTCATCTCAGAGAGCACTCCTGCAGCTTATCCTCCTCCCGCAACATGTGGCAGCTCCCCACATTCACCCATGAAACACATGGTGCCAGTGCTAGAGAAAGGAGTGAAGCTTTTTGTTTAAACAGCCCAATCTTCTTTACACATCTGAGGTCTGCCTGGCAATGAGTTGGCCAAAACATTCCTGCCACCCATCAGGTGGGATGATTTCTCATCAAACAGTGACTAAATCTTTCAAGGTGGTAAACTAGTTATGTTTTTGAGACTTAGATGTGATTGACATGGTACTAGATAGAAAACAGTAATTATTAAATATGTAACCAGTTCAGAAGGCCAGTTACAGACATTAAACCATGTTATCCAGTATGTTTATATTGGGTAATCAAGAGAAACTTCTACCAAAGCACTCCTGAAAGAAGTTAGCGTCCTAATCACTGGACCAGAAGCTCCTTACATTGGTGGCCTACGTGTTTTGGCCCTGTGATATTCTTCTTCTAGCAGCTAAATCACATTACAAGAGCTATAAATCTGGTTAATTCTTTCCCAATATCTTTTTTTTTTTTTTTTTCTTAGACAATCTCTGCTCTTGTTTGAAGGACATTAATACCATTACAAATGGACAAAAACAAAGCTGAAGACATTAGTTCACTTATGTCATTGAGGCAGCCTTGCTCTATGCTGTGTGAGACAGCATTACAAATCTAACATCAACTCCACAGGACTGACTTCAGAAACCAGAAAGCTGTGATCCAGCTTGACAATGAGCCCGTTTTTTCCCCACACTACAGTGAAGAAAAAAGCTCACTGCATAATTTTGTTTCACATTAAAACTCATGACAAATGACCTACTCCATTACGCTTTTGGATTTGTTACAGGACATATGAAAGTTGTTTCACTGAAACACAGACTACCTAAATAGCTCTTCAGGAAACCAGCAGCCATAAATCTGGGACAGTATCACACAAAACTGCATGAAGTGTCACTAGGAGAACTGTAGCTTGTGGTATAAAAGCTACTTCAGCGAGGAAAATCATATCCCTGACAAGTCTCCCTACTCCATCCTGCATTGCATGTTCATGTGTTATGGGTCCATGCCAAGAGTCACAAAAGTCATCCTCACTAACAACATTCCATGGAGTAAATAGATATACACACTAATGCAAAATATTACATTTGCCTTCTTCAAAAAGGCATATAAAGAAGAAAAAATACAGAGAAGGTGTACTCCCAGCAAACAGGAGTTTAACCTGAGCCATATAGCTCTTTCTATAGCATTTATTTCCTAAAATGTGTCTTCTAGAGAGAAAGTTGTATGGATAGCAGAAACAGCTAGCTGACCCACAGGAGGTATTCACCATGAGCTGACACTAACCCTGCTGTCCAGTGGACCATCTCCAGTGAGATGAACTGTATGCTCCCAGAGCAGCATTGGTACCTCGCACTGATCCTTTACACTTCTAATTCTCAGTTTTCTATTAAAACATTTTATTAAACCTTCAGAGCAGGGCACCAAAAATAGATTACATTGGAACTGCCTTTTAAGATACACACATGTGCCCCACAAAGTTGCTTTTGTCCCTTCTTGAACAAAACCTTCCTACTTAGAAGCAACTTTCCCCTGGCCCCAAATCAGTTGGTGCAGGACTGCCCTCTCCATCACAAGCAGGTTTTCCATGGGTTTTCCTTCACCATACATCTGAGGTTCACTAGCAGAAAGAGATCCATGTGTCTATACTGGCCCGGGTATCACATTTAACAGCCTTATAGTTAAACATCCATTAGCAAGGCATGGCTTAGTGTTAAAATGGAAGGGCTAATAGCAACCTTGACATGACACTAGGAGAGAACAGTAGGTTCAGAGCAGATCTAGGTTATAATTTATAACCCTCCAAATTCATGTTTGTGTGACACCAAGCTTACAATTCATAACATGCTGCTGGTTTGAAAAGGCAGAAGAAAAGAGGCATTTGAGTTGGCTCTGGTTTTATAAAAGGGTCCACATAAAATTGAGTCATTGCCCAAGCTCTAAGTGAGGTGCTGAACCAAGGTGAAAGCTATTTCTCAGCTTTTCAAACCTCTTGTTATTCAACAACAGCAAAACTCTTTTGGATTAGTTTCCAGCGTGGTGATGAGCCTTTAAGATTAATCTGGAACTATCTTGTTCTGGATAGGAAGGCTACTCGTCTACTGGGTTAATGCAGTAACACTAAGGAACATGAGAGAACAGTATGAAGAAGCAAAGAAACTGAGGAGAGGGGAAAGGGTCATGAAGGGTATTGTTGTTGGTCCAACAAGTCTAGATAAACAAACAAGCAAACAAGTGTCTTTCTAGAAGGAGAATGTTATTAATTCAGTGGGAAAAAAAAAACCAACAAAACAAAACACCAAACAGAGAGAAGTATATGGATGCAAAGAGTTTCTTTCCTAAAGATAGCTAAAAATCTATATTGTGATACCTATTCTAGAGAAACTCACAGGTCTGCAGTAGGACAACTGTAACTTTCAGCTTTTGGGAATCAGTCTCCTAGACTGAGAACACAGATACATCTGCATTACATATACAACAAGTTTTACCCATGTCTGGAAGCTGCAGAATTGAGCTAGAAAAAAAAATTACTGTGAAAAGACTTACTCCATTTTGCACATGTTTAATCAGAGGAAGGAAAAACCTCTGGATGTGCATAAAATTCTACAAATATACAAACAACCTCGTAAATTTTAGTTACACAAACAGCTGTTCAAGTCTTTTACTCTCTCTCCTAGTACTTATTGAGACATCTGTAGCACTTTTCTATGCTTGCAGTTACACTAGTTTTGTTGCCTTTACACTGATTCAGTTAAATGGGAATTGTGGTTTTAAACAGAAAGAAGCATTACTTTAAGGTTCTGCTTTTTAAGGCACAGTTTAGTAGGTTTATGAAAGATGTATGACATGGTGCCGACAGCAGGAGTAGACTGGACTGAAAAAGACAGAAATGCTTTAACTTCTGTTTCTTTAAGTGAAACAGAGAATATTTACCTGACAATAAAGATTTATAGGTATCTTTGGAGCAATTTATTTTTCTTCAAAGCTAAAAAAAATCAGCACTGCCTTTGGCTTATCCACTGTTTTCCTGAGCACACAATACTGCAGTATCAGATTTAAGTCTGTTGCAGAAACTGTTCCCCACAAAAACTAGTTAATACCATGAGTATTCCAGAGGAAGGGCCTATAACTCATTGTTAGATGCTTTATACATAAGAAAACATAACTTGTGGAATAAGACTACTGTACCTATCAAATGTGCATATGCATTTCTGCCATTTCTTTTTCTACAATGCAATCCCATAACTAATACTGTGCTTTAAACATTAACTTAGTAACAGAGGTATGCCATGAAAAACTGCCAGTGTTGAACATGATGGTTGACTTGGTCACTCATTACAGTTATACCCAAACACCACTCCATGGTGGAGGGACAAGAGGCAATCTCTGGGAGCAGACCAAAGCATGCAATATCCCTGAAGTCACAGGTAGCACCACCAAAAATTAGCTATCATTAGAACAGTCCTGCAGAGCTACCCATGCCAGTTTTAGTCTTACCATTGGCCTTATTTACATTGTATGTGAATGATATGTGTACTCCTGAAGATACTTGAGATCATACACCAGTATGTCTAAATACAGCCTGCTTTTATTTTCATATTGTTGCAGTACTTGCCAGCACAGAAACAAAAGATTTGCCTAAGACAAAACCCAAACCCAGACCTCAATGGAAATAAATCTCCAAAACTTTAATTCCAATACATAGTCCTGGAAAATCTTCCAGGAGCAAGTATTGAGGTAAAATTTCCTTTTGCTTTGTCAGTTCTGTTTGACTCTTGGCAATCTGATGCAGAACAGTTCAACAGTGAATTTCTGGCAAGATAACAATCATGACTTCTGTGCCAGACCCACCAGCAATAAACAGCACTCTGCTCACTAAGAGATTCCAGCTTCCACATCTGACCACGCAAAACACTAGCGGTATAATGAGCTCAGGCTTACACTTTAAAAGGAAAAAAAACCCCAACAAACCCAAACCTGAATCTCATTCAAGGCAAGGGTCAAAGGAACTGGAAGCACCAGTGCTGCACTATGAACTTAACCAGTTATGAAGCTGTCATTGACAATCTGCATGGTCAGCAATGCACACACGGCTGGCTAAGGGACTAGAAATGCTGGAGCCAGTGGTTAGCAGAGAAGAGAGAATACATTGTATAACCCACCCAAAGCCCATCACATATGATACACTCTGGATATTGCAGCAAAATTTATATTTGCACTGCCCCGCCCTTTCAGATTTACGCTGCAAGATGTGGATCCAAGGGCACCAGGTTTTTATCTCCTGGGAAGAAGACCTTTGAAGAAGCAAAGACAGGACTCCAGAGACAAAAACTCAGAGCACTGGATGCCGCTGTGAAACAGGTAGAGTGAAGACGTGGTACCGCTCATTTACTACTCCCTGGCTCACATCCACAGCCTTTCAGTCTGGTTCAGCACATGCATACTGTGGGGAAGTGAAACAGACCGTTGACTTAGAGATTACAGTACAGCCATCTCATTCCAAACAAAGGGTGAAAAAACCCTGTTACTAGAAAATCAGAGTAACAACAATCAGTCCCAAAGCAAAATGTTAGATTCTAATTTAAATGTCTGAAGTGGTGGGATTGTATTTAAATCAAAACTTTTATTTGAAGATACTTAGAAATATACAATAGTCTAAAGCATGAAAACTCACAACTAAGAGTTTCACATTATTATGTCTCTAGTTTCTGAATCTAAAGATTTGTTAAGAATCGTAGCTCTTAACTTTTAATTTGCCTTTTTATTTTAAAGCAAGAAGATATTTTTTTCTCCATCAACATCCCATAAAACTTGCTTTAAAAGGGAGGGCAAGAGCAGCAGAAACAAGCTTGTTGTGTTGCTTGGCTGAGCAGGAGTGGTGGTGGTGGCATTGATTTGTTTATAAGGAAAGACTGTGTTAACTTTGGAATTTGTTCTCATTAGACTGCAAACTTTAGCATGATACAACTCCTAAATCAAAAACCCTAGAAACAGGTTGTTTCACAAACAGCCATAAGCTATTTCCAGGCAAGCACATCCAAATTTTACAGTCATACTTTGAAAATATGTACCAATAATTTGAAAAAAAGTGTGCGTTGTATAAAAGAACTGCACAAACATCGAGGTTCCGCTTGGAGGTTGTGTGGAGCAGTGACAGAGCAATCAGCTGAGAAAACTACTTTCTTCAGACCTTTTTCTCTCTAACATTCTGGTGCATTCAGCCCCAAATCTTCCCTAGAGTTGGGGGCCTTGGCTTAAGTCAGACCCATCTGCCGACAACTTACTCCTGGAGCCAGCCACCCTGGGATAGTTATCTTCTAAATTTGAGTCTAGATTCATAGTCCAGTGACAATCTCCACAGAATCTCAAGTTTTATTCATCCTAAAAACATACTGAAAGAAGTCAACATCTTCTGATTGTGGTTCACTGAAGCAGTGTGGGGAAGGAAGGTGTGATGCAGGTCATTCCAGTCACCACATCTCTTATGTTGCATACAAGTAATAACATGAAGTAACATTTTGGGGGACATTGTGAGTCACTTGACTACACAAGATCTCACAACTTCAGCATGTAAAATGAGCATCAAATCCTCTAGCAAGAGATTTTAGATTAATCTGTAGTGTTCTAATTTTTACCCTTCCATGAGTCAGTTCAAATTCGAAGTTGCATATCTCTGGGTCTCCAGCTACCATTAGCTTTAGCGGCATCAACTTATTTTTGTGATCATGGTTTCATCAGGGAGGATACATTAAGCACTACACTGGAAACTATGAGGCATTCATGTATGGATTCTTTGTGCAAAGGTATTAAAGTAATACGGATCTCACTGTGCATTACTGCATTTTGTTGAGTTGTGCACACCTGCATGAATTTTGTTGCAACATTAATTTTCCTGACCAAAGCTTTTCTGGTTCACTCCACATACAATTTAGTTGAGTAGAAGTGAGCAGCAGTGACGATTTGCCCTGTACAGTGCACTAAACCAGCAGTAAATCATTTCAGCAACATTTTTCCACACCAGATTTCTGCTGCCATGGCAACACTGCCATATTTACAAAATAGCCTTAAAGGTGTTATAAAATTCTGGTGCACAAGATGGCAGCACAGATACTATATGTTGTTTTAATCTGTTTTATTCCAGCCTGCCCTTATGTAGGTTAATCGGTGATTAGAGTCCACAAGGCAAGGTGCTCCTCAGAAAACCTGTTCTGGAGCCCCGGCACGGCCCCTCGGCCATCGCAGGCTGCGGCGCACCCAGCAGCAGCCAAATCCTGTTTACTCAGCACTTCTACTGGGGGCTTCCCTGAGGGGAAAAAAAAAAAAAAAAAAGAGGCTCTCCAGCAGCAGCCCAACAGGCAATAACAGCACATGCACCTGCGTTTCGTGACAGCCTTCAACCTTTGCAATCAGAAAGGCTCTGTTTTGCTGTGTTTTCTGTTTGCAGAGACGTTAAGATTTAGCACCGGGTATCAACCACAAACCACAAACAAAAGAGACAACTGCTATACGAGATAACGTGCTGAGCAAGGCCAATGCTAACAAAGCCCAGGCTGATGGTCACAGGGATGCCTCATCTTATTCCCCTGTTCTTGGCCTGGCTCCAAACTGACAGGAGCTGATGACAAATGCTGAAGAGGCAGGAGAGAAAGCAATACAGAGAATGGGGCTTGCCATGCCAGTGGAGGCTGAACAATCACAAATATTTCCCACTAAGAAGCCTCACCGAATTCTTCTCAGCAGAAAGAACAGTACCCAACAAGTTACCTGAGCAAATGAGGTGGAAATATTGTCAGTGTTAAAATGCCTCAAGGGGGAAGAAGTATCTGTGGAAGGTGTCATCTGAAGTATCACTTTTTTCAGGAGGAATTGGTTTTTCTTTTGGATGAAATGGGGAAAAAGGATGAAACAGAGCAGTCCTCTCCAAAAAACTGTGCAAAATCAATACAGCTAAATTAACACAACTCAGATTGACGTGCACCACTCAAGTTTAACAGTCCTCTCTCCAGAAGGAAGAAACCACAGCAGCAGAAACAAGTCTTTCCTGCATTAATCTGGCAGTGGCCACTGTCTCAGTGGCCCCTGGAAAGCATAATTTTAGGCAGATGACAGACTCAAACCACTAATGCAATTTTAGGTGGTGCAGACATAAGCTCCATAGCAAATTCCACATGCAAACAGAAAGGGTCTCCCTCCAACCTTTAGAAATCAAATAATGCTTTTATCTGAAAAGGAGAGAAGCCACATTCGGCATGTGAATTTATCTAAATATTTCACCAGTCTGTACACCAGGACAGTATGGCATTTCTTGGTGTAGAAATGTTGCAAGACAAATTATTCCCCCAAATACATCATTTTTGTTTAGAAAAACACTGCGATTGCAGACTCCAAGATCATAGCTCAGACTAGCATATTATATTGTCTTACTGTGTGCTACTGCAGTTTGCTTTGTTCTATTATGTCTTTTATACAGTTGCAATATGGTAATAAAATTTAAGGCACCCTCAAAACACACAGCATATGGCATTTTAGATTTACTGATTTAAAGGGTTCTGACCTGGCAGAATCTCAGACTCCTCCAAGCAACCCACTTGAGTGGAAGAGTAGGAGAAGTTATGAGCTCTTGGCAAAACACAAAAATGTTACAGTAAAATAACCAATGAGTCCTTCAGATAACCTTCACACTTTCATCACGAAATAGCCCTACTTATCTTAAATGACAGTTACATTAAGTGTTTACCCAAAGCCTATACCCTGCCACAGCAGTAATTACTACACAAATCCATAGAAAACATCTGTAGTCTCTATGAAGTGATCTATCCACAGTGACTTTGATGAAGCTGCTGTGAAAACTAAACCAAACCTGTCCTTCAAGGAACCTGCATCTTTTGTTCACCCTCTCTCAAACCGCAGTACATCACCAGATGTGCTGTTTCTAGCAGCTGTCAAGTTAGCCACACACAGAAGGACAGCTAAAGAAACATCAAAACAACACAATCATTTTACATCAAGATCTGGTATTTTATGTGTTTGCCTGTTACCACTGTACAGTACCTTCCATGAAAGTATTAGTCCTCAGCTGCCTAGAGGGATATGCTATTACTTTTCTTTGCAGGTAGGATCACAGATATAAACATTAGCACCACTTCTGCAATTGACACACTTCTCTAGGGTAGAAAAGACCCAGGGAAGTACTGTCAGTGTAGATTCAGCATAAAAGTTTATACATTGTGCAGGTGTTAAAGCCATCTCCCTGATTGCAGACCAGCAACAGAAAGGCACAGTTCTACCTGCAGACCCGCACCTTTACTGGCAATTGATGTAGCTGGGTCAGCAGAAACCCCAAAAGGGGGTGCAGACTAAAGTGTGTCAAGGCCACACGGGAGACTATGGAAGAGCAAGAAAACAAACTCAAGCATGGCAGGATGCAGGGTGCTGCTCTGACTTCTTGACCAATTCACATCCACTGGATCAGATTAGGGTATTTGTATTTTACTGTCTAATAATCTGACAAAGGTTACTTTTGTGAAAGCTACTAGCAGCAAGTATACAGGTACAGAAACCACAAAAAGGACCCAAGAAGTATATCTACTAGACAGGCAACTGGGACTATTAAAGAAAAGTGTGAGAACAGCTTTGTCCCATGTCAAAAAGAAATACAAGACAGAGAAACAAAGCTAAAACCAAGGCATTTAGGTGAGAAACTCCATTCACAGCACCTACAGTTACCTCCTTCCGTTTTCTTCTTCTATGGTTATGCAAGTAATATTCTCCTCCATCAATTTCACTTCCAGTAGCTGGAAAGACAGTACTCCCCTACCCTAGTCAATAACAATCTATAAACTTTTGAGAAGAATATGCATACAAATCAGGCCTGCAGTAGATAAAAATGTAGGCAGCAGTATAACAACATTTCATAATCCCCAAACAAATGAATACCCAAGAAATTAATGGTATTGCTTTATACTGGTGAAGATAAGCAATTATTTCTATAACAGAAAACAGAAAAAAAAAATCACGAGTGCTCTGCAGCCTGATCTTTATCATCAGAACATAAACTAAGAATTGTTGAACAAAGCTTTGTATCCTCCAGGACCATATAATTATCCCAGTTTCAAAACTACAGAATGTGTTCTAGATAGCTGAAGCAGCCAATTAACACTGATTTACACTAAGGATGATATCCAAAATTTTTATTCAATAAGTGGATACAAGCTCTTGGTAAAGACCGGGCTACAAATTTGTTAGTGCAGGTTGGAATTTTTATTGAGGATATATGACTAAAAGTTGCATAAAATAGTCACAAGCATCTCAAACATATCTTTCTAGACAGTATGAGTCAGGAATAAAACCATTCCTTTAAGATTTAGCTACAAAACTAAAATCTTCCCTTGGAATGGCTCATATATGTGCTTAGGTAGCAATACAACAAAGTGGAAGCAGACCTGTAGTTTGAAGACTAGGCTAGGAATAAAAAACCTGATTGCAATCGACATGGTAAAAATTTAACAGTGTAAATAATAATATGCAACAGATACACACTGTCTGGTGAGAGCACTTCAGTATAAGGGTTTTGAGATCACCATTCCCAAAATCTGCACACACAAGATAATCTCCAAGAAAAAACAGTGAAGTATCTCCATCAATCTGAGTAATCACCAAGTGATAAAAGTCTACTGTGTATGTCCCAGTATTCAGGTTACTCAAGATGGTAAGAAAGGTTCAAGAAATACTTACTCTGCTATGAGCCTACCAGTTACCAAACAAGATATTAGGCACTGGCAAAAGTGAACTACTGGGACACCACTTAATTGAAAGTCAACAGACAGGTCAATGGTATATCAGGTATGGTTTACGGCACCTAGCATTGATCAAGAACCACACTGTTAGAAGGCTTAGTTGTTTGTTTTTGTTTTTGTTTTTTCAATTATTAGAATGGGCAAGCCAGCTATCAGCATCTACATTGTTGACTGACTCCCCTCACCCAGCCCACATGCTCTGGCTAACTCACCCTGTAACACAACCACCACCTGTCCACAGCTGACCCAGGCTCTGCTGCCCTGCAACACCATCCCATTGTGGCTACCACTCAGGGCAAGCCATGGATGCCTCTGGATATTCAATGTCATCAAGTCAACCACCAGCTGAAAAGCAAAGATGTAGGCGACTCCTTGCCAGTGGTACCCCAAGCAGCCCAGCAGCTGCACAACCCCAGTCAGAGTGCTATAGCTGTTACTGGTCACCTTGTTTAAACACAAGATGCCATATGCATGGGAAGTCTTATTAAACTCACTTTTGGATGTTTAAGACTATTTATGGGAAACCTTAGTGGTTTACATGAAGTGACAAATGTAAAACAAAGTGCTCCTTTGTTTCCTTGTTCACCTATGATGAGGAAATAAAAATGGCAGAAATTTAAAATCAGAAGAAAAAAACTTGGTAAATTTTAGAGACTATTTCAAACTAGTTATGGAGTTTATGCACTGCAACAACAGTCTATGTTTGTGTTTACAGAGATTTCAGCTTGCTCCAACCCTCTAGCAAACCGTTAGGTGCATAACCCCTAGACAATCATTTGCTCATTGATTTCTATGGAAGTTGTTTCTCTGAAAAACAAGAAACTAAGAGAAGCTCAATGGAAACAGAGCTGGTGCAAACTGCTTCAACCAACAGTGCCCTATTTGGAAATACTCCTATACCACCTCTCTCAAGATCCACAAGTGCTTTCAGACACAGGAATTAATGTAAAAGCCTCCATGTTAGAAGATTGAAGTAGCACCAGCCATTTTTATTTTGAAATCACAGAAATCAAACACAGGGCAGGCACCCAAGCATACTGATCAGCCCAATTCCACCAGGAAACTAATTTTTAGGCTGGTAAAATTCACTTCACTGTTCTCACAAAAAGCTTACTCCATCTTAAAAAGGCATAAGGGGCTACCATGCAATTTCACATTAAAAAGATGACACATTACTATTATACTGAAAGTCCTCCAAAGATACTTAGTACAGTAAACTGTTTACTAATGTGGAAATTAATAGAACAAGAGAGAACAAACATTAAAATGCTTTACAGAAGCACTCTCTTGATTTTCTTAAACTGCAGTTAACTCAGGATCTCTGATCAGCAGTCAGCCAACAATTTAACATGGCAAAAAATAATCCCATGAATTTGAACCAAAAAATGTTTTAAGTCAATTTACCTCACTGCCAAGACTATTAATGACCTAGATACTTCAGTCAAGTTAATCAAACCATCACAGCTTGTTAACTCAGCCCTACACCGAGAGTTAAGAGACTTAGGTTGCTATTTTGACCTCTCCTTTTAATTTTCCCATTGCTCTACACTTTATCCCAAGCAAGTATAGCACATATGCAGCACTGGTCATGGAGGCTGGGAAGATACTAATGTAGTTACAGCCAGAAGCCACACAACCCTAAAACCAGATCCCCACTTCCCCCATCATTTGTAGGGCACATTTTCACATGGTTTTAGGGGGACTTGTGTATTTTGAGCTACTGGTAGTTGCAGCCTGCAGAGCCTGACTGTCGTGGGCAATACAAGCCCTCCTGTAAAAGAGTACCATAGAGATGTTTCTAACTTTCATGGCAGTCTCTCCTGCAACCTTCTGAAAGCTTAGCTGAAAATATTAAAAAAAAACCCAATACAAATAATGAATTGATCAGTCTGTGTGGTGGCAGGCAAGGTGGCAATGGAGAGTGCAGAGACACTAGTCATCTACTAGTTCTGGGAAAGCAACTGCCATGAGGGAGAGAAAAAGGAGCACAGCCATCACTGTGCCACATGATTCCTGTCAGCAAGAGAAATGGGCAGGAAGAGCCAACTATAGCAGCAGCCAGATAAAGGGGACCAACAGGATGGATGCCAGAATAGCAAGATTTACAGTGGAGAAAGCCCAGTAAAAAATTTTGATAGACGTCTGAAAGTGTGTGCAGAGGGGTGGTGTCCCTTAGCCCAAATCAAGAATAAGATGCAGCAGTACCCTAGCAAAAGGAAGATTTTTCTCAACTATAAAGAATGCACAGGATACATCCAGATAGATCAACACAACTCATATTATATGAAGTCTGGACATGAGCACTGGAAGAGGTGTTTAACCAAGGAAGGGGTGTTGCCTAATGTCACAGTAGATTTTGCTGAATATAAATTTGCTCAAGAAAACCTTAAAAAAAAAAAAAAGAGGTAAAAGCCTAAAAGACAGCCTATGTGCACAATTACAGTAACAGATACACTTGAAACTAAAGAATATTCAGTTCTAACACTGACAGAGAGCCTTCATCCTTAAGACATTTGCCTTCATCTAAGATTTAAAAAGTATGTCTTGCAGAACTTGTGCACGCTTCCTTTGATATCCAGCCAAATTCTTAAACAGCATATTTTAGTTCAACTTTCCATATGAAGATACAACATAATTAAAATGTCTCCATACCCTTCTCTTCCTCCTCAGGAAAACTAATATATATATTCAAAGAAACTTAACAGCCCAGTTGCTCCTAATTTTGAACATGAGCATTACACTCCAAGACTGCATTTCAGGAGTGCATGTATTCTTGTAATAAAATGAAAAGCCAAGCTGAAGTCCCATGTCCACAAATGCAGATCTTTCCTGTGCTGAGATGCAAGTTACTTTTCACTAGGATGTGAAAGCACCCCAAAACTCTTACAAAAACTTGCCTCTACTTTAAATGGGAAAAAGGGAATGTGCATAGTTCTCCGGCCTTTCTTGCTCCCTCAATAACAGAATCAGCCACTAAAACTTCAGCTGCTTCTAGTACTAGTTTACAAGCAGAAGACATTTCTGGAGACAGCCATTTCCAAGTTGCCTAGGTTGATGGCAAATTTTCATCACCATACTACAGCAAGGGGAGTTTCTCCGAAGTGGAAAAGCAAAGTTGCCAAGTAATATCTCACCCGAAGGCAAAGTGATTCCATCTCCCATGGCATCAAGTTCTCAAACAAACCAAACATTGTCACAATCAAAACTTAAGTATTCAGCTACTTTCAATATATTTTCTATCAGAGGACTGTAGGTTTATCTTAGTGTCAAATGATCAGTTCCTTGAAGTTCAAAAACTGTGTTCAGAAGATACCTGTATGTGTCCTTTTTTGTACCCTACCTGCTCCAACACCACACACAGATTAAGCCCTACCGAGACTGTGCAGTAACATGTCAAAAGCTTCATTAAAAAAAAAAAATCAAAACCACTTTTCAGCTGTTATGGATCTGTCAGAAGTAGGCTTCTCGTGAAGGCAACAAATAAGCATTCATACAGAAGAAACCAAAAAGAATGCTACCAAATTCTTTAAGGTAACTTGAAAATCCAGTATCTAGGTGAGAAGGGTGCGTACAGATATATATGTATATATATTTGAGGAATTTTGATGCCAACATACAAGAAAAGTATCTGAGGCATGGCAGTCAAGTAGATTAAGTGACTGGGCGTTCAAGAGCTGAGCAAACCCCAAGTGTTGTAACCAAGTGACTTAACATCTGAGCAACTATCACTCATACTTTGCTGCCTCTGCTGGGCACTGCTGTGAGGAGCAAACAGCCTGCAAGCACATCAAAGTAACAGTTTACGGTGGTGGTCTGGGAAAGTTTATGGAAGTAACCAAAACATACATCCAACCTAATGAGACAGACAGGGATTGGAAATAAGTAAACTGGATGTAAAGTGCACAGCTCCTGCCTGAGCAGCAGGTTTTATGAACTCACTTGATAGGTACTAGAAACTAAAGTATTTAGCAGCAACTGTTTTTCCACTAATGCTCTTATAGCTTATGTTTTCACTCAACAAGTGTAAATTATGTTTATACACAGTAACAGCCAACCTGGCATTCAGAGAAATCCCAGACTAATTCTCCTGTCCCCCAAATGATTGCTGCAAGTATAGTCTTTATTTCTCTTAGCTCTACTGAAAAACAGCAGAATGTGCCTAGCATAGAATGTCCTAACTCAGAGATATTCCCCTCATTCAAACAGCTGGAAACTATTCTTTTCTAGATACCTGTATAAAAGTGCTTTCTCTTCATTATGGCTGGCATTTATCCTTCAGAAACATGGTTCTTTTTCTTTGCCAACTGAGTCTTTTACAAACATGTTAAACGAAAATTAAGCTGTTATTTTCAAAACCAATCAGGTGGCAGAGTGTTAAGATACAAACAGCTTGTTAGTAAAATCCTAAGTAACTTAATCCTACATTTATAAATATATATGTTATTCTTGAATTATTGCACACTCTTTTCACACAGCTTACTTTACATAAACATTGCCGCTCTGGTCCATTCGAGCTTGCTTTGAAAAAGGACTCTCCTGCCACAACAAGCACACCATGCCTGAGACTGAAGTATTTACAACAGCTGGGCAGAGAAACACCAGCTGTGTGGAGCAAGAAACAAAGTCGGGGAAACCAGATTTAGAGAAAAACTCAACTTCGATTTTTCAGGAAGTTTTCAGGGGTTGGTGTTGGTGTTGGTGTTGTGTTTTTGTGTGTGGGGTTTTTTTTTTGTTTGTGTTTTTTTTTTTTTCAATGCATTGTATTTTTATACTAATTTCAGTAGATACATATTCTACTACTGACAGTGCTTACTGGCAAGTGATCAACTCCCAATCTCTCTCTTATGTCAGGTGTTATGGTTAATTAAACTTTCCTATATTCAAATTCTTGCAGCATTTCTATGGGCCTCCTAATCAAACTTTACATGCACAGGTGGGGTATTTTTTAGTTAAAATGAAGGTATTTTCTTACATAAGGGGCAGCATCATATATCAGAGTAATTGCTAGGTAACAGTAACCACACACTTGTCTTCACTGAGGAATTTTATTAATAAATGATGGTGAGCAAAACTGAAACACTGTCTTTATATTGCTGATTACCATGATTCAACAGTGGCTAGAACTCAAATGTCTTTATTATTTGTATTGTAACCATTTCTGCTATTTGGCCAAAGCAACAACACTGTAAGAACAAAAACTAACCTATAAAGAATTATAGTATTTTGGTTTAAGGAAGTCTTTTTTCAGTCTCTCCTTGTTCTCTGTCAAAGTGTCTTAATATTCTATGACAATATACCCAAACCACAAATCTTAATCCTACTTGTTTTCTTAGTTTTCAGAATTGCCCCTGCCTTCCTCTTGCATCTTTTCAAAAATCTAGAAAACTTTTAAAAAAAAAATTTTGGTCTATTGCTTTTTTACCAAGACTAAAAATACATTTATATTATTGTAGTAACTACCACTAGTAGTATGTATGCTTACAAGCACATGTGTAAGGCTTCCCAAGAGCCATGCAGTTACACATTTTTGGATCCACAAATCTTGTCAGTGAAGCTCAAGTCTAAGTGTTGGAATTGTTTCAGCTCTGTTCAACATATGTGAGTTTGCATTGCCAGAGTTTTCAGAGAGCAGACTATACATGTCAAGGGAAAGCAGAGTATTTACTGACACTCAAAAGCATCTAGAAATATTTAAATAACGTGGATGCAACTCAGGGTCAGGGCTTGAAATAAATGACTGAGAAGAGGAATGCATTGCAACCCATTTTAGTTTTGCAGAATTTGCATGAAGTTCAGTACTTTGCTCTCCTAATGCCTGACACATTTGATTTATGGGTTGTTAGGATTTTCACACCCATTTAAAATGATGTGCTGCGGACATCTCTTGGACAATTCATTTCTAAACTCTAAAGAACAGTTACCTGCATCTGTTTGAACAATATCTGATGTTCAATGCTCTTTAGTTATAGGCTGGTAGATGCTTAATCTTTTCCAATGATACTTGTCACGTAAGTGGGAAAACCTGCTCCAGAAGTGGAAGGCAGTCAGATAATGACCCCTTCTAACTCCTTTTAAGTTACAGGTCCTAGATATGATCTGAGTTAGGGACAGTCAAAGGGCAAAGACCTCTTTTCAGAAAGACTTTTAAATTATGATGAATTCGAGTTCAATGCTATATTTAACAGTCTTACCAGAAACATCTGTTTGTATTCTGGTTGTAATAATCAGAATCAGCAGGAGCAGCAAAGCATGCTGCTTTAAGAGGCAGAACCAGTTCTATTATCACACAGGGAAATGAAGTGCACAGGCTGAACATGTAGACTTACCTTGCTCAGTGCTGTGCTTAATACAGGTTGGTTGGTTTACATGCCAGTATTTAATCACTATTTAGTTTTAAATACAAAACACAGAGACAAAGATGAAGTAATAAGAAACATGCTGTTCAGATCATTTATCTTGGGGATACATTGCATACTATATTTCCAGACCAGGGTGAGACATCTGAAAGCATGATGGTTAGTAGCAAATGAAATTCCACGTACATTCCCAAAGCAGCAGAATTCAAGTTGATACATCTGCCAGTGACAGCAGAGGAACAAAAGGAGAAGAAAAAAGCTCATAAGACTATTTTCCCACCAAATCTTACCCGTTGGCCACTTCTCTTTTGCCTTTGCCATTTTGTAAGGGAAAAAGCCTTTTGCTCCAGTCTTACTCAATGAAAGCTCACAGCATTTCACCTGTCTCTGCTAGGCACTGGAGCCCCATCTGCTGTGAGTCAGGGTTAGACTAAATGAGTCCTGGGGATGGCAAGTTACTCCCTAGGACAGCCCTTTCCCAGATCCTACCAACGGTGAAAGGGCCGTCAACAGTCTTTTGGGACCATATGGCAGTGTGGGGAAGGGGACACAAAGAAACATCATATGTCTTTAGACATTTGCATCTGAAATTATGTCAAGCCACTCTAGTGAAGCTAAGGCCATCATTTCTGGATCACTTTAAGGTACAGATATATGGCCTCTGGACTAATTAACACGCTTCTCCCTGCTCCTTCCCATTATCCACTGCCCTTTCTTGCCTCCATTTTCCCCTCCACTTTTTGGCCACACCAGCACCCCAAGGGACTGTGGTGAGAGTGGGACCAGGGAAGAGATCCTGCCAAAAACTAATGCAACACCACAAGATACATATGTTATGGCTTGATCAGATCAGTTCTCTGGTCTGACACAGCTTCACTGAACAAGATTACCCACCCTACAGTCATCTGTTCAAGGAACACCACAGCTTTTCTCTGTGCCATTTGCACTACCTCTGTATTTAGTAAACACACACATGATTATACCAGTTTAAAAATTGAGATATGCATCTGATATGCAGCTATTTCCTTTTTGCTCTTGTCAGCTCAATTTCCAAATAGCCTTTGGTTTGTATGTGGGATATTACATTATCCAAATTACATCATTTTCTGGCAACTATGGCAGGCCTAGCCTGTGAGTCACTTTCCAAAATGAAAGGAGAGTCATACTAGGGAAGAATGCGCAATTCAAAGGTTTCTATTGTTCTAGTGGACTGAGGGGTCCACACAAGTTCAGTCACAGCTAAGTACAGAAGAGCAGCTAAAAATCTCACTATTGACTTAAATGGGAAGGAGCATCTTAGTGAAGTGAACAGACAGATACTATTGTACAGTCCACAAAACTGGAGCTACATCATCACATGTTTGCATGTATTGGTTTCTTAATGGTCGATGCTAGCAGGTATGCGAGCACACATTGAGCTGCAAGTTACTTTACCTACATTTGCCACTGAGAGTTTCCACAGCTGTAAGCAACAGTTTCAAAAACTCTGTACACAAGGTAGGGCCACAGAAATACAAGTCTTCTCTATTCAACTCTGTCCAACCCTTCAATTAATCAATCTGAGGAATAAATGGAAAGAGACCCAAAAGACTATGGAAACAATTTTTCATTACAGACTGTCTTGAGGTATAATGCTAATTATCACAGAAGCGTTTCCAATCCCTCACTGAATCCAGACACTTTTCCACCCTGAGAAGAATGTTTCCTCTTTAGTCACTAATTGGATCCTGTTTGTAAAGCCAATCTTTGTTTCGAAGTCTGACACAATCTGGGAACCAGTGTAGTATGGGGACAGAAGATTAAAATGACTCTCCACAGCTGACAAAGACACTAGAAACATTGTCCATACATAAAACGATGGAACAAATTAACATATGTTATTTTCCTTTCTGCTTTTATTTTGTAGCTTCAGTAAGATCTGACACCAACTCTTTTTGAAGTATGTTGGAAGTATCTGATCTTACATAACTGCAAAGTCTCATTTAAAGTATTTACTAACCAGGAAGAATAACTGCATCAGTCACTTCAAATACCAAGCTATGCAAGTGATGTATTTATTTCTATTGATTTCTTAAGTCTGGGAAATCTAAGAGACAACTACTCCAAAAAAGAAAGAGCGCTGCTCATTTAATATAGTGATGCATGCATGAACAAGATACAGGTTTGCTGTACTGATGTCTGCCTGCTTCAGATTCAAACCACCATTTCTCCCCTCCCAAATAATGGGGATACCTGAAAACACCAAATGTGTTATGCCTCAATTTGTTGTATGTGTACATTTCACAGAATCATCTAGGTTGGAAAATACCTTGAAGATCATTCAGTCCAAACATTAACATAACACTGACATTCTCAATTACACCATATACCTCAGCACTATGTCAACACGACTCTTGAACGCCTCCAGGGATGGGGACTCCACCACTGCCCTGGGCAGCCCATTCCAACACCTAACAACCCCTTCTGGAAAGAAATGCTTCCTAATATCCAGTCTAAACCTTCCCTGGCACAACTTCAGGCCATTCCCTCTTGTCCTATTGCCTGTTACTTGGTATAAAGAGACTCATCCCCAGCTCTCTGCACCCTCCTTTCAGGGAGCTGTAGAGGGCGATGAGGTCTCCCCTCAGCCTCCTCTTCTCCAGACTAAACACCCCCAGTTCCCTCAGCCGCTCCCCGTACGACCTGTGCTCCAGACCCTGCACCAGCTTCGTTGCCCTTCTCTGGACACGCTCGAGTCATTCAATGTCCTTTAAGGAGTGAGGGGCCCAAAACTGAACACAGGAATCGAGGTGCGGCCTCACCAGTGCCGAGTACAGGGGTCAGATCCCTTCCCTGTCCCTGCTGGCCACGCTATTGCTGACACAAGCCAGGATGCCATTGGCCTTCTTGGCCACCTGGGCACACTGCTGGCTCCTGTTCAGCCGACTGTCAATCAACACCCCCAGGTCCCTCTCTGACTGGCAGCTCTCCAGCCACTCCTCCCCAAGCCTGTAGCGCTGCTGGGGGTTGTTGTGGCCCAAGGGCAGCCCCCGGCATTTGGCCTTATTGAGACTCCTGCAGTTGGCCTCAGCCCATGGCTCCAGCCTGTCCAGGTCTCTCTGCAGAGCCTCCCCACCCTCGAGCAGATCAACACTCCCACCCAACCTGGTGTCATCTGCAAACTGACTGAGGGTGCACTCGATCCCCTCGTCTAGATCATCAACAAAGATGTTAAACAGGAGTGGCCCCAAAACCGAGCCCTGGGGGACACCACTCGTGACCGGCCGCCAACTGGATTTAACTCCATTCACCACAACTCTTTGGGCCCGGCCATCCAGACAGTTTTTTACCCAGCAAAGCCTGTGTCCACCCAAGCCATGAGCAGCCAGTTTCACCAGGAGAATGCTGTGGGAAATGGTGTCAAAGGCCTTGCTAAAGCCAAGGTAGACAACATCCACAGCCTTTCCCTCATCCAATAAGCAGATCACCCTGTCATAGAAGATCAGGTTTGTCAAGCAGGACCTGCCTTTCATAAACCCATGCTGACTGGGCCTGAGCATCTGGTTGTCCCTCATGTGTTGTGTGATGGTACTCAGGATGAGCTGCTCCATCAGCTTCCCGGGCACCAAAGTATCCCATCCGGTCCCATAGATTGGTGTATGTCTGTGATGGAGCAGGTCACTGACTGTCTCCTCCTGAGTTGTGCATGGGTCATTCTCCCAGTCTCTGTCTTCTGACTGAGGAAGCTGGATTCTCTCCGTACATCTAGTCTTGTTATTAAAGACTGAGGCAAAGAAGGCATTAAGCACCTCAGCCTTTTCCTCATCTTTGTAACAAGGATACTTGTTACCATGTTTCCTCCTACATCTAGCAGGGGATTGAGGTGCTCTCTGGTCTTTCTTTTGATGTTGAGGTACTTAAAGAAACATTTCTTGTTTTCCTTGATTGCTGAAGCCAGATTATTTTCTAGCTGGGCTCTAGATCTCCTGATTTCCACCCTGCACAGCCTCACAGCCTCTTTGTAATCACTGTGTGTGGCTAGGCCCTTCTTCCAAAGGCTGTAAACTCTTCTTTTCGCCCTGAGTTCCAGCCAAAGCTTCCTGTTCAGCCAGGGTGGTCTTCTCTGCCACCAGCTCCTCTTACAGAACCTGGGGACCACCTGCTCCTGTGCCATTAAGACTTCCTTCTTAAAGAGTATCCATCCTTCCTAGACCCCTATACCCTTCAGGACTGTCTCACAAGGGATTCTTCCAAGCAGTTTCCTAAACAAGTCAAAGGTAGCCCTTTGGAAGTCCAGGATGTCAGTTGTTCTTCTCCCTCTCCTGGCCTCTCTAAGAATAGAGAGCTCAATGATCACTGTGCCCTAGTTGGCCTCCAACTGCCACATCCTCCTCCACCACTCCTTCTCTGTTCACAAAGAGGAGATCCAGCAGGGCACCTTCTCTGGTCAGTTCTCTCACCAGCTGTGTCAGGAAGTTGTCTCCCATACATTCCAGAAATCTCTAGGACTGGTCCTGCTCTACTGTGTTGTATTTCCATTAGGTGTCTGCAAAGTTAAAGTCTCCCACAAGAACAAGGGCAAGAGATCATGTAATTTATCAGAAACATATATAGAATATGTCAAGCACCTCTCTGTCCTCGTTGGGTGGCCTATAGTAGACTCCTACTACAACATCTGCCCTGTTGACCTTCCCTCTTATTCTAATGCAAACACACTCCACCCTGTCTTCACTATACTTGTGTTCAAAGCCATCATAACCATCCCTAACATACAGCATCACGCCACCCCCTCTCCTTCCTTGTCTATCCCTCCTAAAGAGCTTGTAGCCAACCACCAGCACACTCCAGTCATGGGAGACAGCCCACCATGTCTCTGTGAGAGCCACTACATGATAATTTTCCTGTTGCATCATGGCTTCAAGCTCCTCCTGTTTGTTACCCATAGAGTGTGCATTGGTATACATGCACTTCAGATAGGCTGATGTCTCCAGCATTTTTTTACATTTAGAGGTCCAAATTCCAGTCTGTCCTTTCACAGGTGTTACCATGGTTACTGATCCACCCATATCCCTTGCATCTTTGTTGTGCTGCATGTCTCCATCCCTTTCATCTTCACGTGACACCAAAACCCTAGACTTTTTCCAGAAGTTGCTACCTGTGGTCATAGAATGGTTTGTGTTGGAAGCAACATTAAAGATCATCCATTTTTAACACTCCTGCCATAAGCAGGGACACCTTCCACTAGAAGAAGTTGCTCAAAGCCCTGTGCAATCTAACTTTGAACACTTCCATAGTGGGGCATCCACAGCTTCTCTGGGCAAGCTGCTGCAGTGTCTCATCAGCTTCACAGTAAATAATTTCTAGTTTATATCTAGTCTAAATCTACCCTCTTCCAGTTTACAACCATTACCCATCATCCTATCACTACACTTCTTGATAAAGTGTCCCTACCCATCTTTCCTGTAGGCCCTCTTAAAGAGCTGTAAGGCTGCTCTAAAGTCTCCCTGAAGTCTTCTCTTCTCCAGGCTGAACAATCCCAAATCTCTCAGCCTGTCCTCATAGGAAAGGTGCTTCAGACCTGCCCTGATTATCTTTGTGGCTCTCCTCTGGATGCACTTGAGCAGGTCTGTGTCATGTTGGGAGCCCCAGAGCTGGACACAGTACTCCAGTTGGTGTCTCACGAGAGCGGAGTAGAGGGGCAGAATTGCCTCCCTTGACCTGCTGGCCACACTCCTCTTGATGCAGCCCAGGATATGGTTGGCTTCCTGTGCTGCAAGTGCACATTGTTGGCTCATAGTCAGCTTTTCATCCACTAGTACCCCCAAGTCCTTCTCCACAGAGCTGCTCTCAATATATTCTTTGCCCAGACTACATTTGTGCATAGAATTACCCCAACCCATGTGCAGGACCATGCACTTGGCCTTGTTGAGCTTCATGAGGTTCACACTGACCTCTCAAGTCTGTCCAGGTCCCTCTGGGTGGTATCCATTCCCTCCAGTGTCAACTGCACCACACAGCTTGGTAGAGTTGACAAACTTGCATTGGGTGCACTCAGTCCCACTGTCCATGTCTCTGACAAAGATGTTAAACAGCACTGGTCCTAACACCAGCCCCTAGGGAATGCCACTCATAAGCTCTCTCCACTTGGATACAGAGCCATTGACCACAACTTTGAATGCAACCATACAGTCAATTCCTCATCCACTGAACAGTCCATTCATCAAATCCATGCCTCTCCAATTTAGAGACAAGGATATTGTGGAGGACAGTATCAAAAGCTTTGCACAAGTCCAGGTAGATAGTGCAAGTTGCTCTTCCCTTACCCACCAACACTGTAACCCCATAATAGAAGGCCACTAAAATTAATCAGTCTTGATTTGCCTTTAGTGAAGCTGTGTTGGCTGTCACCAACCAATCACCTCTGTTATCCATGTGCCCTAGCATATTTTCCACTCAGGTGATAATGACTGTTTAAAATTAACCATAATTTTGATGATTTATATCTAATTTATGGCATTTTGCATATAGTTCTGCTCTTCACAACATTAACAAACCAACACAATTACTATTTTAAAAAGCCACCCTCATGCTACAGTATTGTATAGTGCACTCTCTTTTAAGTAATCTGCTACTTCACCTTTCTGACCTCTAGTCAAGAGGACGACAAAGCCACCCTATATTCTTTCAATGTAAGCAGAGAGCACACTATCCTGAAGTATTTTGGTCTGCAGTTATGTAGTACACTGATTTCTCCCAGACAGAGCTAGATCAATATTCAGACACATGTGGTAGATCCCCTCCCTAGGCCAAGAAGTCCTCAGTGGAAGGGTACGGAACAAAGGTGGTGCTAAGCTGGCTCTGCCCTGTCCCATCTACACCAGTCACTGAGACATCATCCAGGCAGTCTCAAGCTCTCCCCCCTCTGTTGCAACTGTGCTTTTGACAACAAACCATGAGTGGAGAGTCTTTATTATCTGTGCCTTTAGACCCATAAAGAGAATTTGCATGTGCTAAGCTGTCACATTAATTGCAGCACCACTATGTACAAATGCAAAGCTGACAGGTTGAAGGAGGACCAGCATCCCAACATTCCCCACTGGCTACTAACACAACTTTACATTTAATTGCTGAAAGCAGAGGCCTTCATCATGTTTTGACTTTAAAATCATGTTCCACTACCAAAAAACTTCTCAGTTCCACCTCTTGGTTTTTGCTACATTTGTGGAATGCTATATTAGCAGTACAGGTCTTTAAAAAATAGTCACAAGGAAGGGTGTTTGAGCTAAACTGTTCTACGTTTAGATGATTTTAAAGCTGGTTTTGAATGTTAGAAAAAAATTATTCCATTAAACCATGATGGTGTGTTTTCATGCAGGAGTGGAACAGACTTAGCAATATACAGTTTGCCTTTTTACAAAAATGTAAATGAAGATTTCTGAACATTAATCATTTTAATGCCAGGAAGCTCTACTAGTTCCTATATTTTATATCAAATTACTCAAAAAGTAATTTAAGACAGAAAACAAACCCTGAATTTGTCTATCTGCTTTTCTAAAGCAAAAAGATCACTGCTTGTAGCTACACCCCCAACACACTACTCACAACTCACACATGGTGAGCCACAAGAGTCAAATAGAACTTAACTTCTCAGAAAGGTGGAAAAATGGGTCTTCAAACCTGTGAAGTGGTACAAGGTGAGAGGAGAGCATGGCTTTTAAAAGACTGATGGAAAGACTTTATCTAATTGCTGTGCTAACTGAATCTGGGTGAAGCAATCACTCCTACTCTTACTAGGTAGATCAGGTCTTTGAATAAAGACCGATTTCCCCACAGGTAGCTTGCTGACTGGTAAAGGAGCAGTAATGAATGCCCACCTGGCTGAGTCAAGTCTAATCCTTCAAATCTGTCATACCTACTTGCAAGTTAAAGCCACAAGAGCAAATAATTGTATTTCTGATGAAAATCTGGGCATCTAGAAAAGGTAGTCAGCAGTACCATTGTGGGTTTTGTCAACCAAAATAAAATATTGCACAGTTTCGTATGTAGTGCTTATGCTTACGCTCAAAGGTCAGTACTCAAGTTAAACCACTGGACTAGCCTAGCCAGATATGTTGTCTGCTATGTTAAATCCTCTCCAGAAACTTACAAAAGCTCTTCTCATCCAAATACATCTGAAATTGTTACTTTTAGGACCAGGTGCTCATCTGCTTATGTGAGCAATTCATATTCCTCTTAAGCCACTCTCAGAGAAGAGTTTGTTATTGTGATTAAGTGTATCGGGCTCTTGGTATCCAAAGCTGAAAGTTAATTGCACACTTTAGAGAGCAACTACAATGCAATGCAGTTTCCCCCTGCAATCAGGACAAGGCAGGTACACCATCAGAATACTCAAAGCAAATAATTTAAGACAATTCCAGTCCTGTATCTAAGAGCTTGCTTTCTGAGTGGGATATGTTTGCGTTACTGTGCAATTTCATTATGAAAACCAGCCTGAGCATCAGAAGCATGTTAGAGAATGGACAACAGATTCCATAGCTCTATACTTTGATCCCCAGCACATTCAACAAAGATGTGCAAACACATTTACTAATTAGTCTCAAAAGTCTTAATTTCTGAGAACAGAACTTTTTTTAAAAAAAATATATAATTTATCTGAACTACCTACTTCAGAGGATAGACTCATAAGACCCATGCACAACTTGTGGATAGAGGCATAACCAGAGCTGGAAGAAATGCAGCAGGTTTGTAACTAGCTTCAGTATGGAGTACCATTAGCCCTACTTTTAAGGTACAACAGTTGAGGCTTCTTTGCACACAAACAATATTGGACACTATTCAAACAGCTGTTAAGAGAGCACAGTCATTTATTCCAGCAGTTACACTGCAGGAACGCACAGGTGTGTGCAGATGGTGCTCACAAAAAGCAGCATTCCCAAGGACTGAAGGCTCAAAGTTATTCAGCTGCTTCCAAAGGCACCAAGACACAGCACTGAAAGCCATGTCAGCCTGAAATTCAATCAATACTTTTTTTTATTAATGTGTCTAGACATTTTCTGTGCATTTACATGGAATGTATAAATGACTAAGGGGGACTAGTCTAATTATCCTTAGGAGAGCTGAGCTGCTGCTCATTTTTTTTGGCTAGTGAAACTGATGAGAATTCAGCTTTGTGGAAAATAAAGTCTAGTCAGCAACTTATAGGTCATTAGCCCAACATCTTAAGGAAGCTTTACATGCCTGCTTTGTTGAAGATGTCAGTGTGTTTCATTAGGAGATATATTCACAAGTCAGTTGTTTTACCTCATACAAACACTTATTCTATGTATGCTTACTATTAGCATCTCCTCTACAAACTTAGGCATTGCCATGAGTCTGAGGACAGTGGTACTGATAGTCTTCTGAAAAGGGTTTACTGTACTGTAAGTCAAAACAGTAACATTACTTTCAAGGCACAAATAGCCAGAGCCAGCTAAGTTGTTGTGCAGCTCAAGGTAAATTTAATTTTGGCCTGAATTCTTAGTCTGGGATTTATGGCCATATCTGGATTATTAACAAAAAAGTGGCACCACATACACAGCAACTGATGTTGACCATCTGGACACAGCAAGTTAGATGCTACAGGTATGTAATCCATCCACTTTTAACTGTGAGAAAGTACAGAAAGGCTGTGTGTCCTTCCACTACCTCTTCAAGTGACAAGCACAGACCTGCAAATGCTGTTTTCCAACAGCTCAGCACTACACTGAACACACGAGATACATCATTGATCTTATTCTTCGTTTGTATTTAAACTTCTTTTTTAATAACTAAGTGGTATTTAATTACATTCTAGATGGGAATAATTTTAAAACAACAAGAATTATTTTCTTAAGAATCCAAAGCTGATGCTTTGGAAATCATTTAAGATTGAAAAGGAGAATATGGATGAGCTTTTTTGATTCCTTTCAAAGCCTCAACACAACCCTTTCGTGATAAATTTTCATCTACTCAGAAGTGATTACACAGAGGTCTTCTCCAATATATCCATTTCATCAGAGGAAATGAATCTTGGACAGAAAGGAGTTTGGCAAGTGTCTCTAACCAAGTGTGGTTACTGAACCAAACTAAAGCAACTATGTCTAATTCATTCTGATTACTACAACCCCTGAAATTCCTCCAGATCTCCACAAGTACCCTGACAAAAGCAGCAATAACCTTAAACAAATGATTAGTACCTAGGGAACAACCTTGGCATCCAGCAGAAAACTATTTTCATAAGTTTTCATTATTGCTTTTCCACATATTATAACCAGCCTTTAACTCACTACTGTAATTTCTAGTACTGATCTTCACTGTATCAGAGTTCCCCAGTAAAAGGGTAGCCAAACATCTCCTTACATTATTTGATACAACACTTATCAGTAAGAATAGTTAGGCCATGAATACTGGGGTTTATTTACAAACTTCCTACTTAATTGTAACAGTGTCCTATCAACAAGTCAGTGATGGGTATGTGGACTTAAGCATATGTGCACTCATGGGAAGAATCAGATGGAACCACAACCTAGAAATGTTGAATGTTAATTTGATTTCTAGATGCAATAAAACCCACAGGCAGCACTATTTTTTCTTTCACTGCCCAGCCCACTGACTGTATTGCATCTCTCACCATTCCTACATCAAGTGCTAAACAGAAATACCAAGTGAAGTGCAATAACTTCCAAATTCAAGGATAAAAGGCAATCATTGTTTTAATGCCTGGAACTTGTTGGATGAAGATTAACAATAACTAACATCTGGTTACCATTAAACCACCCTCTGAGGATCAGAGGAGAACATTAGCTGAACCAAAAGTATCTGCTCTTTCTACCTTCAAGCTTAACAATTGGAAAATCAGTAATCCCTTCTGCTCTCCACAGTAGAGCCAAAAGGTGTCACAGGGATTAATAATCCACAGGACAGATATAAAGGAGCATTGGAGCAATAAAGAACATAAAGCAGATATAATTTGACTCTGGATTTCCACTTCAGGATGACTTCCTAGCTAAATATAAATTCCAGGTAACTAGAAACAGATCTCTTATTCCTCCTCAACAAGGATGCCTGCAACAGGAATGAGGGAAATAAGAATTACACAAACAGAAGAGAACCTAGCCTGCATCTCTATTGTAAGGAGGACTACATATGGCTTACAGTATACTTCATTTTAGCAAGGGTTTCCCTTGCCAGAATATATTGCTACCACCACAGCAATAGCATGACCTGCACAAAATAATGAACAGCTGCACTGACATCAAATTGATTCTCTTTTTCAGGGATAAAGAGTATCAGCCAGCAAGGAGCATTGGTGCAGGAGCTGAAGCCATGACATGGTAGCTGCTTCCTTCCCCAGGCCCCATCGGCTGAACCCGGGAGAAGAAAACCTCTCCCAGGCTGCATCACAACTGTTTCTCACCCGGGATGCATCACAGCTGCTAGGGTTCCTGAAAGAGGAGGAAAGCTGTAAGACCAGGGCTGTAGCAAGCATGACTTGCATGAGAAAGAAACCTCAATGCAAACAGACCACACCAAGTTGTAAACACATGCTTATCAATAAATAAATGAAATGCCTAGATTATTTATTTTACAAATTCTGCACCTATTAAGCCCTAGTCTGAACATCAAATGAGAATCAACAGATGCAGATCTGTTTTCCATGTCACTATGCTTGTTCTCATGTAAAAAAAGTATTCCTGAGTTGATAGTATGCAGTTATGGGGTAGGATGGCTTAAAAGGACAAATATTGTACAATGACTCCTTTCAAGCTCAGCATACTGGCAAACCTCCATCCCTTGCAAACAAGAAGTTTGACCTGGGGGAATGAACTTTTCTAGAATTTAATATCTCATTAAAATATATAGTTACTCTGTCTCATTACAGCAAAAAGCTTAAAATGTGAAAGCAACATAAAAGCATCACCAAGCTTTTGAGCATACAGACTGCTACAGTGCCTTAGTCATCTACTGTCTTTATAAAACCAGTGACGTGGTACTGATCCTGTACACTTTTGCTCCTGACATTCAGGATAAAGAAAGACTCATACCTGTTTAAGACAAAGAAAGGAACACCAGTAAAGGGTGGGAGGCTGTCAGTTATAAAAAAAGCCGCAAGTATCTAAAACCCCCAAAAGCAAAGGATGAGGAAGATGCAATAGTGGGAAGAACTGGGTTTGGCTGTAAGAGAATAGTAGAAATGGAGCCAGAAGAAAAACCCCTCTTAAAGAAAATGAGGAGACAGAACAAGGGTTAGAAAACTTCATGAGGTTTGTATTTTTGGGGTTTTGGTTGAAGATTTTTTCCTTAAAAAAAAAAGTAGAAAGACACAAGCTAGACTTCATCTAGGGTTGGGAACAAGACCCTGTTGATAAATACAAGATCTCACACCCACAGACATCTTCCTTATCAATGATGAGGCTTACTTCTTAAAAAGATGTGTCTTTGGGCACACTTTAATTTTCATGTTTGTCATTGGCTAGCAAGCAGCTTGTTAAATATATTTTAGACTACCTAAATAGTCAAGGATTTTCAGTGTGCTTTGTTAACAGGTGAGCAAAACTGCGTCAGTTAATAAAAGCCAAGTGAGAAACAAAGCTCTTGGATTTTAGGATTTCTTTGAAAACTGAAAGCATAGAAAAAAATAGGAACAGCATAAAGAAGTGATCAATATTCTTGCACAGATTATATTTCTGCTTCTCAGTATTAAGAATAACTGGTATAATCAGAATAACTGGTATAATCCCATGTTTTACTCAGAAAACATTGCTTGAGTTTGCACAAGACACGTGGGCAGTAATGCAAAGTCAAAATAGAAGACAAAAACCACAGGACAAGAATTGGAACATACCTTTCACATTCACTTCTCAGAGATGACAAATAACAATCAGGAGCATATTCAAAGTTAAGCAGGAGGCAGTGAGTGATCCTGAACAGCTGACCCAGTGAGTCTATCACATGAGGCTGTCTGACTGAGTGTTCTTTTTAGACAATTGATGGATCAGATTTTACCAGAACAGTACAAAATACTGTCCAAGCAGACTCTATCCCAAGAATGATCCTCATCCCAAGTTTTGATGACTTCTTAGGTTTTGTCATCTCTCTCCATTCCCGGACTACTTCATTGGTTTTATGGCTTTTTATGTGCTTCTGTAAATGGTGTAAGTCACCATTTTTCAAGTGCTATTTTGATAGATATCATGTTTTGTTCACTTTGCGTTCTTGGTTATTCAACCCCTTTACTATAACACACATCTTCAAAAAACCCTGCCAAAACCACATTTACATTAATTATATTAACTGTGTTTTTAACTGTTAAAATTATTATGGCAAATTACTATTTGATTGTCAGGTACTATGGTTATGGAAACTGTTTAACCTGACATGTTCAGGGGTTAATCTAGGGATCAGTCACTATCAGGTTTTACACATCCCAGGAAATGCAAGATAGAGACCTGCTGCCAAGGATAGGCAGACCTTGTTGCCTCTCTATAGCTAAATTCCCTGACAAGTACAGTTATTATCCTCTAACAACCGCATAGCTAGCTTAAATGTGTCGATATTTAAAGCATATCTAAGCTACTTTAAAAGAACAAGGAACACACTGTGCTTTAGCAGTTTGTTATTAGATGCAAATCATTGTTTACAGCATGATTAGAGAAAAGTTTATAGCTCAACATTTGGATGGAGAAGAACAAAAATCTTAGTCCTACAGAAGTGAGCACTCATTTGCTCTTGTTCTGAGGGACAAGTAATGTCTGAACTGTACCAATTCAGACTTTCTAAAATCACAAAGAATTGGGGGGGGGGGAATCATGATCAAAACTAATATCACTGTTCATAACATTACATAAAATATTCCCACCCCAGTTGCTACACTGAAAGAGAGTTCCAGTAAAACTGTGTTCTGGCAGCTACAAGCAGCCCACCATGGGCCAAGCCTGCTTCACCTGATGGTCCTCCAGGCTGCCATCTCCCTGCACACTATGTTACCCTCTGAGTCTTTATCCACCCCTTTTAAGTCAGCTCCAACCAGACCAGGTAAAGAAAGATGACAAGTCTCAACACAGTAAAGACCTATCCTTTCTGTTCATTTCTCAGCAGTGCAGCCTTGCACTCCTGTCTATCCAACTCTCACCTGCCATTTTTAAGGCAGGGAAGGAATAATCTGTTTTCATCCTCTGAAGAAGCTTCTGTCCTCATCCAAAAAGCCATCCTCAAGTCCTCACTGCCTCCTGCACTGCTTTTCCAGTTTCTTGGTCTGCTTGCCTGTGATCTTATTGGAACAGGCTCTTGGGAGAGTCTTGCAGAATTTGCTGGAGCAGTTCCTCTGCTTCATGTGGGCCAGCCCTACCTCCACACACCATCAGCCCACAGGTTTGCCTCTGCTCTTTGTCTATTTCCTCTTCTTCAAGCTTGCAGTTTGGTTTATCTGGCATCATCCTGCTCTAATTTCTGTTATAAAGACCATTCATGACTTTGCCCAGCTGATTTTTCCAGAACATAATCTGAGGCTAAAGCAGATGAACAGTGAGACAACTTCCTTCAAACATAAGTACAGGCTTTATCAGCAGTGGCTAGAGAACTGCAAACCCTGACACTGTCCCCAGCCCTCACTCAGACCCAGTTGCTGGAACAGAAGCACCTGATCAAGCCTTACACCCAGAACAGCTCATCATTTTTCTCTTCCCCACTTCACTGTTGATGAAACCATGTGGTTGCTTGGTTGCAATATCAGAGGGAACATCTGAATATCTTTCACTTAGACAGTGCACATCCAGTCTAAATACTGCTATTTCATTCTCCACATCTCAAGCTTTGACAGACATAATTACAGCAGTAAGCCACCTGCACTACACTGTGTTCAGAAGTTTGCCTAGCAGAAGCCATGTGCATTACAGCAGTGCCATACTTACTGTGTAATGTCTTTTATAGATACCGAGACAGGATATTCACTATATTCACCCTTAATCTATTCAGATAGGTCACACAAAGTTCAATGTTGCACACATGACTGCCAGACAGAGTATCCAGAATACAGTATTTTCTCAAGTACTCTGAAAAAGCATGACAAAGGCAGACCTCAATCAATGTGACTACCTATAAAAAAGGAGATTTAATCAATGCAGTAACTATGTCAAAGTCTGAACCTTCTGCCCTCCTGATCTGTAGATTTACACCTTCAGTTTTAATACCATGTTAGTGAAACTCTTTTCTAATATAAAAACTAACAGGAGTGAAAGGAAATAAGTGGCAGAAAACGATATTGTGAAAACTTTCAGCAGCTAGCATCAGGTCTGCATTAAAAATGCTTTAGTCCCTCCAACACACATGATTGGGGTAAAGACTTGCTAGCTGTAATTCTTCAACACCAAAAGAACAGAGCTGCTTGCTGACTCTAACAGGACAGAGATGAACATTTAAACAGTTAAGCCTAAGAGATCACATTTTATCAGTTGTAATGGGTTTCTTAGCTACTTTTTTGTTTACCATTCACATCACGGAAAACTGTCAAACCTGTGGAATACACCAACAAGTCAAACAGAACAAAGTTATAGGCCCCTCATGTATCCCAGTGCTTTTCCAGGGCAAGAGATAGAACAGGTTGGTTTCACTACAAAGCACCTACAGAGTGTTTCACACACAGTTTCACTCAGGAAAGTGGCAGGAGTGCATCTTGGACTCTCATATGCAGGTATGCCAAATTTATAATTCAACACATTTCTTCCAGTCTCCAGTCTTGAAAATTCATTATGGGACTCAAGCTATTTCACCTATTATTTGCAGCTGTTTAAAAAACACTTCTGCAGATCAAATAAGTCTTTAATCTGCCTTGACAGGTTTATATCAATTAATAAATTGTAGAAGTCTTACCTCTAGGAAAACCTGTACAATTAACTTGTAGCTCTATAAACCAGCATAGCTAACAGAAATGAATTACAACAAAGGCTCATTTTTATTACCAGGCTCAAACAATTTTGACCTTTAAAACATGACCTCTATTCAAGTCAGGATTGCACTTTAAACTCATTAAGCCACTTCTAGGACATATTATATGTCAGGGTACTTCATCACAATTTCTGAATGCATGCCTTGAGAGAAACTTTCCAATAAATGATGCAGCAGGAGAAAAAAAATGCCTGAGGTTACTCAGTTTTTTGGCTTCTTGATCAGACTGTCCTCGGAGTAATATTGTCATCATGAAAACATTCTGTAACACTGACTCAGTAGTATTTCAACATTAAAATGTCAGAAGTAGATGAAAGCTGTATTGTGCAAAAGCTCTAACAACTGTTATTTTAGAAAGTGCTTTATCAGACATTATCAAAGCTGTACTTCTAAACAAAGCAGTTTTCTTGTTTCACTTGCATGCTCTAATGCTCCCCAGACAGAATTTTTACTAGTAGGCAGCCATGTGAAAGGGTTCAACGCTTCAAGGTGATAGCCATTTTACACCAGATACATACTTATTTCAATAGTAGCACTCAAAGCTGAATGCCTCATGTTAAATATTTGGACACGCAGTTCAGCTAACAAATTTGTGCAACCTTTTCTCAAATCCTTGCTCAGTCAGTTTTGAGAAGAGCAGATGTTCCTCTTCTGTAGCAGGAGGAGGAAAACCCCAGCTGCAGCTTCTTCTACTTCCACTGCTCTGCTACAGATGCTCAAGCAAACTCATGTCACCCCTGCAAGGTGCCTGCTCTGTCATACTGCTGCATGTCCCAGCTAAACAATTGGTTAAAAAAGTGACCAGTACAGAAAGGTCAGGAACCTTGTTCACCTGACTCTTAAATGAAACTGTGAAGTGGGAGACCTAAAGCCAAGAAGAGGAAATCATTCCTCTGGTGCCTTCATGTCTGCCAAAAGCACAAGAAGCTATCATACCATTTAATTTACAGAAATTGTTTGTTTCATCTTATTCTGTCACACTCTCGGTTAAAAAAAAAAAAAAAAAAAAAAAAAAACAAAAAAAAGAGGCTATTCTGGTATACTGTTCTTAAAGTCTTCTGGAAGGCCAGAAAGCTATTTTTTATACCCATTTCATTTTCATCAATTGAAGGGCAACCAGGAGAAACAGAGGTGCTAAACAGAATTTGCTCTTCCTTGAAAATTCCCAGGAGATCCTTATGCTTTCTCTCTGCCCTACTCTCTGCCATTCCTGTAAGCAAGAGAAAGTTGCTCACATAAAAACCAGTACATGCTACAAATTTCTTGTTAAACCTTTTTTGATGCTGATGAAATATAAGCCTTTGGTATGTGCAGAGACAATTTTTAATAACAGTCACCTGCTTATTCACATCATGGGTCACATGAAAGGCCACACAGCACAGTATTAATTATTAATCTAATCATGTTATCAAAGTACCAGCTATGCAGGATCTTCACAGAAGATACTATTTCTCCAGTGACACCCAGTTCACAGACAGCACAGAAACAAAATAACCAGAGAGCCCTGCCAACTCCGTGCTGAGAACTGGCTTCTTTTACAACACATGAATCTTGACATCAGTGTAAGTCAGAAGCATTGCATGCATGTTTCATCATTGAACTTGCTAGAAATTAAGGGATTGATGAAAACTCTGCACTGTAATGTAGGTATCAATTTTTTAGTAAGCCTGTGAAGCAACAGAATTCAAGTCTGTATTTTGAAATCTAATGACATGCCATAAGAAAGGAAAAGTTCTTAGAGATAGACAGATCCAATTCTTTCTGCACTAAAGCAGAATCCAAACCAAAACTGCATCAAACACAATCTTCTGCCAACATAAATAATTTGGCCTCAATTTCAGAAAGCAGACCAAATACAAATAACAACTTTGCTGACCCAGCGAATGCTTAGTACATCAGGAGCTCTTTACATATTTCAGAGGAGGTCTCAATTCAGCACCTACAGTCTATTGCTTCTTCCTTGGCATATCAGGTTATTAAAGGTCAACCTTGTTAAAATCCTCCAGTTTATCCCTGTTTTCCTAGTCTTTTATTTTCCACACTACAATGTACAAGTCCAATATTTTGTTAGCCATCTTAAAAAAGGTCTGAAAATGCTGTTTAAAATGTTTACCTAAGAAGCAAAGTAACTACTGTTGACATTGAAAATACCATTGCAATCTCAGTCAGTAACCACTACAGAAAATGAGTTAGTCCCTGCTGGTTTCAGGCACTGAAAACTCAAGCAGAAACCATCTTTCTTACAGTGTTCTCAGACAATAAACAGTTCTTAAAAGGAATGCAAGATGCTAAAAGAATGTCAAGAAGTATCTCTACTTCTAGTTTCTCCTGAGCATAGTAAGGGTGCGTAAACCCAAGTAAGTAACACCTTCTGGAATAAAATCCTTTTTAAAGTATGTTCTCCCTGTTACTTCTCAGTAAGGAAAATAATATGGGATACTACTTTGACCTGAGGAATTGGAGAAAATGTTGAATTGGACTAGATGATCTTCAGGGTCTTTTTCAACTGAGATGATTCTGTGAATCACAATATAAGTATATTTATTTTGCAACAACAGGTGAAGGTCTCTCTCTGTGGGGACAGAAAGCAGCAGGAATATTTAAAAAGTATCTACCAACTTTATAAACTGAACACAGAAATATGCCAATACCATTCAATACTTTACTCTTGCATTTACCAAGACTTCAACTAAGTATAAACTCTACCCAAAAAGATAGTAGCCATCCCAGTATTAAGCTAATCACAAGGTAAGATCAATGCTCTTGGGGAAAAATACAAGCAGAAGGGGATATGAACAGGAGATATGAAAATACTATAAAAGTGTGCTATAAAAATTTAAAAAAAAACAAACAAAAACAACAATCCCGCAAACAGAGCTCTTTCAGTGCCACCAATACTTTATAAAACAAAATCCCCCATTTTTCCCCCTCTACCAACATCTCATGTTTAACATAAAATGAAGAGCTTTGATTTCTGTTTTTGAAAGTACTTAAAGAAAGTGCACTTCAAGAGTTAAAGGGTGTATCAAGTTGACTCTTCCCTATTCTGTAGATGTTCATCAGAAAAATGGGAAGCCCTAAAACCTGACTTCAGTCACGAATCCCACTGAACTCTGTTCCAGCAAAGAGAGTGCAGCTGAGACCAAGGGCTGGCACTCCCCCAAACATGCTGCAAAGCAAATCCTACATGACCAAGTCTGTACATCACATAAACATAGACACGCTTGAGTAAAGTGTGCTGTGCTTTGCTTGCACCACAGGCAAGGGAGGTGATGCAATCTGCAGCTTGGAAGCTGTCAGGAAAGGTGTTCCAGCTTTTAATGTCCACCAATGCTGCATTATTTTATTGCTATGGTTTTTTTTAACAGAGAAAGAGAGGTTTGGCACAACACATAGATAGATGTTTGATGTAAACCATGCTATTTACCCATCTTAGAACAGCCTGTAAAGACACTCCTGCCACAGAGCATGACTTACGATGCATTTCATGCTCTGATGCTTTCTGTGAGACCAGTGACAGGGTGCTGTGTGGGCAAGTGTGGCTAGCATGCCAAAGCATCTGTCCATGCACCCACCCAGCCTTGCAGCCCAGGAGCAGCAACAAGGGTCCATACAATGCATTCAGTGGCCCTCTACAAATTCCTCCCACTTTTAGGACTCCGGTCTGTGGTACTTTTTTTTTTTTTTTCCCATTCTCCTTTCTCTCCTGGGTTCCACTGATTCTCCCTATTCCCTGCATTGGGAAACAAACATACCAGTGCTCTTAACAGAACTACATCATAGCAGGGCAATTCCTGTGCAGTAAGGGGTGTCTGGCTACAGGAAGCACTGTGGCTTTTATTGCCTTCATGTACAAATTCTGCTTTTTTCCCTACAACAAGCAAACTATTAGGGAGTGGAATGATAAGGGTAATGAAACGCATTGGTTTTAAGGCAATTTAATTCATTACAAGAGTTTTTGTTGCACTCACTTACTGGACCAAATTTTATAGTGTTCCCGTTCACTGTGATAGTAAAAAAGTTTAACAAATAGTTAATGTGCTATAGTGGCAGAAGAGCTCAAATTATCAAACTAACTTTATCACTTCTCTTGCAGGGTGAACGCATCAACAATAACCCTAAAGCTTTAACAACCCAGGTGGGAGCAATAAGAGCCAGGATTAGAATCCAGGCTCTCATCTCTGCTGTCTGGCAAAGCAAGTAGGGCAAGTAGTATACTTCTGCATTGAAGGCATTTATAGTAATCTTTACAATTGCAAATCTATGAGGTTTTATCCCAGGGCAGGCTAGGTATTTATCATCTGGGTGGCTGAAAAATTATGCATGCAGTTGACCATCATCCTGGAAATATAAATCTATACTCAGTGTCTCAACAACAACTCACTTGTCAAACTTCTCAATTCAACTTGAATAAAAACAGCCCACAAAATTCTCTCCCCTTCAAGCTGTCACACTTGCATCTAGTGGAGGTGTCTGCTTCCAAACCAGAACCTGCCTAGCATTTATAGTCACTGGAAGCCACCTAAAATATCCTTCCTAGTATTTAAAACTCAAGAGCAGCTCCATTCATTCACTTAATTCACAGTCCTTCCCCCAGACACAAATTTACCAGGCTCAAAACCCATTCACAGCTCTGCCTTTACTTCTGAAAGCAATTTCAGACCTTAGTTGTCAAGAATGATGCTAGCACACAGAAACAGTGAAATACATTGTGTTCAAGATCACATCCTGCTGCCACTGCAGAAACAGACAACCATTATCTCACCTCTATTTTGCAGCTAACACAAAGCTAATTTTGAACAGATATCCTTGTAATTGTCCATAGTGTATTTTGAGCTGCCATTTCTCTCTTTTTACAAACAGATACAGATAGCTTCATGGATTGTTTTCTCACCTATGTATGCACTGGTATCTAAGAGGTCCTCTGACCACCTTGTACAATTTGAAACTGTGGAATAAAAACCTTGGCAGGAAGTATTTTTTGCTTGGGTTTTAAAGAAAACATTCCTTTGCACATGCGACTGATTTAGTTTAAGTTGTATTAATTCAAGAATGCATCTCAGTTCTTGAACTCAGCTGAAAAACAGTTATATCACTTAAATATTTCCAAAGAATGGCTTGGCTTAAAGAACCTTTTCTCCCTGTCAGTGTTAAGTCTGGGATTGAAGAGATTACCCTGAAATCTCTTTCTGTGCACTACAGAAAGTGCATAAGCAACTGGAAGAAACATGGGCAGCTGGAAAACAACCAAACAGTGAAGTACTGAGAGCCATTTTTATAGCCCTCCCTACCTAAAGTGAGGTTGAAAGAATTTGAGGGTTTTATTTTTGTCCCATGGAGGCCTGCACATGCCTATCTCTACATCTATCAACAAAAATAGCAAAACTAATTATGGGAGGCTGTCACACTATCAAACTTCAAATGACAGTGGCTGCAGAACATCAAGAAGAGGTGCTTTTACAAATATCCGAGTACCTGCAATGTGCATACATACTCTTAGCAACTCTATACCCCACCTCTTAATAAATCCTTGAATTTAAATGCAAGGGGAAAGTCATCTTTCTTAAAGTATGCGAAACACTGAGACCGACAACAATTAAAAGCATCATAAAGTACACACACAGAGCCACACAATCCCACTACTCAAACAGCTTGGTTTTAATTCTGAGCATGTGTTGTTTTAAAAAGCATCTTCCCAAGTCTTAACTGTCAGCAACCAAGTCCCTCACAGATAGATGTCACTCACCCCACGGTGGGTAACACTGTGCGTTTTACAATAGCTGTATCTACTAACACAGGGTTGACATGGTCTGTAGTGAGAAACTTCAACAGCCAAAGCGTCTTCTAGCATTACTCCATACCTAAAGAAAAGAGATACGAGCCACCAGTGTTCCTTCTCCAGTGAGTGATTTGCTGAGATTTGCACCAAAAGTGATTTTTATGGGAACCCAGACTTATATCTCTTAGTAGCTGCCTTATCCCATGAAGTGCTTGCCTGCAGTGGTTAGAAGGCAAAAGCCAGGTGCAAAGTCACACCTACACATTCAGTGAGCACTGACCTCTCCCTGTTTTTCCAATCCAGAACAGGAGGTGCAGAGTCACATTGGTTCTTTTGCAAATTTCAATTACTGGAGCAATTTTAGGATCTCCAGTCCCAAAGCAGTAGATAAGTAAGTCATAAGGACCTGAATTTCTAACATCCACAAAGCTATAGCAAAAGCCTCCTGCTCTAGAAGCATGTTTCTTGTGGACACTCAATTTTTGTTTCCTATACAGTGAGATCCCACCAACACATACCGGTGGGCTCTTCACCAGCAGCAGTGGTCTACACAAAGTAGTACTATAAAGGTCACCAAGTGAAGCTGCTGCCTCACCTCTTCTAATCTATGAAGAGCCATTCATATGCCCCCACAGCAGTTTCTGAAAGAGCCTGAATAAACACTTCTTCCAAAGATCAACAGTTCTCCAGGACATGGCAGTTGGGAAGGAGGATCTCAGCATGTGAAAAGTACACTCCTACAAGGGAGCTGTTAAAAAACAGATTCCATCAGACCTTGTAATTTCCTCTTCCAGTCCAAAGCAAACAGACACATGACCACATAACAAAGTTTGAGTGCTATACATCAGTGCATGAACAGCTTCAAATTTGTTGCTCTTCTACTAAAAAGAGGGAAGTGCCTAAAAGAAAGGTGGAAAATTTCAGGAAAGAGACCAGCTCTGAAGTGACTGTACTGTTTGCTTCAGTGCATGCTATGGAATGAGTGCCATATGGTTTCGTTTCAAAAAAACAAAGGTCACATCCATCATTACTTAGTAGCATTATTCCACAACTATGCACACTGAGCAATGACCCATAACAAGTGTACAAATTACCTCAACATTCCAGTGAGCAGGTCAATGGATCCTGTACAAAAACTAGCACAATGGTTTCTCTCCTTTAGATTTTACTATTAAGACTTTTCATATGCAAATATCACCTATACAAGCAATTATTGGCTTGATTGATATCACTGACACCTGTATATGAAAACTCTGACATATCTGCACAATTGTATAACTGTCTGGAACAAAAACCTGTTGAACTCAATAGCTGGCAATCTGTCTGCTAGGTAAGTACCCTTGAGGATCAAGACATGAAACAGTAAGTATACTTGTTGATCAATCCCTCTGTGTGGACAGAGCTACTTCAGGGACAAGCATATCCTGGTTAAGTAGCCTTCTTTCAAGAATTTAATCTCAAAGTACCCTAATTTCAAACATTTGGCCTTTACAGAGCTGCTGCCAGTCATGTTCACTGGTGCTTTATTAGGCTTAAGACAGACAGAGCAGGGAGATGAACCAAAGTTCATAATCTACAATGTGTCAGTACCCTACCAGTCCCAGAAGAATGTTGTCTGTTTGATTTTTAAAAGCCCATACAGAACAGGTTACCAAGAAATATCTTAACATTTTCTGCTTATAGTCAGCCAGTACAGCTATATTACAATTTTATGCATTTAACTCTAGGCACAGAGCTTTAAAGATTTCCTGTAGTTTGAAAGAAGTGGACCTAAACTAGAACATTTGAGTAGCATTAATTCACTCATGAGCTGCGAGGGCCACACAATTGCCACAACTTTGCTCATGGAGAAGCAACATTATGAAACCTGGCAGAATTCACCTGTAGTACCAAGCCTTCATAGGACCTCAGTATCCTGCTAGGAATGGGGTGGGGTCCAAAACAGCCCTCCATGGTACCACAGTCCTGACAACCGGAACGCCTTGAGCTTTCAGTGGTGCTGTGGTACTGCAAAGCTAACAACTGAAGACAATGCAGGGTTCAACCTTTTAAGTACAAACTGCAAGTGCATTTTTCAGCAGCAGCTTCCAACTGTGATTTCTTCAGTGACCAATACCACAACCAACCATTGCAAACCAATTTAATAAAAACCAATACAACAGAGAAGGCAGGGTTTGGAACCCAAAATGGATTATTTTATTTTCTAGTAAAGAAATTGGCAAAGACAGAGTATATACATTTCTTCTCCAAAACAATTTGCCGCACAGTTTTCCTTCACTGTGTCTTCATTGTCTTAAAATTGAGCTTAAAGCTTCAGTGTTTGACAAGTTCCTGTCCTACTGAACAGCTGAATAAAAGTTAAAAGTAGTAAGATAAATGCTGGCAGTTCTGGTTATGAAATTGCAGCAAAATGTATTCTATTTCATGCAGACACACACAGTTAGCAAAATGAGGCCTCCCATAGTTCACATTCAAGCTTAGCATACAAAGGTATGATTTCCAAGAAACTGAGAGAAATAGTGTCTGCTTAAATATGAATGATTATAACCCTAGCCAGCCACAACAGATTTACTGTAAACTTGGTTTGTATTATATGCCAAAGCTTCAGTCATGGTTTAAAACCCTTCAGATCTGTGCAGTAATTGCAAAGAGACAAGAAAAAACAAAAGCCAAACTTGAGGCAGAACCTGATGTTCTGGATTAAAAAGATAATTTTTAGATAGGAAGATGTGGTAAATTTTATCTATTAAAATAATATAATCCAGTAAGGCATTAGGGATTCTGTCACAGCTGCTCATGCCCATCTTAAGCCTTTATTATTTAACAGAATAATTTCCCAAACAATGCTGGAAATATTTTGTTGCTACATCTGGAGAGATTCTGTTAGAGGCACCCATGACTATATTGTTTGAAGTAAAAAAATCCCTACTCCTACTTTTTTTTTTTTTTTTTAAATTTTATTCTTCTCAGGAGTTCAAGCATACTGGATACTATCCCTTTTTCTCTATTTTTTTTTTTTTTAATATGCAATTAACTTTCCTTAAAGACAAAAGTAATAACTCAAATTACATATGTGAGCAACCAAAAACTTGATTCAACAGATGTGCAATTCTGGGTAGAAAGGGGTCAGCAATTTAACAGAACAAAATTTTTTTCTCCAACATCAAATATAACACCCTATTCAAATATTACTGACCTCTGCAGATAATAAAAGCCTGTCCATTGTGCTTAAAAAACAATTTCCTATGCTGTATATGTATAACAGATACTGTGCCTAGCATAGAAAGTATTTGCAGAAGCATCAGCTACCAATGACAGGATTTTTCTTTCATGTTAAACTTAGTTTTTATTAAAGCTGGGTTGCAGGAAGTAAGTATGCAAACAGTGGTCTGAAAAGCAGCTGAAAACACATTTTCTTCACCTGTTTAACTCCGGCATTTCAAAATGCAGAGCTGCTATAAAATAATATATTGGTTACAAATATGGTGAGACAAAAACATAATTCCTGTCATAGTACTGTGCCAGCCATACTCTAACCCAGATTTTTTGCCATTTATTGCTTATTTTAGTATTTATTACTCTTCAATATGGGCCAAAATACATTGTGTTTGCACACTCCTGATTAGATGAAACATTATTTGCTGTCATTTCAGCAGCTGCCAGATGAATGGAAAAATTCACCCGTTTTACACATTTCAGTCTATTTATCATTGCTATTCATAGTATTCTGAACACACACACAAAAAATCCTCGAAGTGCATTCAGGTTTTATAGAAGCTAAAAAAACCTTGCAACTATGAACAGAAATCACGTATGTCAGAGAGGCAGTTCCTACTTCCAGCTTTTGCCCAAGAGGGCACCGCTGAGAGCAGGCAGGCAGCAGCTGCAGATCCAAGCAGTTTCAGAAGTGGCTGCTGTGCCTGGGTCCAAAGGCACCATCCTGCCTTCTCCAACCTAGCCCCACTGCCACAAGCACACAGCTGGGGAGAGCCCTGTGCATCCCACGGGGACTGCTCCAGCATTTGGGAGCAAGGGCTACTGCCCAGCTGGGATGCCTCCATTTAGCAGTAGCAAAAGCCAATCCACCAGCTGGCATCTCCTGCAAAACTGCACGCCTAGCACTGCTGAAGGGCAGTCTCCCCATTTTGTGCTGTCAAAGTAGCCTGCGCCCTACACCCAAGCCTTCCAACACTGTTGGTCTCATTTTGCTCCAGTTTGAATTACAACTCCATTGCTCCCTCTGAGGATGCTATCTCACTTTCCAGAGTCCCCAGTTTTGTTCAGGCTCTTGTGACAAAAGAAATGCTATAACTGTTTGAGTACATGGCAGACTGTAATGTTAAATGTTTCACCCCTAATCAAGTACACAGAAAGGGCAATAATTGTGCAGTGAGAAGAGATACAGCATTTTCTTATGCTGCTGTTTCACCAGCTCAGGGCTGGGGAAAACACCAACACACACCTTTGCCACCCAGCCTGTCCCTGCTGCCAGCCTGTCCCTCCCAGATGGCATAACTAGCCTTCTGAAGAAACAGGGCTAGGGACTACACAACCATGAGACATAGGCATTTCTGCTCGTTTCTATGGATTTTTTGTATGTGTTCATTGTCCAGTTGTTTTCGCATTAGTAAGAGTCCATCTCAGGGCAAAGTCTCATGGTGCAACTGAATTAGCCCAGCAGTTCTCTGAAGGGAGAACTTCCTTTGCCCTCTTTTCCACCATATCAGCTCTGTCCATTAAGAGCACTTCCAGAGCCTTCACTACACCCACCATCACCACCCTCTCCTCTTTAATGAGTACAGGGGCCAGTATGCTGTGGCCCAGAAGGACATCCAGCAGCATCAGGCTGCCACATCAGCTCGACTCATGACAACCCAGTCCCTTGGCAGGGCAAGCACAAGACTCATTACAACACAGCATTCATCCCTACTTCATGCAGTAGCAAGCACTGGCCACAAACATTACCTATAAGTTCCAACTTCCCAAATGGAGATCCAGAAATGCTTTAAGGTACATAACAGCCCTGAGAGTAACTGTTCTGGCTGCAGAGTCCCATCACCTGCTGTCAGAGCTAAAGGAGTGTTTCTTTTAGAAAACTGCTAACAGCATGAACCCTTATGAAAATCAATACAAGGAAAATGAAGGGGTTACTCATGGTATATGCTAATTTAAATCAGGAATTGTAAAAATAATGTCAAATTTCCTTGTGAAATATCAAGGGAAATGAACTAGAACTAGTTTAAAAGTGACAGGTAGGCCTGGGAGGGTAAAAAAAGACAGGGACATAAATTAGTAATAGAAAAGAATGGATTTGGAGACTATTGTTATTCCTATCTTGCTAGAAACCAGCAGGTAGGTGAACTGCAACAAACTAAGGACAAACCTTGACTAAAATCAATACCAGACTCACTGAACTTTCCTAAGATTGTGGAGATGATCTAGCTCTCAGTAAGTGAGGGGGAGACTTGTTCCCTCCCCTCTCTCAAGTGTGCGGCTGCACACCCTTTCCCTTCTTGCCAGAACTGATTCTCCTCTGACCCCTTGATCACACCAGTCAGCTCACTAAACCACTAGAAAACTAACTCAGCAAAAGAGCTACAAATTTCCTGCCAGCACAGTGAGTTGACTCAGCTGACCAAGGGCAATCTCTTGCAACTGCACAATGGAGGCAACAGTACTGTGTGGAGTAGAACAGTCCTCTTGGGGGGCATCAGACACTTGCCATCTTAAATATGTGAATGGGGAACCACTTTGCAGTGGAAAGAGGAAGAAAGAGCAAAGCAGGCAATGTTTGCTAGAGCAGATTGGACAGGGTAGTGAATAGGAAGTAAGAATGGCTGATTTTTATAACAACGCCCCTAGGACAAAAATCACCAGCAGTCAGCTGCCCTGAGACTGCTAAATAGTTGTCAGTATCATGCAGTGATGACAAGGGGAATGGTGCAGAAACAAAGCCCAGAGCACTGTTTTCCAGTTGGTTCCTGAATGAAGTGCTCTGGGTTACTTCATGCCAAAAAGCTTTTGGTTTGTCATGGCACTGAGGTTTCCCAGCTTGCACTGCTAATCACTACAATTCAGCTTTCCTTTTCTTTGCAGAATCTCACAAAAGTCATCTAACTAAAGTTCTGGACTAAAGCCACCATGATCAATAAATGCAGAGCAGAAGGCAGGCACTTACCTGTGTTGCCCAGGGCAATAAATTGAGCACAATAGGCATCTTTGAAAAATTCTGACCAGACAGAATGTAAAATATGCTTTTACATATGATAATAGCAGCACTTCAAGCTCCTCCAAAAGCACAAGGATATTGCACCATGTTTTCTTGCTCAGTAATTATGAAAATTGTTGAATATTTGTTTTGAGAATGAAGCATACATAACACAGTACATTTTCACAAAGGTTATGAAATCCCTGTGCATTTGCAGATGGGTGCTTTGTCACAGGCTGTCACTTCAGGAGATGACTACTCTTGACCAATGGGGCTAGAGGAACTATGGGAAGAACAGAGTCTACTTTATCTAATTGCCCTGCCTGAACTTACCACCGAAACACTGAGATGATATGTATTGTTAACCCAGTAAGAGCCTAGGTGATTTTCTTCCACCTTAGCAACATGAGTCACAAGTGGTAGCGCCAAGAAGGGAACACAACCAGGCAGCTGGGAACAAAAGACTTTCTCCAGTTAGTCACATAAGCCTCTGATTCAGCTTCTCAAAACCACAGCCTCAGGTTTTTGTACCCAGTCTCTACTTTCATTGAAGATGGCTACACAGTAACTCTGAGATTGTCTTGATTACTTCTAAATCCATATTTGAATTAAACTTTTCACATTGGGTATTAGTTTCTCATACTGAATGCTATAAAATTCCAATATTAATCCAAGTAATTCAAGAAGTTGAATTAAAAGTTACAACGCTCAAGAACACAACAGGCCTGAACTTCTGTACTTAAAGACCAGGTATAAGCGTGTTTTCATTTACTTACCGTTTTGCTTCTTCTAAGTGGCACAGATACTCATAAGCAATGTTCTGCCGCCTCCTTTCATCCATTTCCTCTGCTGAAAGCCTTTCATCATCCACAATAGCTGCAAAAAAAGAAACCCATATTAAGTTACACACAAGTTAGAGGTGATTCTTAGAGCAATTTTACTGACAACCTAGACAAGTTACAGTGCAAGAGAAGTTAATAGCCATCCCTCCTCCTCAAAAGAGGCCTTTTACAGCATGGTGCACAAAGATATTTAGGTGCTTTCTCTGTATGGTGAGAGTTTCACTTGTTCAAAACCAAGCACATATTTCTCGTTGTACATCACCTGGTTTGGGTGCAGGATAGAGTACTCAAACATGTGGGGCTGAGGCTGGGAGCCAGCAGAGTTTCAGCTTAGACATCCTCAGAGGAGTTTGAGGACTACCATATGCAGGCTTAAAGCAAGCAGCAGATGGAACAGCCCCATGTTAAGCAGAGCCTCAGCAGTAGAGATGAAGAAAACAACACACTGAAAACTTATCTCACAGACAACTTGGGAACCAGCTGCAGTTTTAGGAACCCATGAGACTGCAATAGACAGAACTGCCTCCCACTGATGGGAGTGATGAGGGCTGTCATCAGATAAACTGTGGTATTCACATCCCTACTTACTGCTGCAACCACCTTCTATAAAAGCACTCTCCCAATCTATTAAGGATGATTCCATGCACATCTCCAGATGCAGACAATCCTGGTTAGCAACAATTAACCTATGACTTATCTCCATTTCTTTGTAGGGCACAGAGGGTTTCTGTGAGCAAATCTGCAATTCTTCCAAATGTTTCTAGCAATGAATCCAAAGGACTGTACATACAGTAGTGCTGACTTCTGGCTGAATTCCAACCACAGCACAGGAGGCTTTTGGAAACAGCCTTCAGCATAAACCAGTTACTAAAATGACACCTTATTTGTGCTAGTGGCTGCCAAAAGAGCTGGTCCTGCCCTCCCTCATGTTTCTCATCCACATATTACCATCACCTCTCATGTCAGATCTGGCAATCCTGCAGCTGTGTCAGTGAACCAGAACAAGGGGCAGCCCTTACTGAAGAGTGACAGCTATGAAGAGACATGCTTCTAGGAAGATCAGGTCCCTGATCTGAGCTGCTGTGCACCTGCAGGCAAGCTGGTGCAGAAACAAGGGAGACAACAGAAATGAAGGACTGCTCCAGTCACTTTGTGGCAGCCCATGAGCCACTTAGCTGAGAACATCAGGACACAATCAGTGAAAAAACACGGACCCCTCTCCTCCTCAAATGCACTGCTAGCTTGATTGCACATGCCACAATTTCCCTCATGCAACAGTCTCATAGTGGGTAAACACCTTCTGGTAACTGATACAGGAAACTCAAAGGGCACTATATCAAAGCAAGAAACAAGTACATGCCTATATTGAAGGCTATACCTAAAACCACCCTAATCCCAACAACACAGAAATGATCCCACATGCATTTACTGAGGTCACAAAAGAAATTACCCTACTCACCCACCATGTTTTGGACTGATGCTACCACACATTTGTTAGCATATCATATAGCTGCATTAAGCTGTGTAATTTCAGTTTTAAATCACCACAAGCATTGATATCTCTCATCTTCCTTTGCTTTTAAGATGGTTCTTTGTAATTACACAGAAATTTCATACACTGATAAAACAAATATATGTCTTGCTTCGAGTCCCTCAAGTCTAATAACTCAAAGATGACTCAATCTAAAATGAGCTCTCAGATACTGTAATAAGGTCATCCCTTGCTATGAAACAAAACATTACTTTGGAGGTAAACATGAGATGCAGGTGGTAAAACAGCCTGGCAAACTGGCCATGGAGGCTGCAATACTGCTGCTTTTGCCCACACCACTGTCAGCATGTCCTGGACAGGCTTCTCCCAACTCCCTGACACAAATTCTCTGCTACAGAGGGGTCCTGGTCCCCCAGAGCTAGGGAAAAGTACTGATGACTCACCAACCTGAAATGCAATATATCACTTCATTACTTGTGACACTGAGCTCTAGGGTCACTTTTCAAACATCATATCTTTCCCTCACCTAGGAGAGCCTGAGTTGCCATCAGACAAACCCAGCTGACCATTCCTAGTGAGTTATGGCCCTGTCAGCCAGGATGAGACAGCTGATACTGAAACAAGTCTTCATCCTTCACCACACAGCTACCATGCCCTGCTTCTCTTATCTCACTAAGCAGCCATTTACTCCTGCTCTCCAAACACAACTCACCATAGTCATAAGCAAAGCAGCAGAAAAGAGAGCTTTCTGAAAGTAGGAGTAAGAAAAGCACACAACCCATTTGGTAAGTATCAGCCTGGGAATTTTCCTGAATAACACTAATGCTTTATAGTCTAGTCCTGGATCTACACATCCACAGGACCTCCCATTCTCAACAAGGACATCCCAGATCAAGCAGCCCTCACCAGCCTCAAATCCCTTATTAAAATTATTTGCAAAGATTGATTCAGAGTGTAGATGAAGGCACTGACAGATATTGTGGCATTATAATAGTTGTTCTGCTTCAGAAAACCTCCAATAATGAGGCAAAAGAGCAAGAGGCAAGATCAAGTAACTTGTAGACACTGAGAAGTGGAAAACCCACGTCCTTTCTAGAAGAGATACTGTTATCAGCAGCTCACAGGTAGGAAATCAGTCTTCTTTCCTGCCAGGGCCAAAGTGGCTGTTTCTGGTCTGAATGTCTGAACACTGAAAAGGCAGAGCACACTGAGTGCCAACACCTACAATGCTTGTGCTGGGAGGAGTCTTTTGATAAAACTGATTACCTGCTTTGCCCCTCCAGCACATAGTAGCTTCAAAGCAACAGTGTTGTCATATCAAATAAGTGGTTACAGACACTTTTAGAAACAGCAATGTCGACCTGCAGAATAGAGGTGGCCCCAGGACTGAACTGCAGAGGAAACTACTTTGAAGACTTGGGTCCTCAAAGTCTAGTCTACAATAATATGTTCTGGCAAAGGCTTCAGTCCTACCTAGAGCCCTGCACATAGTTTTTTTACAGTGTCAAACACCCTATGAGTGCATCCATCAATACAGCCACACCAAGTTCAACATCTTCATTTGAAGATGGAAAGACCAGTCTTTCTGATTAACAGGGAAAGTGTTAGTTAGGAGACTGAGAAGACTGATGAAAGAATAAACACATTTCTGCTGTAACAGTAACTTCTTAACAGTGCTCAACTCAAGGGAAGAGAGTAGTACAATAAAGGATATTATGGAGCCAAGTAAGTAGGATGGGGCTTCACCTGAATACCTCCAGCTCACTGGTAAGGGTAAGCAGGATCCAGACAGACAAAATCTTGCAGCTGAAAAGATCCAGATACCACAGAAAGAGGCACATGCACACTACACAGAAGGAAAAAAACCAACCCCAAACCCAACCCCCCCCCCAAAAAAAAAACAAAAACACCAACCCAGCATATAACATTTAAAATAAACATCTTATGATTCAATTAATCAATTTTGTGATTTTGGTTTGGAATTGATAGGAAAAATATCAGGTATTACCTCAAAGAAGAAATGTTAAAGAAAGACAAGAAATAATAACAATGCCAGTGTAGCTAGCCTAAAACCTTTCCATTTCAATTCATTTTAGATTTTGCCAACCTGTTAGCCAACAGTCAATACAAAGCATGTATGCAAAGATACCAAGTTCCCTCATTGTAGATATTGCTTCATGGAGAAACTCTAAAGGAAGAGTGTGTGTGAAACACTGCATGGAACAGTGAGCAATACTAAAGCTTAAACTGCTAAACGGAATTTTGAACAAATGCAAAAAGAGACATTCTGGCACTCTGTGTGATGCAGCAGTTGTCTAAAATTCTTCCCACAATTGATTCAATGGAAATAAAGTCACTAGTAACAACTTCCTACATGTTCTCATTCCACATATTTCTCACAAAAAAAAATAAATATGTCTGTTTACCACCAGGGAGTGTTCATTGAAAGACTTGAGCATCTTTCTTTCAGCAGCTGACATATTGCACTTATATCCACCCTCATCTGGGCTGAAATATTTGTCCCATGTACCACCATCATGGAAAAAACAGAAGAGGCAAGGCTAGTAGCTAGGACTAGTGGATATTTGGCTTTTGGTTATGGATTCCAAAAAACTTTCTGATGTGCCCTGATCCAGTTTGCCAGCTGCAGTTGCTGGCAAATATTTGGAGCTCTGTCAGCTGCTGACCACAGGGGTGCCAACACAACCCAAGGTGTTCCATGTGCCTACAGACAACATGGCACAGAAAGCATTTACTGTGTCCAACTCAGCATTAGTGGACAACATTAAAGCATTTTAATCTTCAAAATTTGAGCAAGTTTTCAGAAATAGGGCCACCATTTCTGAATCTGCAATATAATTACTGAAACTAACAATCAACCCAGGTGTGCAAGAGCCACTGGAGCCATGACCTTACTAACAGTGTCTGGAAAGATTCAGAACTTCAGGTTCACATAAGATATGTTCAGTTTACACAAGAATTTTAAGAACAAGTATTGGCTGTGTAAATGTTGCCAAGTTCAACGTTAACCCTCTTATCACAACCGTGGCAAGGATTTTGGAGGTCCCAGGGTCACCAAGATAATCTACATCAATACTGATCTTACTGAATCTCTCCCATTAGTGTTTATACTTGAGATTACATTAAATAAGAGGTGTTTTACAAGCCTAATATTTCAAATGAGCCTATGAATCCATGGATTGTATTTTTAAATGAAGCTATACTTGAAATTTCTATAATAGGTAGCCAAAGACCATACAAGGAAACACAATGTTTGGTTTAATTCCTGAATGTAAATTTATGAAGCAATTTACAAGGCATAATTCTAAGTTCCTCAAACATAACAATTCTCCAAACAGACAGGGTTTTTTTATGTCAAAAACCTGAGGCTGTAAAAAAACCCTGCAACACCTACAGCAGCATTTAAGGCTTCCTGGTCATTCATTTGCTCTCAGACATACAACTATCTGCAATAGTTCAAGAATTGCACATAGCTGCTTCTATCAGGCAGAGCCTTTAATAAGTATGTCTGTAGCAAACACCTGAAAGACTTCTTATACTGAAGAAGGAATAGAAAAAAGAGGCTTTTATTTCCCAGGGCCTATTTCCCTCAATTTCCTGTCACCAGAGACTTTTTTCCCCATGGAAAGTGAGACATGAGCAAGGAGGAGGGCTCTTTTGGCACCATAACAGGGAAGGTCAATATACTGAATATAGTAGAAAATGGAGAGAACAAAATCCTCTTACAGTGACAGACAAGAATTTGTAAGGTCAGGACTGAGGGAAAAGAAAAGAGATACATGAGTAAATACTGTAAAATGCTGGAATAAAAGTTTTTCACCAGAGTATTTGAATTAAACATTAGTTAAATGACATTTGTAAGTCCCTGCTGTGTGCTGTCCTGGCCACATAGTAGACAAGGCAGTGGTGCAGTCCAGGGGTGAGAAATTCTGCAAGTACTGTTTATCCTCCCCCCTCCACCTGAGCCCATTCCCATATACCCAGTATTAGCACAATGAAAAGCATTTAAATCAGCCACACCTGTAGCAGTTACAAACACAAAACCAGAACCTGAGCCGTTCTTGCACAGAAACACCTTACTGACACTTTGCTAGCCATAGCCAGCCGTGGTGAAAGCTGAGTCTGGTACCACAGGCTCTAGTCAGCATCCCATTTATAACTGCCTGTATCGTGAGGATGAGTTGACAAAGTGAAACCTCTGCCATCACACTTCAGTGCTCTAGTTTCCGAAGAAGCTTGTTGCATTTTAGATGGTCAATGTGACTTAAAACCTTAGGTTATGAGAGCATAAAACTATTTTGTCATCTTTTTATTCTTAGTAAAACTTGCACTTTAAGGTACTCATTACCCCAGGAGTGCCTGCTTGGGGCAGTTCAGCTCTGTGATCACTCCTAGGTTGGCAATTCAGGTGCTGCTACTGCACCAATACAGCACCAGCCAACCCCCCCAACTGGAGCAGGTCTGAGCTGTCTATGCTCTGAGCTAGACTCTCTGCTACCTGAGCTGCCCTCACTGCAGTGGGGTAGGAGCTTAATGCACTGCCAGGCAGCTAGAAAATACGTGGACAGGATTACATGTACAGATGTCAGAAAAAACAAAACTACAGAAACAGGAGTTAATTCCTAGGCGTCCACTCCCAATATCAACTAGCAGGTATGTAATGCAACAGTTTGTTAAATAAGCAGAAGAAAATATGCCAACATTAATCATGTGAACAGAGATCATTCAATAAGCTACTAAGAAAAAAATGTCTTTACAGCACCAAACACTTACTACAGGTGTTCTGGTTTTAAGGTATTTAGTACCTGTAGGTCTATTTTTATGGTGGAAGATATTTATCTTTGGATGAAAAAATATACGGTTCTGATCAAAACAGCTTTCTATAGACTTCCTCTGTCGAAGAACACAGTAACAAGCAGCTAGTGCATGTTAAACAACAAGAAAACCAGGTGGCCTGAGCCTTTTTCTATCCCTTCAGTTAAGGGAATTCAGTCAATTCTCTGACCATTTGCTCCAAGAAAGGGCTCTGGACAAAGGCAGAAACTGCAAGCACTCGGAAACCTACACAGCTGTGAACCTGGAGGGCAAATTCCCTTGAGATAGTAGACTAATACCCTTTATTAAATTATGAGGCTCTTCAATATGGTATTTTTCAAGTGTTTCCAACATTGAACTATTCCCCGTCCTTAAAAATGGTTATATCTCTCCTAATCTAGTTATTATATTGTCCAAACCATGCAGGCTCAGATTTTTGTACAGAAATACACACATCTTCTGGACAGCAGACAGACATTACTTGCTCTCACAAATTGTTTCACACAGAATTGACAGGGTCACTGTTCTAAACCAGATCTCACTGCCAGACACTGTACAAACAAGGGAAAAAACAAGGACCATTAGCATGGGAGTGTTGACAACAGAAATCCAGTAAAAAGACATCCTAATGTAAAAGTGTTTGCTAAACCAGCATTTCCCTTGTGCTTTCTTACAGAGCCTCATTCCTGTACATTCGATTTCCTGAGTTCTCCTCCCCCACTTCCTTGAAAAAAGTCTTATTTCTGTCTTAGGTATCTGCTACAAGTCCAACCACATCCATTTACAGAGACTGAGCACTATTACAGTACATGGACCTTAGGACTATCATACCAAGGGGATGGTGATGCAACAGCAGCTTCTGGAGCTAAGAATCAAAACTTTGATTTGAGTCTGTCGAGTGCCAGCACAGAAAGGACTTCCCAGATATGTCCTGAGATATCTGAATTCCCACAAAGTTCAGAAAAGTCTTGTTTAACCACAGGGACACAAGACAGCTTTGACATTCAGCAAGTACTTCCAGAATGTTTAACATTCATTTTTCTTGTAGGCATACATATCCTTTACTCTACTTTTAAACCTCAAGTTTTCTACAGTACCATCAAGTGTGACTTTAGTAGAGACAATACATTAAAAGACATTAAGTAGTTATGACATTGTCATACTGCGTAATGACACCAGAATGTGGCCATCTCTTTTCTAGTAGGGTCCTTTAATCTTCTGCAGAAAAAGAACATGGTTCATATTAGCTTAACTTCAGCAAAATTGTCCTGTATGTTTGGGAGAACAAGGAGACAGAGTGATGGAGCTGAAGGAAGCATATGAAATTCAACTCCAGTTTCAGTTAACTTCAGATGTTCCCATCTACAATTACAACCATGAAATGCAATTTATCAGCCCATTGCCCAACCACTTTCACCTACATTTAACTGCTGGTCTCATTGTCTCCAGCAATACTTCATTCAACTCCTTAACAAAATTGTAGCTGTTTATCTTAGCATATTTTGCTAGCTGGTAACCTCTCAAGGCACAACAGGTTTCCCCAAGATTTAGGTGCTCAAAGAACACCTTTAAAACTTTAGCTTCTTTCTATGAGCTATGCAATTGACCTTAAAACTCTGCTAACAAACCCACAGTCTATGCTCATAAAAGCTGCAGGCCTAAGGAAACAGCCTGATGGGTCCTGAAGAAGCAGTGAACAATTTCTTTCCCTGACAGGCCGTCCTATCTCCACTTGCCTAGTCCAAAAGCCATCAACACAGACAAACTTGAAGGCAGCTTGGAAAATTCAACATCGGTAAGTAGTCAGTCTGGTTGGAAAGTTTGCTTAGTTTCCACATACTTATAGTAAGAGTGACATTTTTCATGTGGGCTCTAAAAAAAATAAAGCAGTTTTTTGAAAAAGCTGGTTGGTCAGATCAGCACATCACTGGAGGCTCAAGGCATTCAAAATATTATTGTACATTCCAGCAGGAATTTCCAACAGGCTTTCCTTCTCCAGAGGTTAATTCATGAGGAAACAAATAGTGAAGTGTGAAAGGTTCAGCTTTATATATTCACTGCTTTCTTAAATAAAGAACTTGTGACTTGAATTCCCTGAATTTTGACACATTTACCATTTGTTCCATTGATTTCACTGGAATTACTTTATTTTTTATTAGCAATATACATTAATAATCCTCAATAAAAGAGTCAAAATTTTGCCATATGGATTTCATTCCCTTACATTTTACCTGCTCAGTTCAACTTCACACAAGCAGAATATAAATGAAATAATGAAAAGGACAGTTTAATGCTGTCAGACTAGTAAAATACACTACTCAACTATGAAAGACATAGATGTTAGCATTTTCAGCACGCCTCAATGTTAACCCTATAATTGGTTTTAGTCAGAAGAAAAATGCTGAGTCTCTTGCCTACAAATGCCATCAAATTTATTTCTAGCATTAGGAAGTTCATATTTCATTTTACTCAGAAAAGAATGGCAGCTATATCAATAAGTCAAATGCATATGCACACCTACATAAAAGAAGTGATTGCAGAGGGTAAAATGCTTTGAAGATTGCCCAGAAAGGGTGAAAAGCTCATCTGAAATGCATTCATTCCTATGCAAGGAGCTGGAAGCAGAGGCACAAGTTAGCAAAAGGAGGTGTTCCTACAGCCGTCTGCTGAACCCCAAAGGCAACTTGCGTTATATATAATCACACCATCACTGCTGCCTGTGGCCACAACCCCACCTATAAACATATGTAGATCAACTACAGTGCAGAAAGCCACTGCAGAAGTAGAGTGGAAGAACAGGAAAGAGGGGCTGGAGACATCGGGAGGAAGGGCAGGATGCAGACTGAACTCACCACGGTGGCAGCAGGAAACCCAGATTCATGTTTGTCCACCCCTTATCTGTTTGCACACCATGTTGACTCACAGTTCTATTGCATGCCTATACTGCTGCCAGTTCAGATGCTTTGCTGTGCAGACAGCAGCTAAGATCACCGTAATTAAAGTGGAGACATGTTAGCCAACATGCAGGACCAGAATAAAGTAAAAGGCTTACTGTGGTAAAGGGGGATCCCAGGGACTGAAGAAGCAAAACATGTCTGACAAGAGCTACTGATGCTTCACCAAAAGGCAAATTAGCTGAAGTCCACAGGGAAGAGTGTAACACTAAGGGCTTTGGTCACTGTCACTGTTCATTGGTAGATATTCAAAAGACTGATGAAAATTTAAACAGTAACCAGTTAAGATAACATCCTGCAAGTGCTGCACATGTTTTCTGGCTAAATCAGAACCTTGTCCAATTTCTTTTTCAGTCTTGAAAGTGTCAAAATCTCATCTGTGTTACAGTCTGGAGACCAGTACAGTGATTTATAGATACACTTGTAGTAAATCCCTACTACCTGGAGGCTGGTCAGGGAGGTTGCTACTCTTGGCTGTGAGAAATTAAGAAGAGATGAACAACAGGGACAGGGGGAAGGAGAGAGAAGGGAAGAGCCCCTCATATCTCCTGAAAAAAGTCCAGCATGATATTCTGTTTGGGAGGGAACAGTTGTCAAATGGATTCAATATTCAGATCACTGAAGGCTCACATAAAAAAACCGTCCTAACCAGCAAACTTACAGTAACCAGTTGAAACAAATGTGGTAAGGTCTAGCTTAAAGAACAGTAAAGGAGGATGACAAGCAGGAATGCTGGAGTAAAATACAAAGAGAACCCGAGGAGAAAGCTGTGTCCAACTGTCACTGAGTAACTCTGGCAAGAACTACATGAGTTAGGGTCTGAACCATAACACTTAGGGGGACTGAAACACCTGTCTAGCAAAAGCCATAAGCAAGAGCATCACTTAAGTGCTGAGTAAATTTGAAATCACCATGAGAAAGACTGCAGTGTAGAAATCCTCAGACCTGACATTTGGTCTTAATTCATCCTTTGACAATTCATTATCTCCTGCTTCTTCCCCAGCCAGTCTATTGCAGAGTCCTTCATCTACCAAGGTCTGAACAAATAATCTGCTTCACTCTCTGTACTCTGAAAGGAGCTCCAGAAAACACCTGAAGTGTTGCAACACAGTTTTCCTTCAAGATACAAACACAAACATGTGAATAATAATAATAATAATAATAAAAAAAGGTAGGCATGTCATGAGGTCTGCAGTCTTAAACTTGGAGAACACATTTCCTTCTGACTTTTTTTTTTTTTTTTTTTCAATATCTTTGGAGTTTGTAATTCAAATTCTTTGATTTACAGCCACAATGGCTTTTTAAATCTTATTGGAAAGAAAAAAACCTTAAGCATAAAGGATAATACATCTGAAAATCTACAGACCCATAGAATGATATAAAACAATTTTAATCAAAAAATGCTTAAAATTCACAAGAATGTAAAGAAATGCTGTATGATACAGAACATCAACATATAGGTATGGTAAGTTTAGGTGATGTGCAGGACCTCTGGGCACCCAGAGGCAGAGAGAACTATTGTGGTTTCTGCCCTCCCTCCAACATTCCTGGTTCCCCTGGGAAGGCAATTGAGCTGCTTATGAAACAACGCTCCAAACACTGCAATCAGCAGCTACTTCTGCAGCTGAGATGGCCCAGCACAAACAGGAGCTACAAAAAAAAAAGGATGGAGCTGCAGTATAAGGCTCACAAGCTCACAACCCTAAAACTTCTTGGCCTTGCCAACTGTGCTGGTCCACACAGGTGCAGAAAGCCACAGGGGATGGCGATGCACCTTCTTTGTTCCTGCTTCATGGGTGAGATGATACATTCTTGCAGGTAGAAGGCAAACTTGGTGTATCCATGCAGGTAAACAGTTCAGAGATGGTCCTGTACCAGCAATTACCTCAGTTATTACTTGAAACCTGTTTGGCTCCCCTTTGCTACACAGCAGACAAGCAAGTGCTTGCAGAGTTATTGGAGCTGGCACTGCTGGCTCCATCATAACCTCCTCCCAGTGTTCCCTGCTAGGTCATTTTGGGAGCACAGTGGTGAGCAGACAGACATTGCTTAGGGAGTAATCGCCCACACTGCTGCTGGACAATTGCAGCACTTATTTCTCATTTACATACATACTCAGTAATAAGTTATATTTCCTTCATCATCAGGAGTTAGAACCATAAGAGAGAAAAAAAGCACAAAATATTTGTCTCTAATCACAGACCTTTGAGCAAGGTTTGAAAAGACCAGACAAATCCCCACCCTTTCACTCAGTACATCCCATACCTAAATAGAGAGTCCAAGCTGCTCTGAGTGACAGCGACACATCTACCATTGTACATATCACTGCAAAAATCATCAGATAAGAAATGAGTCAGACGTTCTGAAAATAGAAGTACTCAGTTTATTGATAAGTTAGGAGAAATAAGTTACTGACAGCAGCACTCACAAGCTTTCACACAAATTATACACTCACAAGTATTCTAACTGTATTAGCTCTAAATTGCTTCTAAACTGACACAAAACTCCGTCATTCTCATATTGAAAAACTTAATTTTTCAAGTCACTTGCTTATGTCTACTCTACAGCCCACTGCAAAAAGTAAAGTTTGGATTAATGCAAGTACTAAACACAAAACAGCTTTCTCCCTGACTTGAATCCATTTCCACTAATGAAAGAACCACAATGACAACACTAAATAACAATCATGAATAAAGTATCAGGAGCATATGAGACACATTGTGTAAACTCCTCAAAACAAATATTCTGCTTGAAATACCAATACCAAGACCACTACAATAAAGGAAGTGTAGCTATCTTTCGATCACTGTTATGGCAACCATAGTACAAACAACACAAACTTAACATCAAATTCAGCTGTATGTTTGCAAAGCTTTGAAGCCTCTACCCATCAAGGAAATTCACATGCTCAAGGGCTGAACACTGAGTTTTATCATTTGTGTAGCTGCAGTCTGTTTACTTCGTTGAAGCACTACTTCAAAGATCAAGACTTTTGCTAGGACTTGTAATGGTTCTTCCTTCAAGCTTTGCCCCGTTTTCCAGCTTGTACTCTATGGTCAGCCTCATTATAAGGCATTTACAGCTGTTTCAGGGAGTAGAGCAGTCTAAAAAAAATAGCCACTCCATCAGCAGTATCTTGTCCAGGTGAGTCTGCCATTCCTGTTCTATACAGGAACTATTTCTGTAAGAGACCCAGTGTCACAACAAGCCTTGTCCATCAGCAGTATTTCTGCTTCTGGCCTGCACACTAAAGGCTGTCAAGAGTGAGTACAAGTAGAACCCTTCTACTACAGTTCTGATGCAAGTGATCAACTTCCAAGAGAGTATATACTTTATAAATTGAGAAAATTAAATTGAAATAACATGATCAGATTTATATTTGCATCTCATACATGCCCAAGAAGCTAGTGCAGACCAATTCTGCTACTGCTTTAGGAGCCCAAAAGTCTCAACTGCTCATTTCTTCATACTTTTTTGGAGAGTCCAGATAGGCCTGTCAATGAACAACATTTGCAGCCTGGACAGAGGCAGCCTACTAGCCAACACTCTCCTGCCATAATTTTAGAAAAAATGATACTGATCAACGTTACAGAAATCCATCTCTTTATCAGAAGCCTCTATAAACATTTATGGAGCAACTTAATTTTGTTAAGTGTGGGGAAAAAAAAAAAAAGAAAAAAAAAAAAAGAAAGAAAATGCTGAGTATTATTGCCATGGTTCAGTGTTATAGGAAGCACCAGCCCTTGTTTTGCCTGTTACTACACACCATACTAAGAAATTTGACTCATTTTGTTCTAAAATAACTCACATCAGTGAAATCTCCAGCAAAACCACGTGGTTTTACTTCTCGTGATCTGTATGAAGACGGAAGTTGGAGCACAAGCAAGGAGCTTGCTTTACATGTGATAAAAGCTGTGTATTTTGGGGAGCATTCTAACCCATTTGTTAAACATCATTACCATAGTCAGAGGCGATACAGATTCAAAGTGGCAGGCAGTCACATCCAATCTTTGCAGGTAAACTGTCTACCCACCTTCAGTAATCACCTGATGCAACTTCAAATGCCAAACACACGCTAACTCAACCCCCAGCCTCCAGTAAGTCACAGTGAAGAAATCTGTGCTCTACTGTGGTCTGAAAAGCAGTGTTCAGAATAACTTCTGGGTTCAGATGTACTGAAATCAAATTTACATTGTGCCTGACTTTGTAAAAACAGCTGACCATTTTTCCTTGGTAAGAATTCTGTCTCAGATTCATCTAAATATAATCCATGCTCTCCCCAGACCTCCTTCATGTTCCTCTTTAGTTACACCACCACATATCCATGCTGATATTTCAATGCATTATTTATTCTGCTATACTGTATTGAGAACATATGGAATTTAAGACTTGATTGCCACTGAACAAAGGCCAGCCAGTTATTGACTGGGTAAATCTGTTGGGCTCAAAAAATTATAAGTTCGAGAAATAAGCAGCACATGCCACAAGTCACATCTCATCCCTACAGTTTTGAGGCCCTGCAAGTCAAGAGTAGTTTTACCAGCAGAAGAGGGTTGGAAAAGCATCTTGAATCTCACATTACATAGGGAAAATATTTCACTTTCTTGTAGAAGTAGTCTAGTATTTAGACAGTTGCTTATAATTTTACTGCTGTGGCATCGCCTGATGGACACTGTCATGCCTTTACTGACAGTTATGGATTTATGAAACTACAGCACTAGAGATGAAAAATCCCTCAAAACCATGTCTAACTCAAAATTCTCTGGGCAGCATGAGAGCTGAGAGCAGCCCCAGCCCTGACAGGCAGGGCACCAGGGTGGCAGCAGCACCACAGCGAAGGCACCCACGGGAAGACTACAGTGATTCATACAGCTCCTTCCCATGTCCCTCAGTCCACACTCATGTGCTGCCTGCACATTTTGTCACCCCACTTTTCCAGATCTCTACGTGCAGCACTAACACAACTTAAATCAACCTGCTGTTCCCCCACTTATGCTCATCCCTGCTCCAGCTACTACATTATATTGGCAGACATGCCCATGGGTTTGTGCTGTAAACCAGACCAGGGACATAATCTAGCCAACAATAATCTCATAGAAGGACTTGAGGTTGCATCTTTCAGCAGCAGAGCTGACTGAAAGCACACATGAAACCACAGCTTCAGGGTGCGGTTCCAGAGCAATTTAAACACACTTAAATTCTGGCTGCCACGGCCCCACCTGGCCAGAAAGTCCCCCCCGCCTTGGGCTGACAGGCACAGCTGTGAGATCTGCAGCCAGCCCCTGAAGAGGCCAGAAGTAACTGCAAATCCAGCAATGTAAATCAGCTCTGCAAAGAGAGATTAGCTTCCTGACAGATTAGGTCTCCATGCCATCATATGAGCATTGGATAGAGGTGAAGACCACAGCAGCCTGACAGAATGGCTGAAGACACCTTGGCAAATTCAGGCCGCTGAAACCTCACCAGTTGCAACAGTCTGCAGCAAGGCAGGAGCAGGGATCCCAGTGTCATTAACATCAGTTAAAACCAGCAATTTCTGTCATGAAAGAAGATGACCCTAGATACAGGATTGTGGTTTTGGCAAAGAAAACCCATGTCCTTGTTTAGTTTTCAATCTTTTTACCTTATTTCTCATCACTTCAACAAGACACAGATATCCCCTGCACTTATTTATGATTCCCCCAAACAGCTTTGAAACATGCCTTTAAAAACACAAGTAAAACATTTACTGGCATATAGTTTGACATTACAACTCTGTGAAAGAGTGGCTGCCTTAATGAAGCACATTTCTGTACAAGGTTTGGGCATTTCCCTTTTCAGCTGTCCCTGGATTAACCTGTTCTATGCTCCTAGAAGCTATGAGGCTCCATTCATGCAAACGTCACCGGTGTATGGAAGAGCTTTACAAATCAAGCACAAACACTGGAAGACACCCTTAATTTTCAGGAGGGACAGCCAGTAGAGGATGGATAACATGCATGACTACATATGTCCCTTCAGACTTTGGAGCCTGGTAAGAATCAGTTTAAATACCTTGCTAGATGCCACAAGAGGTTTTACTGCACTTCAAAAGAAGTAGGTCAGAGTCCCACAGGGGAGGACTGGCAGAGACAATGTCCTTCATCATCCACTTTAGCTGAAGCCACAAACAGCTTAGCCTAATACACCCAAGCCAAAAGAAGCAGCTGGGATAACGACAGTAGATTCTGCCAGCTTTGGAGCCTGGCTAACAGGTGGGGCAGGCACCACACCTTGAGGCAGCAGGTCCTTAGGGGCTGGCAGTGGTTTGCCAGCAGTTGTGAGTCAGAGCTCTAAGGTGCTCCTTGAATCTGACTCCTGAAGAATTTATACCTGGCCAACCTCTTAACTTGGGCAGTAAGTAATAACAAAGAACTGACATAAATCTTCCAGGTAAGTGTTTCTTGCTAGTGTATACTCATTTGAACAAAACAGTAATTTAACACTGAAATTGACACCAACACAGGGTCTTAATAGTCATTCATTTACTTACACATTTCAAAAGGTATTTAGGAACCACACAGAATTTGTATGAACACCACCCGACTCAGTATTTCCCTTGATGTATAGCAGGGAAGCTGATCTCCAAACCAAAGCATCCCTTTTCCATGCTCCCCAGGCCCGGGTGGGCACTGGTTTTCCCCTGTCCAGCCTCTGCACTTTCACTCCACAACATGTGGCAGTTCAAGGATATCTGTTCCAAAACCACACGGAAACAGCCTGAACAAGTGAAGCAAACACAGCAGGTTAATTATTTCCTGCAAGGAGTAGAGCACAGGAGAGCACACTCGCTTATCATTCCACTGAAATATGACCCACCAGTCCTGCCTATCACTGCCAGGTTGGTGGTTTGGGTTTTTTTTTTTTTCTTCACCATACATGTAAGACTATTCCTTGTAAATCATCGTCAGCTTGAATCAGCAACGGTATCAAGCAAATCCTGAGAGAGAACCACCAGGTAACTGAAACACCACTTAACAGAGATGATGCAAATTGGCATGCTTCCTATACTCTGCCTCAAGTATTGGACTTGATCTAGCACACCTATGTGTTATAAATCCTGTTTCCAGCACAATATTAAAATTTCCTGTTTCAACAGAGTTTAAGTAGTTTTAAGCATGCTGTAACATAGTTCCATCCTTTCTTTACCAAGAAACTTCAGGAGAGATGAGCCTGCTTTGTACAAATGGCACATGGAGAACCACTCCTATCAAATGAATTATGTGCACTTGGTTAAACAAAACAGTTAAACTTTTCAAGCTCTTATTCAGCAGTTTAATTATTAGCAACCTACAAAAGAGTGGAAGAGATAAACAATGTATTCAGTTGCCAAATTACACCCATCAATAAAAAAGGAGAAGAAAAGTGTTCTCATAAACCACAAGTACTACAGGAACGTATACATCCAAAACAATATATATGCGTAGGATAAAGTTAAGCCTTTAAAAAACAAAACAAAACAAAACAAAAAAAACCACAAAAAACCAAAAGAACAAAAACCAAAAAACCACACACACCCCCCAAACCCCCCAACAACTTAAACCCCCATATGTTTTCCACTTAGAAAAATCCTATGAAACTTACCAAAATATTTTTTCCCCTCTCAAACTGAAAAACAGCCATTTGTTTCCCTGTGCTTAATAGACATGCAGAGAGATGTATAGTTTCTGACAATAAACGTTTCTCAAAAAGCCACCAGTTTGCAAGCTTTCACATCCTGCTGAAGAAAGAAGCTAGGTGCAGTTTCATAGAGGTGTAGGCTGTGTTTCATTTCAGGTTTGTGGAGACAGGCAGGTAAGCCCTCCCTCATGAATCTTCATGCTCACCTCTTAACTCCTAGTGCCAAGCAGAAGCTGTCATGGGAGCCAGGACCATAAATACAAGCAACACCCTCATCACTGGATACTAAAGTCAGGTTTACCCCATATTTACTTTATTATGCCCAGTGAAGCTGGCTTTCCAGCTTCAGCAGGAAACATGAAGACTTCTTTAGCTGCTTGTCTCTGATAGATGTGTTTGATGATACTGAAGCATCTAGTTTCTCTCCCACTTGGTATACAGGGTCCTAGGGCATATGTTAGTTAATTCAGCTACTCTGAGCATGGGATGGCCTCACTTACTGTAGTTTTATTACATTCCTGAAACTGCAGCAAAGCCATTCAGACATTTCTTGAAAAGTGAAGTATTTGTTTCTGCACACAGGTTTCAGGGAGAACTAGCTATAAAGGACCTAAGAGTAATAGGAAAAAGGGATTCTCAAAGACACACCACTGACTGATTTGCTTTCTTCCTATGTTCAAATCCACATTTAATCTGTGAGGCACATTCAAGATTTAGACTTATTCTCTTTATAATCTTCAACAACACCAAGCATTTTTGTTGTAAAAATGACTCATGCCTGAGTTGTATTAAAAGTCACAATTCTCTGCAGTTTTGTGAACCTCTGCATTTGACTGTGTTGGGATTGAGAAATAAAACAGGCAGCAGCTATAGCCAGACTGGAAATGTATGCAAGCTATGTAATTTCAGTTATAGTGTGTCCATTAACATTTTCTGCTGTATAAACTGCTTCCTTGTATTTGTATGATCTCACTTGAGTTGGTGCTTGAGATTACTATCTGAAAGACTCAGTGGAGCACCAACAAAAATCTCTTCCACATCTTTAAGCTATTGACAACATGTAAGAATTGGAGGAGCCTTTCAATAAGTGGTCCAGGGAGCCACAAGTCTTTGGCTCTAACAAGCTAAGAGAAGACTCTCTGGACTTTGCTCTGAGCTCCGGTTTCTCCCATGAGCCATGTTCACCCTGAACTAGCACCCACCCAGAAAGGGATCCTCTTGTTTGGTTTCATTCAGCTATTTCCTGAATTTAAAGATGAAAATGATCAGCTCTAAGATTTTTTGCTAGATGCATATCTTCGAGTTACTGCATCAGCAAAACTTGTAATGAAAAATCTAGTCTTTAAGTTAGGGATATGTCTTCCCAGTTACTCACTTTGTGCTATAAGGTCATATGCTCAGGGACATATTCTTACCCAGTGGTATCCATCAGGCTACAAAACATAGCCAAGATTTGCATATGGCTTCCTCTCTCACTATCACAATGAAAAACTACTGATACCCATGCACTGGTTCATGTATTTCCTAGTGGAGAATTATGGTAGTAAAATGCTAACCTTCTTCAGAGCAACACACAAACTGTGCCAGGAGCTGGAAGCCAAAGTCAAAAGTCCAAGTTAAATGTTTAAAAGTGTACTGGGTCTCTAAAGCAAGTAGTCTTAACAGTTTGAATGCCTTACTTGGACAATTTATTAACTCTTCTAGGAAATCCAGCATAGATGTGTTGTTCAACATAGGGAACTGTTTGCCAGTGATCCAAAGTGTAGTTTTAGTTATCTAGAGAACCTACAACTAATGATGGGCTTCATAAGAGCTCAGATAATGCTACTGTAAGTTTTCTAGTTAGGGAGACTTTTCTGTTTTGACTTTTTAAGATGCTTCTCCACAGATGGCAGGCAAATACATTGTAGATAAAACATCTGATTTTCTAGAAGCAAGCTAAAAAACAAAACATGCACACATAATTGTGCTATCACTACAGACAAGGCTATGTTGGTTGTTTGTTTTTTTGGTTTTTTTTGTTTTTTTTTAAATGATTTATGGAGTTCTCTACTGATTTCTTTGGTGTATTTTCTTAAAAATGTAAGCATCAACCTGGCATATATGAGGAGCTTTTGCCCAGTCCCTTGAAAGGAATGTTATCTCAAATGTTCAAGAGGATGCAGTATGGTACAGCAGCCATAGACCTCACTCAGGGAAGGACAAAACCACTGGAGCCTGAGCAAACCAGCAGCATCTGTTAGAGAGGAGGTGGTGTCAGAAAAACCAAGAAAAATGCTCTCACCTGCTCCTGTCCCTGAGACAGAAAGCCAAATACCAGAAGAGTGGCTACAGCTCAAAACCCAAAATTCTCCCTACAGCAAAAGGCTCTGAACTATCATACTGAAGTGTAAATACTGAGAGGACAGACCACATCTTCAAGACTATATTCAGCATCCTTAACATGGCCATTATTTTCCCACAATAAATAAGGCCTGAAATTCTTAGCATACTCTGAGTAGTTCTGGCAATAAAGTAAATTATCCTCAGTGCCCAGGCAGAAACCAAAGCCCAAAGGATGAGCCCTTTGCTTTAAGTCAAAGCCTCATATTTGACCATATTGGACTTTATAGCAGACTAGTAAGTGCCATATGTCTAAACTTGCACGTTCTGATACCAGCCAGAGCAGATCCGCACAGGAAAGCCCCTGTTGCTACAGGCCTGATGGGCACACCACCTCCATTTGAGGAATTTCTGCATGTCAGGCAAGTAAACAAAATGCCAACCTGGGATGGGAGCACCATGTGGCACACTGCCTGGACACTGCCCTACTACATAGCAATGGCATAACAAGCTGAAATGACTGGAAAGTTGGCTTCATAAGCAAAATATTCACCTTTACTAACATGCTAGCATGGGCACTCAGAGTATATCTGTAGTAACTCACCCTGAAAAATGTTATCAGTACTGACAACTGTGAACATGCCTTCAGAAAGTCTCTCATCCACCTACTAAGTACTACAAATAAAAAAAATGAAGCCTACAGGCAGGTTCCATAGACTGCCCCAGCTGGCAGGTGTCAGTGCTCAGGAGGGCACAGCATCCTCCAAGCTGAAGGTCTCTCTGCCATGCGTCACATTTTCTGTCTGCCCTGGGTGGAAGTGAGGTAGCCCCTTACATTGTCAAGGGCTTTTGTGCTTCTTTCAAAAAAGAGCTTTCTGAAGCAGTTTTAAACAAAGATGCTACGGTAAGACCTGTGAAGTTGCTCATCAGACCACAGGATGCCAGGGTGGTTGTAAACTTTGCAAATAATTTCCGTGTTCACATTTCGCAGCGCCTGAAATATCAGAGGCCTTTCTTACAGGGATTGCAAAACTGAGGGTTCTGCCCGCAGGAACCGGGAGGAAGAACAGCCCGGTACAGAATCCCAGCGTGGTACAACAATCCTGAGAGAGCCCGGCAGCAGGGTGAGGAAAGGCGCTTCAAGGCTGTACTTAAATACAGGTTTGGGAAGTAAATACACCTCCTCTAGAAAGAGATGCCTGGTACCTGCACTGCTCCTCGCCTCACCCCAGTTATTATTTAAAGTTACAAAGTTGTAAAACGAAGTTATAAAATTAGAAATCAAAGTTTTAATTTTGTAATCCGAAATTCATAAATCATAATCCAAATGTAACAAAATTACGACCCGAAGCTACAGTCACAATTCAGGTTACAAAGTTACAACCCAAAGCGATGCCTCTCAGAACGCGTTACAAAGTTAAAGCTCAAAGCTCTGACCTAAAATTCCCAAGTTCCAATGCGGAATTACAACTATAAGCCATTCAGAAAGTTTCAGGACAAAACCGAGCCCCATGAAAACCTGTTCAAGACCCGGCCAGAGCTCGCCCCGAGCTAACCTAAAACAAACTGGGGTGCTGTGCACTGCAATAGTTTGCTGGGCGGGTTTTATTTTCCCTCCAGTTCCTCTTTAATATTAAACCGAGAAGGCCAGCAAGGGAGGGGGACCAAGAAAAAAACCCTGAACAACACAACCCAACAAAACCAAAGAAAAACGGCCCGAAGCGCCCCCCCCTCTCCCCCCGACCCCACTCACAGCCATAGTGGGGCCGCTGCAGGGGCGCCAGCTCCTCATGGTGCATCCTGCCGCCGCCGGGAGGGACGGCGCCGGCTGCCGCCCGCCCTTCTTATGCGCGGCCTCGGCC
>NW_020799142.1:10151812-10192745 GCF_003259725.1 Athene cunicularia | reverse complement strand
AATTAAAAAAAAAAAAAAAAAGGAAAAAGAAAAAAAGCACCCCCTAAACCAAAACGCCCTTAAATCAAAAAGCAAAGAGAAGGGAAAAAAAAAAAAAAATTTTTTTTAAAAAAAAAAAGCAGCAACTCTCTACTCTCTCAACATAAAAGCAATTTTAAAAGAAAAAGGGCAATTAAAGAAAACCCCAGTCCTCTAGTCCCACAACATGAAAGACCAAGGCACCCAGGACTCCCTCCTGCAGTTTTGCTATTTTGAAAAACTCATCTTCAACAAACGGTGTTTTTGCCTGGTCAGACACCCACTTCCACAATCTGCAGAGCACCTTTGGAGTGGGATGCGCCTGCGTGGGACTGTCTCACGTTGGTGACCCTTTCTGAGGGTTTTTGCAAGGAAGCAGGGCATGTGCCTGTCTGTGTTCATGGCTTCTCTGTGGGGTGTCCCTGGTATCCTCAGAGGTGGCTTGATTTTGGACAGCAGAGGAACAAATCCATGGGACAAAGGTTCTTGTTTTGTGGTCACATGCTCTGAGGTGACATCTGAAATGCACTGGAGATGTGCAGAGGTGGGGGTTTCTCAAATAGAAATGTATTATGGGGCAAGACCATATCTTCCTGACAGTCTCTAAGCCCCAGTCATGAAGTTTCCTGAAAAATGGAGAGTGTAACAGTGTCTGTGCACAGCAACAACCTACCTCACAAAGCCCGTGGGACGTGATGGACATGAGCATGCTTGTGGCTTAATGTGTAGCAAGGTGCCAGGTGACTCTTGATGGGTGTTTGTATGGACGATTTCAGTTATTTCTGTTTCAAAATAAACCAGTGCTGGATCTATAAAGTCTTCTCTGCAGCTTTCCACGTTTTTGAGGATGTCTGTAGGTTTCAAAGACCCCATTCTGTTCATTCTCCATTTCCGACTGTGTTGGGTATGGCTTAGAGGTTGAAAACATGCGGGGGTGGGGGGAGAGAAGACATTCCTGGTAGTAATTAAACATGGATTATTCAGGAGGAAAGGACTGAAAGAATACAGGAGAAAAATTAAACCCAGAGGGAAACACTGTTACTTTTCTTGAGATAATTTTGATTTTCTTTTCTTCCTTTCCTCCATCCCTAGAGCCCAGGGATCAGGACTTACTGTAAAGGTGTGTGATGCAGGCACCGGTAAAGCCACAGTCTACACTTGGCTTTTTGAATGCTTTCTTGAATTTTACACAATCACCTATTTATTTTTTTCTCCTCTTATAAAAGAAAGAAAGTGGGTGACCAAATCCAACATGAAAATGAAGAAATATTCTTCCAGGTTTAAAGTGCATTTGAGTTGATTGAAAATTTTACTTTTGCTTTAAATGACCTTTTTTACTGCCTTCTGTACTGTTACACTTAGCCTAAATCAAGACAACGTCGGAGAACACTTTATTTCTTTTATTCTTTAGTCAAAATCATGTATGTCAAAGTTTTCTTTAAAATATTTTCTCTGACTAAAATCAAGGGGCCTTGTCCTTCTTAAAAGCTAATTTTTGACAGAGCTACATCATATTTTAAATGACAGTGCTTCTCTCCTGAAAAACTCTCAGACTGGTCTGTAGGGTACATAGATGTGGTATGACACAGTGCGAGGGGTCTCTCTCCTGGAGGAGCCATCTGGCAAAGCTCTGGAGGGTCTCCACAGGACACTGTCAGTGTTTGGTGTGTTTTCTCGCTCCCTCACTCACTGTGGTTAGAAAGACAAAGGTGTGTGCAGCCATGGTGTCACATGCATGTACATTGACACTGGCTGTTGAGAAAATGTTGATCTTTGTCTCTCAGCCTCTCTACCTGTAACATGTCCTCTCCCTCCTCCATCCCATGGCTCCCCTTGTCCTGGGTTAGCATCAGCATTTTTGTCATCACAGGGGACTCAGATAACTGATCCAGAAGAAAAAAAAGTCTTTTTTTTTTTTTTTTTTTTATTTTGATAGGGTTATTTCTCAGTCCAGCAGTTTCTCCATCACTTCTACCCATTTGCCTCTCAAATGTGAGAGCCAGGACAGAGCAGGGTGCATGCAGCATGTGGGGAGAAATGAAAGGCCAGGGTAGGGAGAAATGAAAGATCATGGTAGAGAGAAATGAGAGTGGCTTTTGGGCAGTGGCAACTTCCATAATGCTTGCAGAACAACAGACATAACAGGAATCAAATGCTCTCAGCAGGACATGAGACAGGTAAGAGAATATTGGAGTAACAAGTAAACAGCCTAGTGGGTCTGTTCGCAACCTTTTGCTTTATATTTGCTAATCCCTGGTTTTCTGATTTAAAATGAAACCTCCATCAGTTGTTTATGGCATGGAGATTTAGACAGAGCCTCTGGCAGGAATCAGGCAGAGGGATTGCAGCTTGCCCCTACAAAGCTGCCAGGTACTGCACGTCAGGTCGGGGAGTAGCCCCTCTGCACCTCTCTCCTTTCCTTCCTCCTTATTCCCCTGCTGAAGTGTCACCACAGCTGCACCCAACACCTGCTCAGCTGGCTGGAAAGTTTCCCTGCAAGAAAGACAGCACACCATGTATTCTCCCACTGTCTTACGGGAACCCGATTGCAATAAATGTAGAAAAACCAACCACAGACTTCTAGTCAGCCTACACCAGGCCTAAGGCTGTGGTCTATATTCTCTTTTAAGTACTGAAGTGCTCTATATTCATAGTTACTAAAAATCCTGCACTTAAGAAATCAGTGTAGTCAGCTATCTAGAGTAAATGTTTGAATGAGAACATTTCCTGTTCGCACATTGGGTCCTTTAATAGAGCTTAAGATCAATGTCCTCACTGTATTATCAAGGACATTTTGCTGTGGATAATGTTTCCCACTGCATTCTTGCTAACATTCCAGCTCCAGGCTTTGTACCTGCCTGTGAATAAAGCAATGCACCACCATAGGGAGAGAATATAGGAGCAAACTTGAGTTGAATGGGCTGTATTTTAATACACTGATTTTACTTTCAGACACAACTCTGGACTGCTTCAGATCTAAGAGGAAAACAATCTGACAGAAAACTGAGAGGAGGGAGGGATGAAAATGTACTCTTCCTACACCTCATTGCCTGCAGTTGGATCAAAATTACTGCAGAGGCCTCTGCTACTTCATGTTTCCTGACAGTCTTTTTCTGTACAAAAGGATTTTATATGGCAAAGGATATTGATATTTTAAATTCTTAGGTGGCTTATGTAGCAGTGACACAGTAATTAGAGACACAGGCTTTTTGTTGGAAACAGCAGCTCTAATGTTACTTTTTTTCTATGACAATACCTTTATTTTATTGGTAAATCATATGTCTCAGCTGGCTGCATTTGTCCTACAGAAAGGAAAAAGGCATTTGCCAATTTAAAGGAGTTTGGGGTTTTGTTTTTCCATTATGTATTGCAGAAAAAGAACATGTTGCTTTTATTTTCACAGGAGAGAAAGTCTGGGCTGGAGAAAGTGCCTCGGTAAGCAGGAGTGGGGAGCTGCTCCTTGGGTGGGTCAGCCTGAACCTGTGTAGTACAAAAAGAGATTAGCTCCAGACAGACTCCCATTTATCATAAGGATCTTTTTGATTGTTTCCTTCATTCAGCCAATTAAAGGCTGACAACCTCAACCTGGACTTGCCACACTGGCTCTTGTGCCAACCCAATAACAGTGTGTCACAACCAAAAATGTCCAGCCATCCTTTATGCTCTCCATGCATCCAGTAGATCTTTCCCTGACCAGTGGGATAGATCCCTGGTGCCTCAGCATGGTAGGACAGTCCCTTCAGCCCTGCTGGATGTCAGAGGTGACTGAAGGGACAGTGACTCACGGAAGTGACAGTGGCAGAGCTGGTCCCCTGAGCTACTGAGGATTTCAGTGGGAATGTCAGGTGAACACAGATTAATAATTTTGCATAAACTGTAGTGAAAAGGCCATGGCTCTATGTTTATGAATCCAACGAAAAGGTCAAGAGGAGCTCAAGGCAACGTTAGGAAACATATAATCGAGAAATGCCCCCTCAGTGCAGCTGCCTCTACAGTTTGTCATGGGTCTTGCAAGCGGCTGCCTCCACGGGGAAAGGGATCAGCTGCAAGAATCAGCACTGGGAACCGGGCTGGGTTACAGCCTCTCCTTCAGCACGGTGTTCATGTTACATGCTGCTTATTGTCATGAGGTAAGTAAACAAAAAAGTCATCGCATAATTGGCCACAGGGATCCCTGGAAAAAAACACAGCCATTGTCAGTGGGGAGGCTGTAACACCCCCACTCGGGAAAAAAAAAAAAAAAGCAAGGGGTATCTCTTGTCTCTGCTCCCTGACTTGTGTGCCCAGAGGGGAGAGGCAACTGCACAACCCAGCACTCATCCAGTTATCCTCAGCTCTTTCCTTCCAATGAGTGAGGGAGGGCCTGTGGTCACAGCAGAAACCCTAATTTAAAAAGTACACTAAGCTCAAGCTAGACCAGAGCTATGTCAAAGCGTCCCAAAGAAATGTGAGATTTCACAAAATCAAAATATCATGGCAAACTGAATGGTTAGGTAAAATGGAGACCTGAAGCAGAAGTGTTGAAGTGCTTTTCTCTCTCAGCAACAACAGTCCTTCCTGTTGAGGAAGTGATTTTAACTTCTGAACTGTCCTGGCATACAGTTGGAGGCAACACTAAATACCAAAACTCAAAGTCTAGAGGAGCACATTCCTCGGATTTTATAACATCTGCTACGGTGAGCCAAGGTAGTTGGAAACATGCTTAACTGAGCCCTGTTGGACATCAATCTTTAAAAAAAAAAAAAAAAAAAAAAAAAAAAATTGTCTTGAAATTGAAAACCCAGTTTTTAAAAACAAAAACAGTGTGTGGGATGGAGGGAAAATAAATGTGGGTAACTTTGAGCCAAACTTTTAAAGAAAGAAACTAGAAGATATGTTTTATAATGTGCACAGAGAAATATGCTTTCTACAGCACTGACATCAGCAAAGAACATGATTAAAGAAATTACTTCAGTGTCAAAATCTATCATCCTTCTACCACCTGCAAATCTCATGTTTGCCTTAAAGCTGCAGCTATCAAATGAGGTGCTTAAGCACCTGCACTTAAGCTGTTCCAAGGAAAAAATCCTTTCTAGACCTTGTGTTTTGAGGGAAAACCTGCAAATGCAGTCCTGAAAATATCAAAAGCCATTTTGTCACTTTTGTCAGTAAAACCTCATGATTTCCTTGTTAGTGCCATGAATCCAAGGATTTTGAATTAAAACACTGACCCCCTAGCAACAGCAATACTGTGACTCTGAAGCATCTCTTCCCAGGTCCCAAATGGCACCTTACAAACTGTAGAAGCACCACTCATGCTGATGCTGCTGTGCTCATGGTGGTCTGTAGGGCCACACCCCATTATCTCAGTCATGGGACTGATCTGACTTAATATTCCTCTTCCCTGACTAAAGTTTGTTGTGTGGTTTTTGGTTTGTTTTTTTTTTTTTTTTTTGTTTTTGTTTTTTTTTTTTTTTTTAAAGCCAGTTCAGTTCTTGAAGACCTGCTTAAGAATAAAAGAGGGAGTAGTGATGTGTCATATGCTGAAAGTGAGAATCAGTAGTGAGGTGGGAATACTGAGTTATCTTATAGCTTCCTGCATCTGCCTCTAATTGCTCTATGTCGTACATCCTAGCCTTACCTAAAGTACATTTCTAAGGTGTACTTTTATATGTCCTTTGCTATCATGTGAGATTTTCCTCCACTTTTCCCATCCTGGCAAGACTTGGTTAAATCCTGCCTGCCGAGGTACTTAAGAAACCTGTTTCTCTGCTTGAACAGGTTTAAAAAATAAGTATTTGTTCAAAATGCCTTGGACAAATGCCCCGATTCCTGCAAAAGCGGCAAGTTTAGCAAGACAGAGGTGGAACTCTTTCTGTAAGAACTCTGCCAGCAAAGACCTTTTTCCATTTGCCTATTGGAATAAATATTTATTGATTTAACAGTGTACTTTGGCATGGAGTGACCCTCCTTGACTAGACATAATGAATGACCATAAAAATTAATTCAGAACTGCTTGAAATCAGAGAACATCTATGCTTGGCTGCAGCTCACAAATTCAGCAAAAAAGCATTCTTCATCAGTTAGTTTGGATATAGCAAAGGTAAAATCTTTATCGTCTCCTCACATGTTATCCACATTTTTTTTTTTTTTTTTTTTTTTTTTTTTTTTTTAAAATACAGCATCTGTGTGCTTCTTTGTGATTGCATGTGCTTAGCAATGTTTCCACTCCACTAAAAGTCTATGCATTATTCACTCATTAATGTTTTATTTATTTATTACTCTCAAGGCAGAGTGCTAGGGGCTTTGCATTTACAGTGTACCAAGTGACAGCTAAGGCAACCTACAACTATTTCTTGCCTGCCAACAGTTGCCCCACAGATAAAGCACAGGCTGAACTCCCATGGATTTCCACTAGATTAATTCTGGTCTTCTTATTTCCACCACTTTTCAACTGGCACAGCTCCAGCCTTTTGAAAAGCTCCTCATTATTCACATTAGTGTAAAAAAATGAAGAACATGTCTAAAAGACTGACAAATTCAGGCTCTGGGAGACTCAGTGAGGAGAGCTAATTCCAGCATCCAGGACCCTTCACAGGGAACACAGCAGCCTCCTCTTATTTAAATCAAAATAGCTTAAGTTTGAATTACACTTCTGGAAGTGGCATTGTTTTTTTTTCAGAGGGAAAAAAAAAGGTATTCCTCAGATAATGAGATCTCAAATCAATTGTGGCTGCAGTAGTAAAATCAGCATGTGAAATTCCAGGTGAAGATGAACCAGAAGACTGTGTAGGTTGGGGAGTGTTGGGATCCTGACACTGGTTCACTGGGTTATGGCAGCACCGCTTTTGGAGAGGCCTGGAGCCACTCTCTGCTCAATACTTGTCGCACCAAAACACATGGCAGAGGTGAGCCCGTGTCTGCCTCAGGACTTACCCTTTTCATGAGACGTATGGTACCCGGGCAGTGGTTTTACCCACAAGTGAAGGATCTCAGTCTCCTGCTGGGCAATGACAGCTGAAACTCTCTCTGAGGTTTATGTTAATAATGTCTTTCCTTATCCCTTTCATTAGTTCATTTTCTTACTCCACCTGTGGGTCAGATTGGTAATTGCACTGTTTCAATAATTGAGCCTGTTTATTTTCTATAACAAGATTACTGTCAGTAAAATTCCTTGACATGGCCAGAGTTAATGTTTCCACATACGGAGGGTCCTGTGTCATTGTGAACAAATATTTTTCCTTTTTCCACATTCATGTAACAATAACAATGCAAAGTAATATATTTAATTACAGATGACTTAGACAGATGTGTGCTCTTATCCACTTTTGTTTCTTTCAGTTTACCACCAATTAATAGTTCTGATAGACTTTTGCCAAGTCAAGTCTGGAGTTATTCCCTGGTAACTGGAGATTGTATGCCCATGTATTCTGGTCTCTAACATTTAGGTATTTTATATATATTTTAGATCAGAAAACACAGTATGATAGCCCTACCAAAGACTGATGAGTTCACACTAGCAGTATAATACTGATATTGCTGTAACCCAAGACAATAGCAATATCCTACTTTCCTTGGTCCTACTCCAACATCTTTACTAATAGTTAGTTACATTTTTTTTTTTTTTTTTTTTTTTTCCCCCTGAACAGACTCACCATTTTATTCAAATTTTAAAAGCTCTGATTTTAGGTAAAAACTGAAAGGAGAAAGTCAAACTCCTCCTGCATAATGAGAATTGGGTTGCTGACTAATTGTTCTCAAGGAGCCTGAGCTTATTTTCTATATAATTTTACTGGACAGTAACAAAGCAATAATTTCTGTAGCTCCTTATGAACAGAATGTGAGGGAGGGAGAAACATACTCATAGAGTTCACCAGAGGCCCAGACCTGCTGGATGGGAAATAAACCTGGGAAAAATAGTTCTTAACTGATATGTAATACTATGTACCAAGAGGATTTACTTTCAAATAGTCTAGTTCTACCACCAATGCTGCAAGGCTGTTTGTAGGCAGAATCTGGAGTTTGCAAGGGAGTCCTCAGGGAAGTATGTGCAAGTACAGCCACTCAAAGGCAAGACATGTAGCAAATATAAGACTCCACTAATGGCTTCACTTCCAGGACACTGGAGAATGTGGGTTACACTTAGTTTTATCAGATTTCTCATTCCTAGTCTCTGCAAAATCCAATGTGACTGCAAAGCAAAGATTGTTTTTATTTAAAGTCAAGAACCTCACTAGAGTCCTGGGGTTAAGTGCTTTGCACAAACAACAAACACAATTAAATATGTTATGATAGAACCTGTTGTAAAATGCACAGTTCAGAGCTATTGTAACCACTGACAAAACCACTGTTGTTCTGCAATAACTCAACTCTGTGCATTATCATGAAATTTTTATAATTAAAGTACCATTTGCCTGTGGGGGAGTTGAGATTAGATCTGTAGCCTAGACTGTATCTGATCAGAATTCAGCCAAACTATCTGGATATCCAGAACATTTTAAGTGGTTACAGCAGGCATTTCACACTTCATTCTTGTAGCTAACGATTCTTAAGTACCTGCTTTTTTCAGCACTGGACACTGTGTTTGAGGACTACTTTCACAATTTTGCATTCTGTGATTGGAAGTGCCACAGTCTGATTTTTCTGAAGGATAACGGAAGTTACTCAAGGATTGATAAGGCTGACAGTGCTTTGTCTTCTTATTTTCAAAGCTGGAAACATTGCCTGGATTGATTAGCGCAGGCGTTTCCAGATGTAGTTTGTTCAGGCATTACCAATGATGGCAGCAGCTGCAGCTTCTGCATCTAGGTCTAAATGCATGGATGGCATCTGGCTTTCTGAGCAAAAGTCATATAGCACTTTGAAGACATTAGTGTAGTCAATAGTGATACATAGATCACAGCTGGCAAACCTTTGTGTTTGCATATTTCAGCAACTGATGTGGTCAGGCCCTTACTTGAAGCTCTATTGTTTTCTTTCAGGAAGTCTCTCCATAATTTGGCTTTTGGTGTCTTCCCAAGCTATTTCACACATACAACTTTAGTCTGCTATAGTAATGCAAAATCATTGCTGAAGTCCTGATCAGACCAGTTAGGTCCACTCTGAGAGCAAGATATGAAATTCATCTGCAGAAAGAGTGGATCCGATCCACCTGCATATTGTGAAAGAAAACATATAGAATGGCATGATTTTCTGCTCATCTTAATATTTTCAGGAAAGACTATGAGAAATTTATGCCAATGTTTCTTTTCTCTGTTGTCAGTGTAAAGTGCTATAAAAAAGTTCCAGAGATGACTAAATAGGATGGGAAATGGTTCAGGTTAGATACCAATCTCACATTAGTCTAATATATCATGTGTGTAATTTTACAGTTGCAGTGGATTAAATAGTAATCATAGCCTAGTTGGCATCCTAGTGGAAATCAAAGGATATAGAGGATGCACATGATCTATTTTAACATTTGGTCTCAGGTAACACAGAGCTGGCTACTACAAAATGCCTTCTCCTCTTACATTTGCATCCACAGCCTTTGTACTTGCCTTGTCTCACACAATATATAGCCACACACACACAGAGTGCCCTGAATTAAGCATCACCTTTTTGCTAGCGTAACTGTGTCAGCCAGGACTATATACACATATGCTTGCAAAATTCTTTAGAGAAATGTAGTTCTATACGCTGAAGTTTCCTTTTTGCAGGATTATGTGCTCCAACACAAGATTCCCTGCTCCTAAACGTTTTCTAGAGAAGTTTCTGAAAGGTAGCTGTGAAGAATATGTGTAAATCCTCTCCCACACTCCCCTTTGGATTGTTATCTACTGCACAAAAGAGGTTTATTTCTTCCCAGAAGGAGAGTAGGAGACAACCTTAAAGGCTTCATCTCCACTAGAGGACGAGAGCAGTGCTACCAATCCCCTTCAGTGCAGGTAGATGAGGGTGTACAGCTAAGGAGATCTAAAATACAGAGTAGTATTTCTGTTGGTTGTACTTAATAAACAGAGAAAGTTTTTTCTGCGCTTTTCTGTATAAAAACTCCAGTTGCAAATCATGCATGTTCTTGGTTGTAGGGTTTTGCAAACAGTGTTCTTGCATGAGCTGAAAAATACTTCAATTCACATGTAGTTTAAATTTTCCCTATTAGTGATAGAGCTGAAGAGGCCTGTGTGTTTTGTTTAGTCTATCATCTGTTCAGAATAACCTATATTTGGAAATATATTTCCTATCCAGTTATGGGGACGGCAGAATGTAAATAACTCAGCAGTTTTTTGTTATTTTAAAGCTACCACATTTGATCTGTTGATCTCTGAAGCTTTTCAGAGGCCTTTAGTACATAAATGCAATGAAGAACTAATGTTGCAGTGCTGCTTTAGTTTTTGAGGTTTGGGGCTTTTTTTTGGTGAATACCAGGTTCTTATGGAACCATACTTTATTGTATAAATTCCCATTGGCCTTTTGGATGCATAGATCATCATACCTTGCAGCAGAATGCTTTTCATATAGAGTTAGATTAGACTCTTTTGGTGATAACATACCCCTGCAGTGCAGTTATGTAGTGAAAGGGCAGATGTCTGTTTTGTGCAATTATGTACTATAAAAATATGAATCCCAGATGGTTAACTAAAGAACTTTGTCTCTTTCTTTTTTTTTTTTTTTTTTTTAATGGTCATTTAGATTTCTTTAACTTTACTAACTTGTTCCATGTTTTCTTTTAATACATGTTCAACCTCTGTTACAGGCACTAAAGATGAGATAGATAGAGAACCTTTATAAAGAACTAATTAAGCTAAAACATCTGTTTTCAGTATTTTGTGGGTAGTGATGTATGATGTTCTGGCTATCATCACACCTGATATGTATTCATTGCAGAGAACAAATCTTTATTTGAATATAGTGGAGCAAAAAATGCCCCTTTATTAATCTGATGTACACTAAATAACTTTGCATTTGTTACATGGATGATAAATATTTGGCAGATAAATTTATAAACACTTCCACGTTTTATAGATTTATACTGTACACAGTCATCCTACACAGAGCATGCCCTTTCACAAGTATACAGACAGCTTTCCTCAGGGGGCTTATTCAAAACACTTGGTCAAACATTCTGAAAGTTGGCAATCTGATACAGAGGAGCATACTGGAAAGATGAGTTCACAATTGTGCCGGCTGGACTTGAAATGAAAATTTCAGAACTCCGAAAGAGAGATTTATCAAGGCACACACATGCAAACACATATATACAATAGTGATGACTGTAACCTGCTTTACAGGAGATCATACACAGCAGTAAAGAAAGCAAAGAAAGAAAGAAACAGAGAGGTCAGGACCATTGCCAAGATCTTGTTGGAGATTAGCCGATCTGTAAGTAAACATGTATAAATGGGAATCTGACTTCTAAGTAGCTCATTACCATATATACAATATGTACATGTGTCCTTGCATTAAAAAATGGAGACTGTCAGAAATGGTTATGATTTCTTTGACAACATATGCACACTAACACACCTGCACTTCTGTACTTTAAAGACAGTTTGAAAAATTGTACTCCTAGTTGTCTCAGAGCAGTTGGCAATTTGAGTGGAAGTTTAGTAGGAGAACCTAGGAGCAGAAAACAGCTCACAAAAAACTAGGAAATAATTCATTTCCTTCTGTGGCTCAACATCAGAAAATGCTGACAAGTTTTTAAGAAAATTGGTAACCCAGCAATGACAATAAATTACAGTGAAAGCAAAGACGTCTACTTTCAGTACCTTGTACTTGATGCTTGACTTCTGCATGCCACTACCTGCAAAGGAAACTGATCACTTAAAAAATCCTATCTGATTATGTATAGTACATTGTTGTACGTATTTGAGGCCAAGTTTGAGATACAATTTAGTTGGCACAATGTTATGAAGCTGAGCCTAACACAGCAAATTTTTGGAAAGCTTTAATTTGGATTTTTTAATACAATATTCTATAGAAAATGGTTAAATTAAGCTGTCAGTTGATTTATTAGGCTTCCAGCATTGGATGTTATTAAAATCCTTTTACTGATTGGGAAACATTACATTCATAGGAAAAAGGCAGGCTAAAATTATTCATGTTAAAAATAAAGGATAAAATAACACATTTCTCTCACAAGAGCAATTCCAGCATGACAGTATACACAATCATGCATTTAATAGTTTTGAAAGAGAAAGCTAAGATCCCAATTCTGCAAATTGCTGTTGATTTAAACAGGGACCAGTTTATACACAAAATACTAGTTTCATTTAGTACTCTGTAGGATTCTAAACTACTAGGAAGAAAATAAATACAGTTAATAGCAACTGGGTGCATTTTTAAAAACTCTATAAATGAGCTAGCTTTCCTACAATGTTAATTTCATACCTGCTCTCATTTTTGTTGCAAATATCGGTGAAAACTTTAATTTCACCAGTTAAGCACTGATGAAACCAGTCACTGTATCAGAAGGAATCTGTGGCAGGAAGAAACAGCAAAGAGCCCGTAAGGTTTCTCCGAAAGAGATGTTGGGAGGCTGTGCTTTATAAATTGCTCTCTAAATTTTAATATTTTCCTTTTCCTTCTAAACTTTTGGTTTTAATCTATGTTTACAGATTTCCAAATAGAAGGTACTAGAAACTATATGCTCTAGTCTCACTCAGTGAGTATGCTTCTCTTTTGGAAAGACCCACTGCTTCCCAAAAGTACTATCATGTCAGCATTGCTACCCTTTCATAGTTTCCTCCCACAGGTTTGGCATAGACTGGTATTCAGTCTGTGAAGACACAGAACATACGGGGGGGGAAAAAAAATGTAAGCTGCTTGGGTTTGTTTCTTTGTTTTGATCTTAGTATAGAGTTGGCTTTGCTATAACAAATATACAAGGTTAAGTCTTGTGGAAGGAATATGCTCCTCCTTCTGCTGCTTTCTTGGTTTTGCAGAACGCATGCATGTCCCCCACCAGAGAAAGCACACTGCAAAGGGTGAACATGCTGTGAAGAGGAAAGGAGAAATGTAGCAGCTGCCAGAGCTTTTGAAATTGCTGTCTCCACCCTCACTGCTCTGTGTGCATGTGCTGCTATTTTCACACTGTATTTGCTTGAATTATAATGGCAATTACTTTATACAACACGAATTACTGTAGAAGATCTTTGTGAGAGTTAATCATTAATTGAAAGACACCCTGGCAATGGCTCTGTTTCAGGTTGGTCAAAGATTGCTGATAAGAACAGCAGCAAACAATTGTTTAGCCACATTACTAGAGTGACAGCAGCTATGTACGCAGAAACAATGATAAACATACAATACAGAAAGACACAGACATTTTCTCATATGTTACATAGAAGTTAACATGTTGAGATCCCCATGGAACATGTTGAAGGACTTTTAGTTGAATAAGACAAAATCCATCTCTTTTGGTATTTTATGTATCTGAGAGTGCTGTGTCTCCTAGTCACTGGAACATGACCAGTGCCTTTGCATCATGTGCTGGTTTGCTGCTTTGCACAGTGTGGTGGTATTGGGGAAGGCTACAGTGAATTCAGAGCTCATTTTTCAGACCCTTTCCGGAGTTCCCTTTCAATGATCAAAACCTAATGGCCAGCTGAGATGAAATTTGGCATCCTAACAATTTTGCACAAGAACAAGTAAAGGGTTCTGCATAAGAAGCAGAGCAGGTTGTTATCTGTGTTCAAAGCATAAAGCAAAATGCAGAAAGTAACTGTCACTGAGAATGGTATGAGAATCTGGTTTGTAAGGCTTACATCTATCTATGTTATAGGGAGGGCTATGTGTATATATGTGTGTATACTCACCCACAAGTGGTTTTCTATGTGTATTCACCACTAGCTGCAGATATTTCTTTCCAATATACAGTATTATATAACTGCAGGCTAGGATTTAAGGAAAACAGCTGACAAAAAGAAAAGTGATTGAACCCTATGCCTTGAAATATTACTCTTCATAGTTTGCATTTCATTTGATTCCATTTCATTATTTTTTCCTGAACCCCTTCTTTTGAAGGATCATCTTTTCACTGGGTAAGACAGTTTTACATGAGATTCACAAATTACTTTTACCACATAGCCAGTGCGGGTTAAGCATATATTTACAAGGCAGTCATTAAGAGGATAGAATACATGTTTTATAGCTTAGAAAACATGCAGCATTATCAGAGAGAAATAGGTGAAAACTCAAGCTCTAGACAACAGATGAAACTGGAGCTCATAAGACATTGGACTCTTGCTGAGTAGTGTGCTTGCGATGAGTTAGGAGTGCTGTCCATTAGCAGCAAGTAGATCCAACTTACTTGGTCAGGACTACTGGTGAAAACTGAGTGTCAGGTGGTAGATGTCCAAAATTAGAAAGCAGGAGACTGAGCAAAAAAGCAGATCCTGAGGATCTAGGCAAAATGAACTTAGGTGGTTAGCTGTGGAGAGAGTGATGAAAGTCAGCCTGCCAGCAATTTCTCTCTCTCACTTTCAGACTGATGTGTCTGGCTACGGCTCAGAAATGTGGATGGCCAGAGTAGGGGCAAGATTTCTACAAATCTTCTCAGTAATGTGACATAAAAATGCATATTCATGCATACCCTGTGTATAAGGACAATACTTTTTGTGTCAGGTCATCATACAAATACCTTTGTTGTTAAGTAATCTCCAATATTTATTGGACTGTGTACTGGTAAGAAGCAAGCAATATGTTTCAGACATTTGTCAGGCAGGGAGGTTTGTTTACCCCAGAAACCAATCACACCTGTATTTTTCCCCTTTTTTTTTTTCCTAGTATTTTGGTCCTAGTAAATGTAGCTTGTGTGTATGTTGTGGGAAGAGACTGCCAAAACTTACCGATTTATACACTTTTAACTGGACAGAATGTACTCCAAGGGCTAGTATACATAGCTACATATTACAGGCCACTATCTTTGAAGATAATTCAAACAAAAAACGTAAAAAATCAGGCCCATTTTGTCTTTTTCTTGCTTCTGACATATTAAGTCACTGCATCAAAGAAAGGTGCTAAATGTGGATGAAGTTCTATATAATACTTTTACGCATCTATGTAGCACTATTGAAGGAAATATTGAAGGATCCTTCTTCCTCTGCAGGAAGAAGTAGGGTAATTGCCACTGCATTGGAAAAAAAAAAAGAATATGGATAGATATCAATAACGGATCCAATGATATTTTGCATCACTTGGTTGAAAATATCAATGTTAGAAGAAAGGAAATGAGGTTGATTTCAGCACATGGAGTGGTTGTAGACTGGATAAGGGTAAGTGAAGGTGAGTGAGATCTGCAAGTAGCATTATATATTGGTGCCTTCTATTTAATTCAGGTTCTGAACTGAGTACCAGATTTCCTGCCTAACATGTCTCTGCTAATTTCACATCACTGCCTGGTCCCTGTCTTGCCTCCAAACTGCACGCAAAAGCCTGTCTTTTCATGCTGTGTTTCCTGAACTAGTAGCATTGGAAAGTACTAATTCAGGCAAATACCTAACATTTAACAGTAAGTTTAATGAACAAGAAGGCAGGAAAAGCAGAGGAAAATCAGTCTTTCCCACATGTTTTCTTCTGGAATATGATTACTGAACATGTGTTTTCTTTCAAGACTCTAGAGGAAGTGAAGCATTTCTGTTTCCATTTCTTGTGTCTTTGACCCCCTGACTGAAAGGTTTCAATTTTTAACATTGTGATTGAAATTTCAATTGCATTTCCAGGTTATTAAACAGGAAACGTGTCTTGTAGGTTGTATTAGCATGATAAAATTTTGTTTAGGTAAAGAGGTGTGAATGGATGTAAACATCTTTCTCTGACTAATGAAGATTGTTTTAAAACTCACAACAGAGAAGAGAGTTAAAGCCCAGCACGCTGTGGCTGTCCATATGAGGGACTGAGGAGTATATCATATTGCTAAGAACTGGAATCAGCAATTGTGCCTCAAGAGCAGTTTCATGAAGATAAATCTCCATAGTGGTAGAAAAAGAAAACAAGAACAGAGAATAATATTTCCTACAAATGGAGCTGAGCACAGAAAAGAAGATTCAACCGTATCTGTACCCACAACAGAAGGAGACCAACAAGGGCCATTCTGAAAGGATGCCCCTCCTTCAGCCTTCTGGATATATAGGGAATGTGGAGTCTCCCTGCCTCACAAGGGTAAGATTGTCTGAAGGACTTCTGAGCTCACTTTCCATCTTGGTTTAAAAAAGGATGGCCAAACTGTAAAAGATATGTGGCAAACCTTCTTATGGAATGTTACTATGAAGCAAGTGAGAGTATGAGCAATGAATTTTGGCTTTCTTTAAGATTGGACTTTTGGTAAGAAAAGCAATTTGAGATGGAATGAATGGAATGACATGAAGAGAAAAAGAGTAGAGCTTGAGTTATCAGTCTTACTTTGGCCCACTTTTCTAAGATGATGAACAAAGAGTAGAATATTGGAGCCATCAGGAAGGAGAGCTAACACCTTTTCACCTGTGTCAAAATTTTGTAGTGTACACCTCTGGAAGGACACTGGCTAAAATCAAGCACAGAGGAGGAATGCTTCCTCTCATATAATTAATTAGAAATTCCCTTCAGCACTCCAGAAACCATGAGCACCTAATCCTGGTTCCCTTGCTAGGAATCCGTGCTCAGCAATCAATGCAATGCATACCAATTGTTGTAGTACATGCTTCCAACCAAGGTGCTAACATGAATATCACCAATCTGGTTAAAATGTACAAATGAATAAGATGCTTTCAAGAAATATGAGTCTGCTAATTCAATCTCTACTATCAAAGACCCTGTAAGGAGTAAAACTAATTAAAAGAAAATTTCTTTGCCAAAAGTGAAAACATGTGGTCTCTCTTGTGGACAGTTTTCAAATTTTCAAGTCGTTGACTGTCACAGTGACTATGATTCTAAATGCTGTCAGTCTTCCTCTGTCTTCAGGGGCCATTGTATTTTTTGTCATTGCTGTCGTTGGGATGAGTCTTTCAGCTTTACAGGAAAGGAGCACTAGACCTAATATCCTTCTTCAATTTAGACTTAAAGGAGGTTCCAATTAGTGGTCAGTCAGTTCAGTGACCAAGACAGACAGATAGGCAGTTCTGATTATATATGTTTGATAGCTCTGATACACAAATGCTATCAAATTTGGTTCTCTCTGTGTGTATCAGCAATCTAACCAGGCCACTAAGTGATTCTTTGTGTAAAATAAAAGTGAATAGACATAGGAAGGAAGTGCAATTCCTACTGTCCAATATTTATTACCTGATATAGCTTTGGAAGATACAAAAAAAAGACAGATTTGCTAAATACCATCCAGATCACTTTAGTTTATAACATAAATAACATTTGTGTCCAGATCTCCATAGATTAAGTATTTCTGTTCCAACCTATGGATTGTACCTATCTAATCAAGTATTTATAGCTTGAAATTGCATTAACTTTTATTGTTTTAATGAGATAAATCTTTACTGCAGTCATGCCCAAACAATTGATTTTTCAAACAGCTTTGATGCTGGCTTGCACTCTAGTTCTGCCAAATTTGTTGAGCCAACCGTCTCAGCGGCTAGGGAAATTCTAGCTTTAAGTTTTAATATGTTGGAAAAGTTAGTGGATTTTTTTTCTTTGTACATCTCTTCCATTTATGTTTTCTTCCATTTCCTATCCACTATTCTTTTTTTCCTTTTCCTATCTTGGAACATTCACTCTAATTCTGGACTTGGTAAGGTCCATATAGTTGGGAATTTTGTTCATCTTTACTAATTCCTGTTGTTGCTGTATTCCACTCCATCCAGATTTAATTGCATTTTATGACATAGCCAGAATTTATGATAAGAACCAGCACTGAAATCATCATAGTTTTACATGTAATGAGATTTTAGTGTGTTAACCTTGAATTGTAGCCCTCAAAAGTTGGACCTTATTTTTCTGTGGCCCATTTTCTCCACACTGATCAGGTGGCATGAATTGGTGGATCTGAATGTTTTTCAGAATTACATACAGAGATGGATAGAATATACTACTTCAAGCAGACAGTGCATAGCAAGACAATGTAATATTTTACCATTGCTGTTGATATTCACTCCAAACATGTACAGAGGCTTCAGATTTCAAAATAAGTTGTGCAGTAGGTACAAGGAGGTGGACACATGCTACTAATGAATGGCACAGAGAAACAGGGCTCAAATATAATTCTCACTGGAGAAAACAGCCTTGAATTAATTAAAGCTATGGTTAGTGGACAAAAGCCACAGATGCAAAACTAAGGCCAGCATTGTGTTCTTAACCTGGAACTTGACAAAAAAATAATTCTTCCTCCTGTTTTTTTTAACACAAGTTAGAAATCTAAAAGACATGTTTAAATCAGATTTAAATTTAAAATATTTCATCTCAAATATCTTGACTGATTATACTGCAAAATAAACACATTTCTTAAACTTTATTTCTTACTATATCATATTTAAATTATCAACATCAAGAAAATGCCCACTAGTTTTCCACACTCAAGCTTTTTAAATTCAGCTACTTTTCCCATTTGTTAATAGCAGAAAACCACATCTTGGGCTAACATTTTAGTGCTACAATGTGTAGCACAGGCATTTGTTAGTAACTGAAAAATATAACTCTGGAATCAGTAAATTAAACAGTGAACTTTAATGTAATGAATGATTAATCATCTTATGTGGACTTCTATTGACTCTTTCATTATGACTAAGACCATGACTGACACAGAACGCAGTGATAGATATTACTATGCAAAGCTAAGTTCACATATAGGAGCAGAAGAAAAATTAATGAAAAAAGTCTATTTTACTACACAATGACCTTATCTGACAGCCTAATTTCTTTGGCAATGATTCAACCACTTAATAAGTGTTGTCAGATATAATTAAAAAAATACTGATAATTTTTTCCTTATATTTTATAGCAGATTTGTTCTTTGAGACTTGAAACTGCAGATAATTCATCAGCTGATACAGGTTGTCTTAGCTCCACTGAAAGCAATGTCAGTTTCTGTCATCAAAGGATCTGCTAATTTTATAAATGTCTTTGTATTATATATTTAATGCTAACATTTTAAAGAGACTCCACAGACTTTTACAGAGCAGTAGGACTGGTGGGGAATGCTTTACTGTAATCCAGAACAGTCCATAGCATATCGCTTAGAAGGAATATATTTACTACCAGTTATTCTCCATCCTTGCACTTAGTCTAATGAAAATATTACAACTCCCTGCCGCTTTGTCATAGCTTCTTTCTTAATGGCCTTTCAGAGAGACATTGAAAAGTGTTAAACGGTGAGATATCTCTAGAACTATTAAAAGTCAGCTGAGAAAATGGTTATATAAAGAAGTGTATAAACTGTGAAAATAATTAAGACATTTTTAATGATTTCTTCTCTTTTTTTACATATATTTAAAAAAACACCAACTTTTGAGATGTTTTAATTACATAATACTCTGTATTGAATTTATGAGCTGACTAAATTTACTAGGTGGCATTCTATGAACAGATATTTTTATAACCATTCTGTGACAAATAAAAATGTATTAGAAGCATAAATACTAAACAAACTTCTGAAAGCATCTTACTTTTCATACAGTTCACTGTTCTGATTTTTCTTTCATACTTACAACAACGTACATATTTGCATTGAATCACTCCTGGATTAAGATAAATTAATTTCTAAAAATGGCAAAAATATTCCAAATGCCACAAGTGGAAAGAAAACAAATTTTTTTCTGGAGAATCAGCACTAAAGAGTGAAAGGGTTTATTGTGTTATTCTCTTTGCTGCTTACCCATATGGGTGTTTCATTTCCCGTGCAGTAGCTGTTGCCTTCTCCTCAGCAAATACGAGATGTACTTTAGGCTGAATCTGCCTAAAAGGGTTTCCCAAGAAAGAGACATTGCTACAAGTTTTTACCATCTAAACACAGCTGCAGAAGGTCAGCATTCTCCATCCTGATGCATTCTGTAGTGTTTCTTGATTTATGCTACATGCACTGATAAGGTTAACATTCTCTGTACCAATACTGATTGACTTGCCTGTCTGTATTGTTACAAAAGCTCACAATGTCATGGCCAAATTTATCACATATTTTTATATAATATGGCTGCTTGCATTTTAAACCTAATTATCAGTAAGGTTTTACCTTCCTGGACATGTCACTGAAAGTGTTTTAAGAGGTAGCTTTGCCGTTTGAAGTTAGGTGGTTTTGAATAGCAATGTATGCAAACAAAAGTGAAATTTAAAACTTTCATACAGAGATTTCTAAATCTCTGCCACTCCAAAGTATCTTTTGAGTTTGATTTCTGACATCTGAGCACTCTACTAAGAGTTGAGAATCTGAAGCCTTTGCACCATCGATCAGGAGAATTGACATTTGTACGAAGAAATAAATAAATAGTAAATGGCTTTTTCCAGTTACATCAACACCTGTGTTCTTGTATCAGGAAGCCGAAGTCCTACCAGACCTCCACATACTAGAACAGTAGAAGCAAGAAGAATAGGGATTGACTTGGTAATACCAACAAGGGAACCAAATATTAAGTTTCCAAGTACAGCTGCTGCTTTGCATAGTGCATTCAAAAAGCCAAAGCCTGTTGCCCTAGAAGAGAAAACAGAGAAAGTTAAAAAATGAGTGGAAGAGTAACATCTTTGAGACAAGTCCTCAGCGGGAATAAATCAGTATAGCCCCAATATCTTAAACAGAATTTATGCCAACAAGGATTCTGTGCTTGTTTTTATAATGCAAAATCAAAGCTCAGCTACTTATGCTGCCTCAGGGACCAAAATATGAAATGAATGACTGAATAGGTAGGTTTGTACCTCTACAGTAGATCAAAGGACTTGCAAATGAAAATTCAATAACACTTAAAATGCTGAATTGGGAGACAGGAGGTGTCAAGTAGCTCTCTTTTGAGAGCTACTTGGAGATTTGGGAAAGAAGTTATTAAAATAAAAATTCATCATCCTGGGGCACTGAATAGAAAATGATTTTTTACAGGAGGCATACATGTTCAACCAGTGTTTTTTCAAAAGTCTAACGAGACCTCCAGTAATAATGAATGTTTGTTGGTTAAAGAGAATAGGGTATAAATAAACCTGCTTGGTGCAGAAAAGATATCTGAGAAACTTTAGAGAAAATGGAAAGCAAATAGATTGGCAATAGAAAGTATGACACAGGCAATTCAGAGGGGCTCCTGTATTGCTGTGGTGTGATTTTGGTAGTCTGGATTAAGTATTTTAGATGTTTGGTAGCCTGTGCATAGACATATTATCCAGACTGCCACCATTTTAGTAAACTGTGTTTTGACATGACATTATGATGCATAGTTGCAAGAATAACCTTTTCTTACGAAAAGTATCCTAACAAGAAATCATGTATGATAGTAGAGTCTCTCACATAAATCATTCAGAAGTGAAAGAGAGAAGGACTATGCAGAGCTTACACTGTGCTCACTGTGATAAAATAAGAAGAATCAGGACTATAGATTTTTTTTTTAACCAAAATGTTTCATTCTTGTTAATAGTAAGTACTGCCCAGTCTGAACAGCAGACCATGCTGATGGTCCCAATGACGACAAAGAGCCCTAGCTGTTGTACATGTGAGGGAAAGGAAGAAGTCCTTTTTTTAGATGTAACCTGAATTCCTAGGAAGTAAATTGAAGAAAATTCTACAGGAGCTCTTAAAGAGCAGCCCAGACAATCAACTTGAAGTAAGTAGACTTGATCCCAGCTGAGAGCAAGGATATGATTTCTGAATGTTCTTCACAGAACAGTTTTTTGAATTCTGAAGACAGCAAACCATGGTATCAAGGGGGAAGAGATCTTCTGCCCAAAGCAAATGGTGGACATGGCCACAGTCCAGAGTGTCATTCGCTCATCTTCTCTGCTCTTCTGCAAATCTGGGTCTCAGTAGTGTCTATCAGTCAGGTCCTTTGGTGTCATACATCCAAGTCTTATACTGGGGCAGAGGTAGAATATTCTGTCTAGCACAGTTGGCCAGGATATAGGGTTCTCAGCACTGTCCATTCCTGGACTGTATTTGACATGCTGTGCTTCAGAATTGCACCAGTTCTAGCATATTCAGGGACCCTGCACCAAAAGGATGGTGGCTCTAGATCCTTCTGGTGTAGTTCTAAATTGCTCTAGTTTGGTCTAAGCAGTAGAACTCTAGTTAACCCAGAGTCAATTCCAGAATCTGAACAAGATTCAGAAATGTGTTAATTTGAAGTAATGGTACTTTTGCTGTCAAAATCTTAAATCAGCTAAAAGGATGTTTGCAGAACAGAAATAAGACATGGAACAGACTAATTAATATACCTTTGAAAAAGTTTTTTTCCATTAATGTTAAATATACATTTGTCCTTTGAAAAGGTTTTTTTTCATTAATGTTAAATACTCATTTGTCCATGGTTGCAGATCAATGTCAACCCTCTTGCTTTAAACATTACAGAAGTAAAATCAGAAGAGTTGATATTTACTGTTCCAATGCCAGCTCTGTATATTATATGCCTTTTCTGACCCCAGGACAAGACACAAATTAGTCTCTTTTGATGGGTGATTATTAATAACAACAACAACAACAACAACAACAACAATAATAATAATAATAAATATTTTGGTGATGTATGTTTTGCAATCAGAAGTGTTTTGCTCTGTTTAAAATACCTGAGAATTAGCAAAGTAATTATTATTTTGTCTGAAGTAATCATAAATTCTTTTTGTGTAAATCATGGCACCCATCCAGACATTGCATGACAATAAATATCAGTGATATCTAAGGAAGGAGAGACAGGTCATTCTGATAGCAGAGCAGAAACTACCCAGAGAAACTGAAAAAACCCAAGCAGGAGAGATACAGATATGCCTCTTGAATATTCAAAGCCTTTACTTGCTTGTTTTTAATAAATGTGATTAAATCTTCAGTACTTTTTACATAATACTTAGTGCCAAGAAAAGACAAACATGTACATCCTGGAGATAAACATCTTGAAAGAGACATGCTCTGCTGTCTAACACTGCAGACCAGTGAGGGCTGACAGAGAGCACGCTGCTGAGAGCAGCAGATGAGGAAAGTTTGGAAGTGTTGCTTGTGAAACTTTCTCACAAAGAAACATTTGCAGCAGCTCCTTGTAAATACCTTCTCCAGAGGAGGAATTAGCAAGCTAAACTTTGCCCATTTTAAGGACGACTTCTGGAGAAATTGGTCCAGAGGAGGAGTGGGAGATGCACTGAAGGAAGCAGAAAAGAATCACCCTACTGGAGTAATATTTCAGGGTCTATGGGAAGAAGATCAAACCTCTACCACAGAAACATCTGTACTACATGCGCAGATAAAGCCCAGAATATCTGGAGGAAGATGACCCAGAATAGGGAGAGGCTTCCGAGAGGGCAGGAGGTCCAGACTGACACATTCAGAAACCTGGACAGGCTGGAGCCATGGGCTGAGCCCAACTGAAGGAGTCTCAATAAGGCCAAATGCCGGGGGCTGCCCTTGGGCCACAACAACCCCCAGCAGCGCTACAGGCTTGGGGAGGAGTGGCTGGAGAGCTGCCAGTCAGAGAGGGACCTGGGGGGGTTGATTGACAGCTGGCTGAACAGGAGCCAGCAGTGTGCCCAGGGGGCCAAGAAGGCCAATGGCATCCTGGCTTGTGCCAGCAATAGCGTGGCCAGCAGGGACAGGGAAGGGATCTGACCCCTGTACTCAGCACTGCTGAGGCCGCACCTCGATTCCTGTGTTCAGTTTTGGGCCCCTCACTCCAAAAAGGACATTGAATGACTCGAGCGTGTCCAGAGAAGGGCAACAAAGCTGGTGCAGGGTCTGGAGCACAGGTCGTACGGGGAGCGGCTGAGGGAACTGGGGGTGTTTAGTCTGGAGAAGAGGAGGCTGAGGGGAGACCTCATCGCCCTCTACAGCTCCCTGACAGGAGGGTGCAGAGAGCTGGGGATGAGTCTCTTGAACCAAGTAACAAGCGATAGGACAAGAGGGAATGTCCACAAATTGCACCAGGGAAGGTTTAGACTGGATATTAGGAAGCATTTCTTTCCAGAAAGGGTTGTTAGGAGTTGGAACGGGCTGCCCAGGGAGGTAGTAGAGTCCCCATCCCTGGAGGTATTTAAGAGTCAGGCTGACATAGTGCTGATGGATATGGTGTAGTTGGGAACTGTCAGTGTTAGGTTAATGGCTGGACTGGATGATCTTCAAGGCCCCTTCCAATACAGATGATTCTGTGATTATGTGATCTTCTAGGGTCAACAAGAGTGCAGGGAGGAAGAAGGAGCATGAAGAGGTAAGACTGTGGTAAAATAGATTTTATGACAAATAGGTAGGAAGAGGTTAAAGACAACACAGTCAGTCTGGAAAACAGAGTTTATGTGATAGGATAATAACAGGTTGCAGCTATTCTGAACAAGTCAGGGAAAGAAAGAGAGGAAAAGAATCAGAACTGTTCTAATTTCAAACTCATTTATGCACAAAAAAGTATTTGTAATGTTATGGTGATGACTGGCTGTGATCTGTGTCTGAACATGTAAATATAATTTCTTCAACTGCCAGTGCTGATGTAAAACCAAACTTGCCCCCAAATAACATCAACAGGAATAAAACAGTGTTCACGTAAAGAGTATAGACAACTTAGTCCTGCCTCCATATATTCAGAGAAATACCAGAACTCCCCAAAGAATACATAGATCTACCTAAGGCAAATCTGAATAGATAGAGGCAGGAAATCTTTGGAAAGGCAATAGCACAAAACATATGGGGATGTTTTATAATGTGTTATTTTATACTGCTTTATAAAGGTAAGCTGTTTCACAGATGCTATTTGCTTATATCAACTAGTTATAACAGGAGTCTGAATATAATTTTCTGAGCAATATGGGCCATTTCTTCTCATGTGCTGGTCTCTACAGATAGCACATTCAGGGCTGCCACTGTGCTTTAGATCTATTATAGGTTATATACCCAAGATTACCTTAATTAAGGTTTAAAGTAATTTTATAATACAATATCACTTATATCTGAGCAAAATGAAGGTAATTTGTTGACACTGAAAAAACAGTTCTGTTTAGTAAAATGGACTTATTCAAATTTTTCAGTTGTAAGGGGTCATTATTAGTCTAATCTTATTGTTATCAAATTATAAACAAAGAGAATAAGACAAAGTAAGCCCATTTTTATTGCCCTTGGCTGTCCTGATGATACAAAATGAACAACTGAGCAGTTCAATCTTTTAATTTTAAGCAGTTTTCAGATGTGTCCTCTCACCTAAAATGTGCACATTATTGGCAGGAAAAGTAAGAATTTTACAGGCTTAAGTAAAATGTTGTGAACTGTGCCTGACAAGCACTGTCACTATTCAACCTTCTGCCTTCACATCCTTCAATTTTAATATTGTATCTGAAAGTGAATTTGTTGTGTACTAATAGTCAGAATGAAGTCATTAAGCAAACTGTTGAGCTCTAGGAATAGCAAATTCAAACTTGTTGTTTTTTAAACATCTTTCATAGAATAGTGTTTGTAATTCAAAACAGCTGGAATCTGTATTAATTCATGCCTTTATAATTAATTCTACTGAATCCAGGGGAGTAAAAATAGCCAGGCAATAAATATGCTGCAATTCACATGCATAGATGAGCAGTCTTCTCTTGCAGTCTCTGCTACAGTGTTTCAGGAAAGTGGGAGTGTACAGAAAGTCTGCAAATGATGATCAAAGATGTGTGTCATCTCAAAGTCATGAATGAATGAAACAAAAAAATCCAAGCCTATATACACCAATTTCTGCTAGGCTGATCAGCTCTGGGTGAAGCATTGGCACAAAAACGTCTCTTTGATTTGATGATCAATCCTTATTACTAGCCAAGAGAGTTCAGTTGCAAGAATCCCTTGTCCAGCTAGAGAATGTAATTAAATCCTTCAGGCACATCAGTAAAATTATGCTGGTGAATTAATTTGGGTTTGCTTTTTTTTTTTTTTTTTTTTTTAAAAAAAAGTTACAGATTTTAGTATTGATAGGAGAAAAATGCAGAAGTCTTATAAAACTCTCAGGTATGAAAGAAAGCTGGATGTTAGGTAAAAGGAATTTTCCCCAGTGTAGTTTACTTCAATTGCTGAGAAAGCTGTGAAAAGAAAAACTCTTAACTTCCTTTCACTGAAACCCCACTAAAAAATGGCAAGAGTCCAAACATTTAAAAATAGAGGGATTATCCAACCCTTTAGATTAAAAGAGCTTGTTTCCTTTTTGCCACATATGCTCTTCTTAGACCAGGTGCTTATATTCCTATATAAAATACTTCAAGTCCACTTTTCCATTGCTGATAGAGTACCTGAAAACTTAATTGTCCTGCAGTGGAATGTTATTGAATGTGTAGCACAGATATTTGATAACTTTCATGACAGGGCTAGTGCTGACTCTATCCAGAAAGTTTCAAAAAACTCTGAATATCACTTTTGTGGGTGTCAATGATATGCAAAGTCTATTAAAACAGAGTTCTTGAATGTGCTATGGACAATTTTCTAATGTCGAGATATTTTAAGATATTTTTAAAAATTAATACAAAGATCCATATCATAGCCTGGCCAATTACAGCACTCAGTGTGCAAGTAAAACTGTGAAATTTACTTTCCTGCCTTGGATTACTGCCCAAGGCATTGCATAGGTTCAGCATGTCATGTCTCAAAACATTAACATGAAATTTCAGCAAAATGCAGATGAACTGCATCCACAGGATGGCAGCAGAAAAGTAGAAAATAGCTGTCAGGAACTCTACTGTAAGTCGATGACTGCTGTTATGATTCAAAAGAAGAGAAAACATTTTTTGGCAGCCACAACTATACGAATTTGGACTTAAGACACCCTGTGAATAATGGTTATTATTCTAGGATAGATTCTCAGGGCTCAGGAAAAGAGAAAAAAGATAAATATAATGAACTGAAGATAGGCAACTTACTTGTTCATTATGATCACACCCTTATGCACTTACTTCAGAGGTATTAAAAAAAGGCAAAACAGGATGACTTCATTTCATAGCACACCTTGAATTCTAAATATTCCTGGCCAAAATTCAAACCCAGATGTCTGGCAGCTGTAGTAAAACTGATGAATTGTTGGTTATCTGATACAATCTGACCTTGATTTACTCTGTGGGAGATGACCTATTTCTATTCTGCTTTTTGTTTAGGTTTGGGTTATTTGTTGTATCCACTCCTTGACAAGAGTCTTGGCTCATAAAGTTGATGCTTCCCAAGTTAATTCACAAGAAGATATTTCTCATTTATGAGAACAATTCCATTTTAAAGTCATAAAAATCTCAAAATATTACTTCTTCATAGAATTTTAACTCTCTTCCATTCATACATATATTACAGGCAGAACTAGGAAACAGCAATGTTATTGCAAGCCCCTCAGGCACACACATTACAACACAAGCCATAATTACCTCATCACACAATTTTTTTTTCCACATCACTCTGCCAGTGTACAGAATAAAGAGAGCTTGAGGGTAAGACATAAATGTGGTGAAGAAAACTTGGTTTCCCTCATCTGCTGCAGAAGTAAGATGCACTGTGAGTAAGGCTGGGGACTGCAAGACGAGAAAGCAGTCTCTTGGTTAAGGTAGTTGTGTGCTGTCAGGAGAAAGGATACAATCCCTACCCCTGCCACAGAATTCATGTATGATGTGAGCGAGTCACTTAAAGCTAACTAAGTGATCATTAAGTATGCATTTCACATTTTCTGGGCTGTAGTTTAGCACCTTCAGGTTTGTGTTGCTGAAGTGCTGAGCACTTACAGCTGCAGTGGAAGTTATGCTTTCAGCCCATTCCCTCTCCTAACAAGCTCAGTGATTGGATTGTTGATACCACACATACCCGACTACAGTTTTCCTTTTCTGATGGACAATATTAAAGTTGTTTTTAACAATATCTTTTTCTTCTGTGCCTCAATTTTGACATCACCTCCTTTCAAAGCAGTATATGGAAAAGCACTCTAGGAGTGCCCAAAAATGTTTGCAAGACATTAATAACTTTCCTTTAGAAAAGAGTTTCCAAGGTTATGGAATAGTTTGGTTTGGCCTTCAAGAGCGTCATGACCAACCAAAGACTTTTCAGAACCTGTTGACTAGTCCAGAATAGCACAGGCCATTAAGAAGTTAAGGCAAAAGGCAAGAGAAAAAAATGACACAAAAGATGAATTAATACAAGTTCTTTACATTGTGGAGCTGGGTTAACTTGCTTATTGGAAATCAGCTAGTTTATAGCTAGTCATGACAAGCATCCTATAAAATTCGTGTATTGAAAAGTAAAAAAAATAAGTTAACGTTATCAAATGATTGTTACCACCATGTGTTGTCTGGAAGACAGGAACCTGCCTATGACTAGCATTAGTAGCATAACTTCACCTTTTAACACAACTTCATCATCTACCTGAGAAGCATTTGAAATCTATACAGCCTCTAACATCTCTTATTTTAGCAGTTGTGCAAATCAGCTGAGATTTTATAAAGAACGTACAGGCAAATGTTACGCTAAAATGGTATAAAATCTGAAAGTACTCATCAAGAATATAGGACAAAATACTTAATTACCACAAATGCAGGCACTAGTAAATGAAAACGTAAATATGTAGATGAGTGTAAATGCATACAGAATCCAAATCTCCTAAGATTTTGAAGCAACCTTAACTCTGCCCTGTGGACAGCTGATGAACAGGAAACTAAAATGTTTGCTGTGTATCATACATGCTGCATATGTCCAAATTGTTTGCCACACCCCTATCTGGCCAATATGATCCCCAAATAACCTTGAGTACGATTTATGAAACACCTTTTGTATTATGCTGCACAATACTGGCAAAGCCCCAATGGTTTGGCAACTGGCTGGTCTCCAAGAGGAGTTGTGCAGAAGGAAAAGGAGGCTACCCAGCCTAGTCTCCTGTGTATGGTAGTGTGAACTGGCCTCCTTCCACACACTTTGCTTTCAGTCCAACCTACAGCTGCACTTTGCTGCTGGTTTGTGGTCATTTCACTGAGTATATATTTGAATGCTAAACCAGTGACAGAATGAGCAAAGTTGTTGTGCCTAGATTGCCTTTTGAGGGGAAACTGGAAGCCAGCTTCAGGAGCAGATTCACTCTGGATGCAGCTTAGTAGTGAAAGAGGGCATCATCTTAAGTATGAAGGACCTCATATCCAAACCCAGATCAGGGAGCTGCATGTACCGTATATGTCTGGAAAGACTGTTCAGCCCTACAGCTACTTGCAGAAGCTGGAAATTCCCAGCAAACTCTGGCAAGTTGTGGAGATCAAAGAAGTATTACAAGGAAAGACAGGACCATCAGAGGTAGGCAATGGTGGCTGTAAACTGTAGCTGGTTTTAGCTACAGTTAGAAATAGAACTATAGCTAAATAGAAGAGTAAGATTTCTGGGAAGCAGGTTAAGTCACTGTAGTTACTAATTTTCAAATAGTTCTATGAAACATGAAGCTTTGCCCCAGTCTAAAAAAAACATGTCCTGCAAGTAACTTCTAGAATTAGTCATTTCCTTATAGCCAACCTGACAGTGATGATTCCAACACTTTTGGAAATTTTTAGAAAAAATCTAATCTACAGTATATATCAATGTCTTTCCTGGTACAGGTAGATTTGTCCTATGAGCCTTTTTATATGAATAATACAAAGTGACAAGTTTTCTATCTGAGTAGATAGAAACCCCAACAACTCAGTTGCAAGTAAATTTCTGAGGTGAAATACCAGACAGCTATTACTGCACACATAAGCTTTTTTAAAAAGAAAAATAAGGAAGAATTTGCTATAATCTCAAAGTTAGCAGAAACTATTAAAAACAACTACTAGCTACAAGTACAGATGCCCTAGAATAGATATGTTAGATTATTTTTATCATTCCTAGTGATGATGAATATTTTTGTTTCCATTAACATAAATGGCTTTTCCAGTTATTTTTCTTTACTTCTTAAGAAGATATTTGTGGCTGCTACATTTAGGAATGCAAAAAAGATATTTCTAACAGAGATTAATTATAATTATATCATAGTTTGGTTAAAGGAATAATTCTTGCCAGGAGAGCAATTTCCTGAGGTGTAATAAATACACTAGCACTTAGTATAAGAGCTTAGTGCTTTGGATTCCAAAGTAGCCTAGTATGATTATTTGAATATTTGATACAACCACAACAGTGGACATCAATTTCTTGTGTGAAGAAGCATATAATTTTAAAGTGACAATGAAAAAGAACAGAGAAGGCAGTCTACAGCTTTCCTCTCATGATGGACAATACTAAAGTCAGTTGCCCCTCTGTCCAAAAACTTAGATTTGTCAGCAAGGCATCATGCATATATAAACTGGAAATACCTTTCACGATCTTTGAAACTTCTAGGGAGGAAATAGGGATAATAATGTGACAGAGAAAGGACACACTGTCCCTGGGGAGAAACATCCCAGTCTATTCAAGAAAATACAGCTTTTACATTTTTACACTTGACATACAACACTGTATGACTCAAGTTTTCTTCCTTCGGTTCACTAACTGACATAAGATCGGCATTAAAATGTACCCTGTATCTGAAAAAAAAGCCATCCCATGTCATCTAGCATCAATACTTGCAGGACATGAAAATTGTCCTGAGCTTTTTGGCAGGAACCCTGAAAGGTCAGAAGTCCAAGACATTTTTGTATCCTCTTAAGGCTGAGTATATATACTTCTAGTGACCCTGCATACAAATTTGTTGCAGACTAATTAACAGCTCTGTATGGTTTAAGCCCAAATTTCTTCCAGAAAATGCTGTTCAGTTCCAGATAGTGATTTTTATTATCATCTCTACCATTTCACAGCTAACTGACAAATGAAGCTATATTGCTGTTCTGGACTACCTACTGCCTTCATAGATAGTTGCACTAGGGGAAACCTGGAAATATTCCATTACTGTTTTCAGAAATAATACTCATTATCTGTGTTTTACATTACAATAGCAGTTAGACCATCTTTCATACTAAACTATATTTGTGGTATTTTCGTGATTAGGTGATATTTGATGCAAAATACATACCAAATAGCTCAAAAAATCTCATTTTTTCCCTTTGCTGTTTGTAAGACAAAGTATTTGTTTGGCCCACTCAAAACATCACTACCTGTGTAAAGGTCATACATAACCATTTCTATTTACCATTTCTGCTCATACAAATAGTGTCAGTGAGGTTAGGAGAGCTGTATCTGCACATACCTTCTGTCTGTAGGATACAGCTCCACAGTAATGACATCTAGAGAATTCCATGCCGAGATGGTGAGGCCATTGTAGAGGCACAGCATACCTATCATCATGGATTCACTGGTCCCAAACCACAGGAAAAAACAGCTGATGCCAGAGAGAACCATGGAACCACCTAGGTGTGTGACAGGTGAAACAAACATGAAGTGGAGCTGTATTTAAAGAATTATTTTTATTTATTTTGTGTAATGTTCCCATACACATAGTGCAGTTAAATAACTGAGTGCGGTGGTTTGACCTTGGCTAAATGCCAGGTACCCATATATTTGAGTTAAAAAATTAAGAGACATTCTCTGCTGGTAAGGTCAGGCAAACATTGTAAGGGGGTCATAGGAAAAAAATGTAACTCCTCAAATATTAGTATATATCATAAAATATTAAGCTGGAACCCTCTCTGAACTCCCCAAGCAAGCTGCCTGAGGAAAAACTACCCCCCATTCTTCCTTGTTCATCATCTTCTGCAAATACATGAAATTCATTGATATATTGTAGCAATAAAAACACTAAGTGGGAATTTCATTTATATAGAGACATTATCCTAGACAATGAATACAATGAACTATCATATTAGTTAGATAAACTGAAAACAGATTTGTAATTGCAGATAATCTGCAGGAGATATCTTTCCACCATGTTACTTTCCAAAATAGGTAACAGGCAAAGGACAGCAGCTGACCCTTCCAAGGAGTTGCTCCACCAGCTGAGGGTCACCTGAGCACATCTTGCTTTCCTTTCAGCTTGAACAAAGACAAGTCAACAGTCAATACTCTCCAAAATCTCATCTCAAATGACTAAATAATGGTCTTGTAAAATCAGCGTGGAAGAGCAATGACTGATAATGTGGCATAGCAGAACTAGTTACAGAACCATTTGTTCCTAGAGTTTCTAAACTGGTGGCTTTTTAAAATGGCACTTACAATGCTGCATAAACTAAGTATTTGCAGAAGAAATGTTTTACATCACTTTGAACCAAATTCTTTAAAAAGAGCATGTTATTTTATCAGGAGAGCTTTAGGTTTTGATGGTGTTCCCTGTTTCAAAATGAAGCCCCTTACCTAGCATTGTTAATCGTCCAATTCTATCCATCAGGAGAGCGGACACAATATTCCCTGGTAACACTGCCAAAGTTCCCAGGAAATTAACAAAGTAAATCCAGTAGGCACTGTAGTCATCATCAAAAGAAATCTGGCATCCTGTCCTGATGTGGAAAAATGTGCAATTTATCAATTCGCTGTCAACAAATTTATATTGCTCAAGATCTGTGGAAAGAAGAAAAAGCAACATTTCAGCTAACAGCCAACTCCATGTGCAGCTTTTGATTAAAAGCATTTCAAGTTTAGGCAAATTTAATGACAGCTTGGAGTTTTCACTGCTTCATAAAATGGGACTGGTTATTGCTGTTAATTTTGATCCCTTTTTATCTTAATAGAAAAATATTCAAGGCTCATGAAAAAAAGCAACTAAGGCCTGAAATTAGGCAAATTATATTACTATATTTCAGCTCTGCTTGGACTGTACTTGGTTAAGGTCTTTCAGCACCAGTCTTGCATAAAAAGCACTGGGTATCTGCAAGTTTCTATCACTCGGTCTTGCTCAGTATCAGACCTTCTAGTTCCACACCAGACAGCCTTTCAGATGAGACTGCCATCATGGCCAGTTTGGTTTGACTTTTTTAAAGTGAACCATTCCTACACAATTCAGATTATACTAATTTTAATTTCTGAGAAGATATCATGATCTTCAGCTTAAACATGGATGAGTTACTACATGCTATCGTTCAGGCCATTCTTATTCCAATACCATTTCAGAGATCTCTTCCTATATTTCTACTTTCTTTCTGTTCCTTCTGTCAGCCTTACAACATTGAATAAAGGATATCTTCCTTCCATGCAAAGAAAGCTGGACATTGCTTTCTCTGAAACCTAATTCTATTGCTAATATGATATGATATTGTTAATATTGCTAAATTGCTGGAGTTATGGGAAAGCTGTAATTAGTGCCCCATCTTTCCAACAAGTTTAGTTGGCCATGTTCTACTTTCAGTTATGTTTTATTAAACTGAACAACCCCCCAGTCTTCTGTTAAAACATATGAAAATACACATTCATATTTTTGTTACAATATTTAAGAGTGTAGGAATAATTATAGATTAGGTAGTTTGAATCCTGAACTCAGATTCCCATGCCACAGCAAGTGCAATGAATCAGTTGTATTTAAACTAAATAAATTTACTCTAGTTAAAGCTACCAGTAAAGCAGTAAATATAATTTCTCCTCTCCAGACTGAATGTCTTTAGAGATGATTAAAATCAAAGAGATATTTATTATCTGAGTCAATATTAGATCTGTAGTATCTCTAGCATGGGTGTGATCCTTTAATGTTTTTGTTATAACATTACAGAGGTCTGTTGTTTTTTATAGCTTTTTATTCCCTACAAGAGAACTTCTTGTATGCCTTATTAGAAATCCAGAAATTATAAACATAAGATGAAGACATGCAGCTGAACAATGGATGATGAGTGCTTCTTTCTCATAATACCTGTGTTGTAGAAGGTGGTATTAATGAAAGTACAGTTCCTGAAGTATGTGTTCAGTGAAGTAATGTCTTCAAACACACAGTTCTTAAAAAGTGAATCTTCAAAGATTACTGATTTAAACTTCATCATAATAAACCTGCCCAATACAAATAATTTCTGTCAGTCTTCCTTCACAGGTTAGAAAGAGCAACAAGTCAAGCTGATGCAGCTATACATGTCTAAAAAAACCTTCAACCCTGGTAACAATGTTTTCTTAAAGGCATTCTGGAAACTTAATTAATGATTAGCTGATTCTCAAATATTATCATTCAGAAAAATAATTAATATGATAAAGAGCTTCACATACCCATGGCTGGTAATACAATTTATTTGATAATATTTTTGCTATTACTTGTCTTTAATCATCAACAAAACCCAATGTCATGACATTGTAAAATTGCCTTGTAAAATACAAGTAGCCTTGTAAAATCACTATTACTTGTAATTTGACATTACAGTCAGAAATGGGAGATCGTGCTCCAGAAACTCAGTCTCCTGGAACAAACAAGCACCTGATATTACCAACAAGTTGGAGAGAAAGAGTTTTTTAAAGAACCTTTATTTCTCCAGATGAACACACTAGGCACTGTGTCAGGCTCAAATGCAAAACATACTGGTCCAGGTGTTAAAAACCAGTTTTGCAAAATGGTTTAACATTACATTGCTAGTTATACAGCTAGCTATCTAACTGGAAGTATGTGTGTTGCTTCTGTGTCTGTGGATGCAACTGTATTACTGTGGACATAAAACAGATATAAACAAATTGTCAGTAGCTTTTCTTATTTCTGAACATCCTCCATCCTACTGACTCTCATTTAACTCCTAGGTCTTTGAACATGACTGTTAATCAAGTCATTCATAGAAAAAGTCAGTGACAAAGTGTATTACCAGCAGTAACATTTAACCTCTATGTTACTAGACTAAAACAATGCTACAAACCTCTTTAGTACAATTCTACCAAATAACATCATTTGCTAATTAAAAAAAAAAAAAAAAAAAAGACAGATGTATAAAACCATTATAATTTATTTTACATGGAGGTGTGTAAAAAGTTACAATTAAAAATGGGCAGTTTTGCTGGCAGACTTCACCCAAAGTAACAACAGTTTGAAAAACAGTGCTTTAATTATTATACAGCAGTAAGAACTCTTAAAATGGCAAATCCCTCCAAACTCAGACCTGGCTGCTCTAATTCAACCTGGTGCAACTAGCTCAGTATTTTTCTTATTACAAGAATAATAGTAGGAATAAGAACGTGCAAAATATGCTAGCTAGAAAATAGTAGGAAATAAACTTTGTTGCCAATAAAGTTGTTAGAATCACTTCTTTATGAGAAAAGAGAGCAGAAGCTAATTGTGTTTGTCACAGGAAAAGACATTAGCTAATGAATTCTCTTTGTGTATTGGTCAGAAGAATGGTGTTTTCAACCCATTAGTTTTAGTTACTGTATCATTTCTCATTTGTGACAGACTCCAATGAAAATTAGGCTGCCATTCAGTGTCAAGTTATTATCATTTTTCATATAACACTTTCCATTTTAAAATGTAGTCTGATTCTAGAGAAGGACAAAGAAAATTTAGCAAATATATTAGTCTTTTGAAACAGAAACGACAGACTACATGTCCTACATTCTTCTGATGCACTTTTTACTTTTGGCCAGGAAATGTGACTATATTAAAATTGGTGGTGTGATGATTGAATTAAAACCCAGTAGAAATGTAAAGAAGTAAAAAGTCAGGTATTGATGGATCTTCTAGTTAAGAAAGAACATGAAGGAAACACTGAGGTTGAGGGTAAGTGGAGTATTGATATGTTTGTGGAGGAAGAATATAAAATTAATTCATACTTCTATGGAAAATATTTTTAAAATCTCAGCTGTTAGATTTGTACATATGAAAGAGTCATTTCATGTTTTAGAGTAGATGAATGCTACTATAGATTTAGTGTTTTACAAGAATTTCTAGTTCAAATCGATAAGACCTCAGCTGAGAGTGATGCCAGCTACTGAGAGTAACTGTGTTTTTTTTTGTTTTTAGGAGAACATTTACCTTCTGAAAAGGCGTGGAACTTGGAAGCTATGATTAGTTTAAAAATTAAATAACTGCTATTTTTTGTCTGCAGTGCACAGACTTTTAACTGTGTCAAAACTCAAGTTCTCATAGAAATAATTACATCCCACCACCCCACCATCCCCCTATTAACAAAATCATTATTTTTATTTACTTAGATATTGGTTTTCCTATGGAAATAATAACTACTTAGCACCATGACTTCCAGACCATTCACATGGTTGTTTTGCGTGTTTCTTAAGACAAACCAGATACCTAGAACAGCTGTGTTTAATTTTCCCCTAAGTTATCTAGTTATCTGTAAAGTCTGGATAGAGCCTTAAAATGTTTGGATTCAGTTAAAGAACACAAAAGGCATTGCAAACGTGTTGCTTCCCATTTCAGAGCTGTTCATACTTTTTACTGATTTACAGTAACATTCAGCTTTTATTTTTCCATTATAAGATCCTAATCACTCAATGTTCAGTGTTTCGAGAGAAGTGTCTTTTATCAATATAAGAAAAGAACCAGAAACAGAGATAAAAGTACGTCCTTCCCCAGACCCCTACAATATATACCACATGTGTTGGGTCTGAAAACCTTTGAATCCCACTGTGAAAGGAAGTATTGTAGCTTAGGCTTTTTGCTCTGTTTTTCAGGATAAAAAGGAAGCTAGGTTTGCATGGGGGATCCTCACACATGAACTGCCAGGGTATGTACAGGTCCACTTCTCCCCATTCTCCATGAGTCATAAGAAATCAAGAACAGAAATAAATTCCCATTAAAAAGCAACAAACCCATGTATCATTAGCTAATGGAGAAACAGATTATTAGGACATGTTTTAAAACATGCATTTGTTTATTCCATCCAAGTCAGGATATTAGGAAACCTCTAAACCTGTCATTGATGTATTCTCCATTGCTGTGAATCTGATTTTCCAGTGTGAAGTTGAAGACAAAATGTGAAACCTCTTCATTGTGGAAATGTTTCACTCGGGACGCATACTCGTCTGACTGCAGATGTTTAATGACATCAGGAAACCAGACAGATAAGCCGTAGTAGCTGTGAAAAACAGAAAAGGCTCAGTCACCAGTCTCACTTGTTTGAAAATCTCCCTTGGCTGCTTACGTGATGGAGCAGTTGCTCCACCATAATAAAATCCTCCACAAAATAAAAATGCTGAAAGATGCTGACACCAGAAGATGCCAGTTTTCTGAAGGACATATTCCTGATGAGTCAGACTTGCAACCAAGAACAGACTAACCAATAAATGAATAAAATCTTCCTGAATAAAAAGGATAATCATAGTGACAGAAAGATGCATGCAGATGATTCTTCTGTCAGTCAAGTCTGTCAAAAATGGTTTAAATACTCTTACCCAAAAGACAGAGTGAACCATACAGCTGTAAGTTTGATTGTATTATCCTTCACCGGGTAGTTAAAGCATCTCATAAACGTCAACCAAATCTGTAAATCATTAGGAAATACATTTATTTTAAATAATATTTTGAACAATTTTGTTAAATTATAGAAGATTTTTCATTCTGATTTTCTTGCTGCGTCAGGGCATCAGAGAGAGAAGATCAGCTCTTTGATACTGGTCATAGCTGTACTTCTCATACAGGAATGTTAATCTCCAACTATAGCCGGGTTGTATGTGTTGTGTGACTTTCTGTCTTCTTGTCATAGAAACAGAATGGTTTGGATCAGAAGGGATTTTTAAAGATCATCTAGTGAAATCCCCCTTTGATGAGAATGGACATCTTCCACTATCAGGTTGCTCAGAGCCCCATCCAACCCGGCTTTGAATGTTTCCAGGGAGGAGGCATCTACCACCTCTCTGGGTAACATGTTCCAGTGTTTCATCACCGTTACTGTAAAAAAATTCTCCCTTATATGTAGACTGAATCTATCCTTTCTAGTTTAAAACCATTACCCCTTGTCTTATCGCTGTGGACCCTATTAAAATGTCTGTTCCCATCTTTCTTATCAGACTCCTTTAAGTATTGACGGGCTGCAATATGGTCTACCTGGAGCCTTCTCTTCCCCGGGCTGAGCAATCCCAACTCTCTCAGCCTTTCCTCAGAGAGGAGGTGCTCCAGACCCTTGATCATTTTTGTGGCCCTTTTCTGGACCCACTCCAATAGGTCCATGCCTTTCTTGTGTTGAGGACTCCAAAGCTGGACACAGTACTCCAGGTGGGGTCTCATGAGACTGGAGTAAAGGGGCAGAATCGCTTCTCTCGACCTGCTAGCCACGCTTCTTTTGATGCAGCCCAGGATATGATTATCTTTCAGATGTAAGCACGCCCTTTGCTGGCTCACATTTTTTATAAACCTGTGTGAACTGTGTCTGTTAATTCACCCATGCCCCACCTCAAACTTTCCTAATCTCTAGGCAGCTTCATTTCACTATCTCAAATAAATCAGAGATCTTGTCAGAAATGTTTTCTTCTCACTTCTCAGTATTACACTGCTCTTAAAGTGTAGTTTAAACAAACTATGTTCCATAATACAACAGGGACTCACTGAGAGTTACATCTATCATAACCTGCCACAGCTAGAAATTGGTATTTTTAACTATATGAGGAAAATCTGGGACTACCCCCAGGTCAGCAGAGATGTCTGAGAATGGTGTTCTTTTCTTTCTGTCTCTCATCTCAGGATGATCTCCTCCTTTTCAAGAGAAGAGGCAGTTTGTTCTAGGAGATTTTAACATACAGCATGGAATAAGGAAGGTGCTCTGACCCAGGGGCTAGTCCAGTGAGATGACAAGGATGTGAGATAACCAAGCTGCAACTCCTTTAACTCTGGTTTAGTAACAAGGCCAAATCATAACATTTCAATCTTTAACTACTCCATTTTCTGACAAATAACTGTAAAAGTAGACACTTTCTGGATTCTTTTTTTCATAGGGAAAATGCCATTTTTCCAAGCAAAGCATTTTTGTGACAAACCTTGGTTTAAAACACTTCATCATAAGTCTGGAGAGCTTTAAGATGCCAGCTATTTAACAGATGTGAAAAGCTATTTTTGACTTTTTTTTTTTTTTTTTTTTTTTTGTTCAAAGATACTGCAAAATTTTGTTTTTTAAAAAAAGTAAACAAGGATACAGAGCACAGTCCCAAACTCTCTGAAATACGTCCAATGTAGTTTTCTAGTAAAACATGTGACATGCCTAAAAATATACAGATATGATGCCTTATAAAGGTTTTATTGACATTTGTTTACACAGTTTATTAATGACTTCATCACTTGTATAAGTAATGTGGCCATCTCAAGTTCCTGCTGATAATTTTTCATCTCATCATGTGTCACCTCTTTCCATAGGTACTATATTGATACGCATTCCCAGTACATATTATACTGTGGTTCTTGGGAATATGGTTATGTAAATGTTAGCCATCACCTGTGTGAACAACAATGAAGCATTTTCCTCTGCAGAAGTTGGGACCGACCTCTGTGATTCACCTGCTTCTCTTCTGGGTCAGGAAAACAGAACCTTACTATGGTTCCCAAATCTCCCAGTTACATGGAAAATGTAGCATTATAGCTATCACCAGCATGAGCTCAATCAATCCATCCCATTTCTGAAGGCTAATAGAAAGACAAATACAGAATGAACAGAGATGTTGCCACTTACACCATATAGCTCCGTGCGAATTCTAACAAAACACCTCCTGTACCAAGTTCCTGTATCGCTCTCTATTTCTATGAGTTCATCTATCTGCTTTGGAGTTTTGATTCTGTTAACCTAGAAATAAAAACAGAGCAGCAAATATTTGAATTTTCTTGAATCATTAACTGCCTGTCAAGGCATATTGAAAGGTTTAATAAATCCCATAAAGTAAAATTGAGCAGATATTAAACTTGTGTCTAAACAAGGAGTACTTAGGAAATATAAAGGAATACTAGTGCACTATAATGCCAAATTTTGTTATGGATATAACTGTTTTGGAAAAGCTCTCCTTTCAACACATGCAGGAAATCCATTTCCTCTGACTGAAACTGTTACTGTCAGGTTCTGCTAGGGTGTTGCTGTACATACCCCTAATGCCACAGAGGATAAAACATTATTTGAATGCTCAGTTAACCATGCCCAAAGTTTGCTATCAACTAATTTCTGACTTGCTATCACAACATTGTTGAAATTCTATTGATTAAAGACACAGTAATGATAACAGAAGTATTTGAAATATCAAGAATTAATAGTTGAAAAACATTTTCATCCTTTGTTCTTATTGTCTGTAATATTAGACAAGGAATCTCTTTTGGATGTTGACTTAAACTATCCTTTTTAATTAAGAGAGAAAAAAATTAGGTGAAACAATCTGGAACTGCACATATTATTGCTATTATGAGCAATTATCTACTTCATCTAAAGTGAAATGAGATAAACAGACTTCAAGGAAAAATACAGAATTACCAGTGACAGAGAATGTGATGTTGCCTGAAATGCTAATTTTCACTTGCACTCTCTTGTGTAGCAGAACAAGAACGTGTTATATGGTCTTTCCAGATACAAGACCTGAAAAATCTATACCATTGTATGGTTTTGGTTTTGGTTTACTCTTTTGTCTCAGGTTCATATCACAAAAAGCAGTGTATTCATCTACAGTTTATTTTAAAAGAAGGCAAATAGAGAGTGGAAATAAAATAAATAAAATGGGGGAAAGGGACTGACATATAGGGAGGGAGAGAGCAAGAGACTGTGTGTTCAATGTTTGGCTGCAATTTTGGAAGATAAGCAATAGCTTGTGTTTCTTCTTAATGGAATGAGGACACCACCACCCACAGATGTATCATAGTGTATTGCAGGTCATCAGGGGATAGCAGTATTGATGGTAAAGCTCCAGTTTTCAGTCCACTGCTTTTACAGACATATACTGTTTAGGATGCACCATCAGCCTCATCCGGTGAACAAGAACGAACAAAAGCCCACTAAGCGGTTTGTCCTGGGTTGCAGTGTATTTTGTCACCATCCTCATGTGCTGTGGAAATCAGGTGGGGCAGTGTTTCCTTGCTTCTACACCTGTCTCTTATACACA
>NW_020799142.1:10145614-10151762 GCF_003259725.1 Athene cunicularia | reverse complement strand
GGTGGGGCAGTGTTTCCTTGTTCCCACCCCACCTCCCCCCCTCCCGACTATCTTTCTGTTGCTGGCCCATCAATGCCATGCAGCATGACTCATTATCCCATTGTGAGATGCTCCACCCAGAGGGAGAAAACCAGCATTCCATCCTGGATATAACCTGAGATTCTGAATACCAAGAGACGCTCTCTTTTCCACTGGATTCCCAGAGGACAGGAGCTGCTTAGCCACCACTGGACTTTTCTGAGGAAGAGCAGATCTCTTTCTACAGGATCACTGCTTCTGGGGGACTGCAGCCACCATTCTACCAGACTGCTACCACCGCCCTGATTAACAGGGTGTCAGGTTGTATCCTGATTGTTAGTTTAACCCAGTGTTATCTGCCTTTATAATTTTTTTTTCCTTATTAAATTGTTATTCTGACTTGGTGTCTCCCATTAGTTTGTTTTCAAACTAGCACATATTTTAGTGCCCAACGTGGGGCTGGCTGTTGAGAAAAGTCAGAATTACAATTTTGTATTGTAAAAGCCACCTACTCACTACGATGTTCAACATGCTTACGTGGGTCTTGTCTAGTTCTCTATATTTTTCCGCACATGGGGAACTATCTGCCGATTTTAATGCTTCTGTGTAGACCAAGGTATGGTATAAAATTTGTTTTATTAGTCTATTATGCCTACTGCATGATAACCTCCAAGACAGTGAACATAATTCGGAATATATACTCAACTTTGTCTGCATGTCCTACTTTAGGCTGCTACATCTGGGGCCTCAACAATCATACCCAGCTCCTGGGGGGAGGATTAAAGAGGGTTTTTTTCCAGCTTTTCAGGCCGGACACAGCAGTTTTTGGAAATATTGAGTTCTCTGTGGATGTTAAGGATGGTATAATCTTCTTGTCAGTTCTTTTTTCTTTTTTCTCTATAACCTGCACTGTGTACACCATGCTTAGGATCAGAGCTGTGGCACAGCTTCCTCAGGATGAGAGAGAAAAAAAGAGCAGAGCAAAAAGCACCATGTCTACACAAACCGTCAGAGAAGAAAGAAACCAGATGCAAGACAACAGCGTCCATGTCTACGCAGACTGACACAGAGGAAGAAAAAAACCAAAGGCGCTGAAAGCATCTCCACACAAACTGTCACTGAACCTGAACAGCCTAAACCGACTGCAGTTGCCCCCGTGCAGAAGGAGAAATCAAAAAGCAAATCAGTCCGCATAGTGACTGATGAGGATGCAGCAGGACCTTTGCACCCAGCAGAAGAGGCAGAGCCAGAGATCATCACTCGGTCGCTATCCCTGGGTGAGCTGCGTGACCTGCGGAGGGAATTCACCCACCAGACAAACGAGTCTATCCTGCCCTGGCTGCTCCGCATCTGGGACGCTGCAGCCAATGACACCATTCTGGATGGAAGTGAGGCCAGGCAACTGGGATCTCTGTCCCGGGATGTGGTCATTGACCAGGGGATCGGGAGAACCCAAGAAACTCTCAGCCTCTGGCAGTGACTGCTGACAAGTTAAGGGACAGGTACCTTTGTAAAGAAGACCACCAGGTGCACCAAGGAAAATGGAGCACAATGGAACAATGTATCCGGTGCCTGAAGGAATTGGTTTTGCGGGAAATAATTTTCTCAGAAGACGAGAGATTTTCTAAGAGCCCAGATGGTGTCCAGTGCACGTCTCAGATGTGGTTGAGGTTCGCACGCCTTGGACCAGAGATGTACTCCCATTACCTGGCAACGCTGCAATGGAGGGAAGGCGAGGACAGGGTGGGCGTTTTGGTCAACAAACTGAGAATTTACGAGGACACTGTCACAGCCCCGTTTCGCACCCATGTCTCATCTGTAGAAACAAGGCTGGCTGAGCAAGTCCGAAGCTTGATTGAAGAGGGCCATCGGAAACTGAAAACGGAACTTAAGGAAGAGATTTACCACATCTCGCCAGAACCAACAAGAGTCTCTGCCATTAGGAACAGGTGTCCCCCAACCAGGGAGAGAGGATACACCCCAAGAGGTAATCTCTGGTTTTTCCTTCAGGAACACGGAGAAGACATGAGTAAGTGGGATGGAAAACCCACGTCCTCTTTAGCAGCCTGGGTACATGAACTAAAAAGAGGGACAACTACCACAAGAAGATCATCTAGAGTCAACGCTGCTCCAGTCTCTCGCGCACAGAACTCCAGACAGTATAGGAATGATAATATGAACGATCCTCTTGAAGGGACCTCAGGAGCATATTCACCAGAGGGAAGCAACATGTACCATGACCAGGAATAGAGGGGCCCTGCCTCTAGCCAGGTAGAGGAAAGGGATAATCGAATCTTTTGGACTGTGTGGATCTGATGGCCTGGCACATCTGACCCACAAAAATACACAGCTTTGGTTGACACCGGCGCTCAATGTACTCTGATACCATCAAGGTATGTGGGAGCAGAACCAATTTCTATTTCTGGGGTAACAGGAAGATTCCAGCAGCTGGCTGTACTGGAAACTGAAGTGAGTTTAACTGGGAATGAGTGGCAGAAACACCCCATTGTGACTGGCCCAGAGGCCCCATGCATTCTCGGCATAGACTATCTCAGAAATGGATATTTCAAAGACCCAAAAGGACATCATTGGGCTTTTGGGATAGCTGCTGTGGAGACAGAAGATATCAGACAACTGAATACATTGCCTGGCCTCTCAGATGACCCCTCTGTCGTGGGACTGCTAAGAGCTGAAGAACAACAGGTGCCAATCGCCACAGCAACAGTGAACCGTCGGCAATACAGTACCAACAGAGACTCTGTGGTTCCCATCCATGAGATAATTCGTAAACTGGAGAGCCAAGGGGTGGTCAGCAAGGCCCATTCACCTTTCAACAGCTCTATATGGCCTGTGCGTAAATCCAGTGGAGAATGGAGACTGATGGTGGATTACCGTGGCCTGAATGAGGTCACGCCACCATTGAGCGCTGCCATGCCAGACATGTTGGAACTTCAGTACGAGCTGGAGTCCAAAGCAGCAAAGTGGTACTCCACTATTGACATTGCCAATGTCTTCTTCTCCATTCCTTTGGCAGCAGAATGCAGGCCCCAGTTTGCTTTCACCTGGAGGGGTGTGCAATACACCTGGAACCGACTGCCCCAGGGGTGGAAGCACAGTCCCACCATTTGCCATGGACTGATCCAGACTGCACTGGAAAAGGGTGAGGCTCCAGAACATCTGCAATACATCGACGACATCATTGTGTGTGGAAGCACATCAAAGGAAATATTTGAGAAAGGACAGAGAATCATCCAGATTCTCCTGGAAGCCAGCTTTGTCATCAAAAGCAGCAAAGTCAAGGGACCTGCCCGAGAGATCCAGTTCCTGGGAGTAAAGTGGCAAGATGGACGACGTCAGATTCCCACCGAGGTCATCAATAAGATCACTGCGATGTCTCCACCGACCAGCAAGAAGGAAACACAAGCTTTCCTAGGTGCCATAGGCTTTTGGAGAATGCACATTCCCGAGTACAGCCAGATTGTGAGCCCTCTCTACCTGGTTACCATCAAGAAGAACAATTTCCACTGGGGACCTGAACAGCAGCAAGCCTTCGCTCAGATCAAGCAGGAAATTGCTCCTGCAGTAGCCCTTGGCCCAGTCAGGACAAGACCAGAGGTGAAGAACATGCTCTACTCTGCAGCCAGGAACAATGGTCCATCCTGGAGCCTCTGGCAGAAGGTGCCTGGTGAGACTCGGGGTCGACCACTGGGATTCTGGAGCCGAAGCTACAGAGGGTCTGAAGCCAACTACACTCCCACGGAAAAGGAAATCTTGGCTGCCTATGAAGGAGTTCAGGCTTCCTCAGAGGTAATCGGCACAGAAGCACAACTCCGCCTGGCATCCCGACTACCAGTGCTGGGTTGGATGTTCAAGGGAAAGGTTCCTTCCATGCATCACACCACTGATGCCACATGGAGCAAATGGATTGCTCTCATCACAAAGCGTGCCCGTATTGGAAACCTGAATCGCCCTGGGATTCTGGAAATTATAACGAACTGGTCTGAAGGTGAGACTTTTGGATTATCTTCTGAAGAAGAGGAAGAGCAAGTGACTCGTGCTGAGGAAGCCCCACCATATAATGAGCTACCGGAGACTGAAAGACGTTACACCCTCTTCACTGATGGCTCCTGCTGAATTGTAGGCGCTAACCGGAAGAGGAAAGCTGCAATATGGAGCCCCACACGACGAGTTGCACAAGCTACTGAGGGACAAGGTGGATCGAGTCAGGTTGCAGAGCTTAAAGCCATCCAGCTGGCTTTGGATATTGCTGAAAGAGAGAAGTGGCCGAGGCTCTATCTCTACACCGACTCATGGATGGTAGCTAATGCTCTGTGGGGATGGCTGGATGGCTGGAGAAAGGCCAACTGGCAACGCAGAGGGAAACTCATCTGGGCCGCTGAGATTTGCCAGGACATCGCCAACCGAGTAGAGAAGCTAACTGTGAAGGTTTGACACGTGGATGCACATGTACCCAAGAGTCCGGTGAATGAAGACCATCACAACAACGAGGAGGTGGACCAAGCTGCCAAGGTGAAAGTGTCTCAGGTGGATCTGGACTGGCAGCACAAGGGATAATTATTCCTAGCTCGTTGGGCCTATGATGCCTCTGGTCATCAGGGGAGAGATGCAACCTACCGATGGGCCCGTGACCGAGGGGTGGACCTTACCATGGACAGCATCTCACAGGTCATCCACAGTTGTGAGACCTGTGTTGCAATCAAACAGGCCAAGCGGGTGAAGCCTCTGTGGTACGGTGGACGATGGTCAAAGTACAGGTATGGGGAAGCCTGGCAAGTTGACTACATCACCCTTCCCCAAACCCGCTAAGGCAAGTGCTACGTGCTGACCATGGTGGAAGTAACCACTGGATGGCTGGAGACCTACCCTGTGCCTCATGCTACTGCCCGGAACACCATCCTGGGCCTGGAAAAGCAAGTCCTGTGGAGACATGGCACCCCTGAGAGGATTGAGTTCAGACAATGGGACTCATTTTAAGAACAGCCTCATCAACACCTGGGCCAGAGAATACAGTATCGATCATATCCCTTATCATGCACCAGCTGCCAGGAAAGTTGAACGCTGCAATGGACTACTTAAAACCACCCTAAGGGCATGTCCTGGTTCAGCTAGGATAGAGTAAAGTTTTCCCCAGCAGAGAGAGAGGGGGAAGGGATCTCCAGCCGGGTTATTCATACCATGCTGACGTCAGGTCCGTGGGCGGAACCCTTTTCCTTGCTCCTTGGTTGGTACTGGAGGGAATTTTGCTTTCCGTGACCAGCTAGCGGTATTTCTCTGTATATCGTTTGTCTTGTTCACTGTTATTGCTGTTTATTGTTGTTACCATTGATACTGTTGTTATTCAGATTATTCTATCACTCTGTTGTATTAAATTTCTTGTTATTTCAGCCGGGGTCTGTGTTTAACTTCCAGCCCGACCGGCGCGGGTTGGGGAGGGGCAACGGCCACATGGTCCCTGATCCCGGCAACAATTAAAACTTGCACAGGGCACTTTGTGGGGGGACCTTCAAAAATTGGGAAGTGAACTTAGCAAAGGTCACCTGGATGGTCAATACCCGAGGGTCCATCAATCGAGCTGGTCCCGCCGAGTCTGAACCGTCGTACACAGTGGATGGAGATAGAGTCCCTGTGGTACACCTGAGAGGTATTTTAGGAAAGACTGTTTGGATTAATCCCACCTCAGGTAAAGGCAAACCCATCCGTGGGATTGTCTTTGCTCAAGGACCTGGTTACACTTGCTGGGTAATGCAGAAAGATGGGGAAACCCATTGTGTACCACAAGGAGACCTAATCTTAGGTGAGAACTGTGTGTAGGGTTTCATTGCATATGTAAGTGGGGGTGTGTGTGTGTAGAGTTTAAGGAAGGTATGGATTTGGGATGATGGAGATGATAATAGAATAAGGGGTGGATTATGTCCTGGGTTGCAGTGTGTTCTGTTACCACCCTCATGAGCTGTTGAAATCAGGTGGGGCAGTGTTTCCTTGTTCCCACCCCCCCTCCCCCCCTCCAGACTATCTTTCTGTTGCTGGCCCATCAATGCCATGCAGCATGACTCATTATCCCATTGTGAGATGCTCCACCCAGAGGGAGAAAACCAGCATTCCATCCTGG